>NC_132913.1:12444790-12747820 GCF_047675955.1 Chlorocebus sabaeus
TTCCAGGAGTTTTCAATCACTTCCCTTTTCCTTCGTGCTTGCAGAACTGTGCACTGACACTAGGAAATTGTGTTTTGACATGAAATCATTATGTGTTTTAAAACCTCTCCTTCAATGTTGGTCTTTTCCTGCCTTCTGCTCTCCCCTGACACATTTCCTGCTATGAACTGCAGTGCAAGCCCCGTTCCTTTGTTAAACTCTCAGGCACAGGTGAGGGATGCATGGTCTGAAAGGAAGAAACAGGAAAAATAGCCTGCCCATTTCATCCCGACACTATTGCACTATAATTAATTTGTCTCCTCCAATCGAAGCCCTGCTAGTATGTTTCCCTCAGGGATGTTTAAGGGATTGGTGAGGGTGGGTGGGGCTGGACTGGGGCATGAAGTGCCTGTACAGTGAAGTTGCATCATAATTAGGTGTGTTTAATGTGCAAAGTTAACTATATGCCTCCAGCAATCAGTGAACCAATCAATCAATAAGTACAAAGGGAGATTGGCTATATATAGTATGGCGATTCTGCCCATGGACCACCCCCCCCCCACACCAGCCCAGAGTGAGGGTGAATTGGGAGGTGCGTGCTGGCTGCTCCTTAGGTCCTGGCTCCTGCACACCTCTGCAGCGCTAGCATCTCCCTTTGCTGAGGCAGATTCTAGGGTGCAGAGACTTATATTCTTTGAACAATGAGCCCCTAAACACATGCTAATTACTGATATGGCACTCAGCCAAAGACGAATGCTGAAAGAAATGGACAGATCAGGCTTCCAGGAAAGTGCTGTGTGTCTGTCTGTGTCTTTCCCACGGTATTTATTTTCATGGGAAATCTTGGTTCTAAACAATTCTCAGTAGCCTTGCTGACTTTAGATCTTAAGTCCTCTAGAAAGTGTCTGGGTTGCATTTGGGAGACTCAGTGCGGCATTATCACGTCCAGCCTGTGGGAGACAAGCTTTACATGGCCTCCAACTAGCAGCGTCTTCTAGAGCAAGTTGCTTGACTTTTCTGAGCCTCAGTTTTCTCATCTGGAAATGGGGGCCATTAACACCAACCTTACAGAGTTTGACATGAGTGTTGAGGATAAAATATGCTTCTGTGGGATCTAGCAGGTGTGCAGCAAATGATGGGTTTTGTTAGCATTGTGGAGAAATGACTTCTTGCCAAGGAATGCTCAGCTGCCAATGTCATCGGAGGTGCTTCATTTAAAAAAGAATAGAGGCTGTTAAGTGAGTTTTGCCGAACAACAATAACTTACGCTGTAAATAATTGATGCCGTGAGCAGACTCCCAGTGTTCACACCCAGGTAAGGTTTAGGAATGACGGCTCCACATTCTAAATCGCCTTATTTTTCCCTTGTTGAATAAATGGAGTGTTTGTTGGCGGTCAGAATGAAAGTCACCCAAGTATGACTTCCAAAGAAAGTGCCACTGGGGAAAGGTGGCAGGCTAGCTCCCTTGCTGCTGGGGCTGGGGAGGCACCCCTGCTGCCCCTGTGTGAAGCAGGTGTAATTTGCACCCAGCACCCAAAGTCTCCCCTTTCAGAGGCCCTCCCTCTCTTTTTGGCAACCACTGCTCCAGGCAGCTTCAGGCTGCTTCTCAGTTGTACTAAGTTTTACTAAGAAGTTCTGCTCTAGTCTGCCCTCCCTTGGAAGTATCCTCGTTTAAAACCCACTTGACCTTGATCTTGGCTAGGGCCCCCCACCCCATCAACCATTTCAGGAGTATGTAGGAGTGCATTACGTGGAACGGAAGCCGTCTTCCTGTGAGCTACGCCACCCTGATTTTGTAGCCAAGGAAGGTGAGGCTCACGGTTAGGAAGTAAATCTCCAAGGCCTCGCAGCCACTTTTACCCTGACTCATCCACACAGCTGAGACATGGCTGGGACCTCAGGCAGGTGAGGATCTAGGACTCAGAAACTGGCTATGGGACTAGTGAAGGTGGAAGAAACAAAATTCACATATCTGTGTTTCAAGCGGAGAACATGGACTGACTTCTCCATCTTGGGTGTTGATTTTGTGGGGAGGGTCTTATCTAAGGGAGGGGGCGGGACAGCAGCAGGAGCCATGGTGGGGGTGACAATGAAGCTGGTTGGGAGGCCTGTCCATGATCCGGATGCTCAGAAGCACAGGGGCTGGGGGTGGGGCTGGCCCCAGAGCAGGAGCTGGCTGGAGCAAGGGAGAGTTTTAGGGCTTCCCCAAGGGATGGGATAAGCCTTTCTCCTTATTGAATGCCTAAGACGTGCCAGGCACTGGTCTAAGGATTTTTCATGTGTTAACTCCACAGGCAGCACAATAGCCCTCAGAAGCAGGTGCTGATATTTACAGATGAGTGAACAAGGTCTCCTGGGGGTGCAGTTGCTTGTCCGAGATCACACACCTAGCAAGGGGAGCGTCAGGCCTCCAAAGAGGACCTGGGGCTCTTGATGCCTGGCTCCAGGCCACCAGGAGAGGGAGGATGAGGAAACTGAGGCAGAAGCTGCACTGGGAGACAAGGCCAAGATGGGGAGGGTGGGGAGGGGAGTGAGTGCAAGCAGGAGCTGGCCAAAGCCCAGCATGGCCCAGCCGACCAGGTGAGGGCCCTGCCTCATGCAGGGAGAGGGAGGACCTTGGCCAGGTGAGCTAGAGGGCAGATCCCAGTCCCAGGCTTGCTTCGTGAGGCTGCAGCTGAGGCTCTGCACCCGGGAGACAGGCTTGCATTCACCCAGAGGATCAGGCCTATAGTGGGGGTCAATTTCAGCAGTGGGCGCTGGGTAGAGGCATCCTTTCCCTGTGGGGCCCCATGAATTACATGGCCAGGTGACCCTCCCACTGGCTGACATGAAAGACCAGCCTGCAAGTGCCTGAGGCAGGCCTCTGACACTGTTATAGGAACTTGCCTGCCCCAGCATTTTAGTCAAACCACCAGTAGGGCCACCTGCTTTCTAGTTCAATGAGGCCCCCTGGGAAGGAACTTTAAAAAGATTTCAAATCATAACAATGCTCTCCTCTGCTTAAGTCGACAAACGTTTTCTTCTCCTCCATCACAGCAAGGGCACATACAGAGAAGGATAACATTGAGAAAATCGGGTTCTGGCTGTCAGACCAAACAGGGACAATTAACCCTTACTTAGTCAGTTTCTTCCTGCCAGAAGAAGCATCTTTGATAAGTGCGCCCAGGAACAGTTTGCGTTTTCTCCCCTCTAGTGACACCAGGCTCACCAGCACAAGGGTCTGTTTACTTTTCTCTCCAATGTGTCCGTTGTATCCCCCCTTTCCTTTTAAGCTTCAAGCGTAACCTTGGCTGCACCCTCATCCTTCCTGCTGGATTTCTGCAGTGACCTCATAACCGGACTCACCTCTCCAGCCTACGCTTTCATCCTGTAGTCCTCCTTCTCCCAGAGTGACCTTCCGGAAGCTCATTGGAAGACTGTAGTTTGCCTCGGCTGGGCACCATTCCACCTCTTCTGGTGTCAGCACCAGGATCTTCCTCAGGAACTTCATCTCTCCATTTCGGTGAACTGTGCCCTAGGTCCATCCTATCCTAGCAACTCATTCCTCTTGCCATGGGTGCTGGACTCAAGGGGTGGGCTGGTCAGAGCTTTCCCTTGGAATTGTGGCCTTCGGAAGGAGAAAGGCGTGGCAAAGGCATCCGCTCTTCTGGGCAGCTCTGGCATTGTCCCGGCCACCTGTTCCAGTGCCATGGTGCTGAGTGACCAACAGCTACAGGTGCTTGTGCCCTAGAACAGTCTTGTGGTATGGATGGATGTTTGCACTGCTCCCTCTGTTCGTGGCTTAGCAGCATCTAAGTTCCATTCTGAAACCCTGGGAGCTGCCTAATGCATGTTATCGAACTTTTTAATGCTTGACCCAGCTAAAAGGGATTCTGTTAACTGCAATCTAGAATCCCTACCAACACTGAAGGCAGCACAGAGAAACCCCACAGTGGCAGATCTCAAGCTTTAAGATGCAGTTGTATTTGACACCAGATGCACCACCATCTTTCTCAGCTATGTAAGCCAACAAGTTCCCTCACTTCCTCATGTGATAGAAGGAGATGTGTTTCTGAAACTTGCAACCAATCGAGTCCCGGATAATGTGAGTGTTTTTGGCATCTCCAGTGACTCTCATGGTAGGCTGCTCACTGCCCCCAAACCTCCCATTTCATTTTCACTATTTTCTTTGCTCACACAGCGCCCTGTTGGAAGATGTTCAGTCCTTGCTCTTCAGGTTGCAAGGTTTCTCTGTTCATAGAAACCCTACAGTTAACACACACAAGTTTATTCATTTATTTCCTTCTCAACATTGAAGACCCACGTTTATTCAGGGCAATATTCTGATGAGAGAGTACAGCAAGGTAGAAGTGAAGTCGTGGAAAATTCTTTCCCTACACATCAGACACCTTTCTAATAAGTGCATTATGCAAACCTTCTCGTTTAATTCTCATAACTCACAAGGAAGGAGTATTAGTATTGTCGTTGTGTGGCCATGGAAGCTGAGGTTTTGGGAAGTTAAGTGACCTTCCTGAAATCACAGAGGTCTGGAGTGGTAGAAGCAGCTCCTTCCTGTGTTCCTCCCTAGATGGCTCCATCCACAAGGCATGGTTCTCACTCTCAAAGGGGCAGCGTTCACTACTGGGACCTGGAAAACACTCCTAGATGGGAACATGGCTACTGTATACAACTTAGCAAACATCACTGGGTGTCTACTATGTATGAATTGTGGAGTGTTTCTGCAAAAGCAAAGGAATTAAAATAAGATGTAGTCCCTGACCTTAAAGGGCACAGTGTAGAAGTGAAGAAGAGCAGGCATTCAGAGATCTGTAGCTCAGGTTGCAGAGAATGAACAGGAGAAAGACAGTGACTTTGAACTGGGAGCTCTGGGACTGGGTCTTGAAGGTCACTCTGTCAGGTAAGTGGTGAACACAATCCAAGTTACAGAACTCGGATGGAGAAGCACAACCGTGGGCTGGAAGATCAGGGAAGACAGCGTTTCCTGAGTCTGCAAGCAAGGGGAGGGGCGTGATAATTGTACGTCGCTCCATCTCATCTCTGGCATAAAAACTTCTTGATAAACATTTTTTTACAAAAACTCAGCAGCATTTAGTGAATTCTGTCCATGCATCAAATGCTGTGCCCAGTGTTTTATTCCAAGCCAAAATTTTTTTTCTCTGTAAAATGAGGGTGCTCATAAGAGCTAGATTTTTCATGGAGGATTAATATTGTTTGCAAATCATTTGGCATCTAAGCATTGCTGACTGGGTGGGTGGGTGTAGATGCTATGGCTGATCATTATAATGACCCCATACAGAGAGAAGAAGGCATTTTTTTGACCAAGTCTTGCTCTGTCACCCAGGCTGGAGTGCAGTGGTACGATCTCTGCTCACTGCAACTTGCGCCTCCTGGATTCAAGCGATTCTCCTACCTCAGCCTCCTGAGTAGCTGGGATTACAGGCACGAACCACCGTGCCCAGCTAATGTTTTTTATATTTTTTTAGTAGAGACAGGGTTTCGCCATGTTGGCCAGGCTGATCTCGAACCCCTGACCTCTGGTGATCTGCTGGCCTCGGCCTCCCAAAGTGCTGGGATTATAGGCATGAGCCACTGCACCAGGCCAAAAAGGCATTTTTAACTACAAATGAGAAAGACTGAGGCTCAGGGGGATTATGAGGCTTACTGGGGGTCCCTGGGCTTCTTGCAAACAGAAGAGGGCTCTCAGGCCAGAACTGTTCACTCCTCTTCCTGAATGGGGCTCTGTGGCCCGGTAGTCAGTCTCTGAGGATGGAAGAGTGTCTGGTGACTGGGAATATACCTTGTTGACTCTTTCCCGGAGAAGGTTCTCAGCACAGCAGCCTGGCCGTCTAGATGTGGGCCTGGCTGGCTGTGACTTTGGAGAGGTCACTCATCCAGGAACTCAACCCTTGAGTCCGATGTCTGAGGCCAGTGCTCTTGGGGTACAGATGTGGGTGGCAGAGGCCCTGGTGTGGGTGATGGGGAGCATCTGGGAGACAGCGGTCCACCATCCCTCTCCTGGACTTGTGTCTGGCTCCCATGAACAGAACAGCATAGGATGGTTTCCACCTTCAGGTCCTGTGAGAGGAGGGGTGACAGTTGCCCAAGTGTGGGCAGCATTCTTCTCAACTCAGAAGGGTCACTTTGACTGGGGCACACATCATGTCACCCTAGGGGACAGGAAGCAAAAGCAACAATAAAAGTGGCACCAGCAGCAGTGGCTACAGGACAGAGCAGGACAGAGGTTTGTGTTTCTGTTTTGTTTTTGCCTTTTTTGTGTGCTTCTCCAAAGGAAGCCAGACCTGGAGGGGAGACAAATGCCAGACACCCAGGGCAGCTAAGAGAACTTGTGGGGACAAACTTGAGAACCTTCTGAGGACTTCCGGAAATAATCAGGGAGACCTGAGGGCTAGGTCAGGGGTCTTGAACGAGTGGGTAAAAGCATTTCAAGAGAAACCTCATTACAAAGGCTATGCCTAGCATGGGCTGGGCACACAGTGGGTCCTCAACCGTACTTTCTCGTTAATGCATTCATTAGGGCTCCTCTCATTAGTGGGGATGTACACGCTGACTTGTTCTCTACATCCCAATCAAATGGAAACCTGCGTGGAATGACAATGCAGGCTTCTGAGGAAGCGATGCCGTCGCTGTGCCTCCGAGCCTCCTTGGGGAGCTGGTCTGCCAGCTTTCCTAGCTACCTGGGGCAGAAGTTGTTCTTGCTGCTCAGAGCTGGGCTGCTGCTGGCTTTCTTTGCACTGGAAAAACTCAGCTCCATGTGCTTGCCTAGCCCCCTAACTTCCAGCAAGAATGTTTGGGACCCAAAGGGGAGACCAAGGTGTTTGCAGTGGCCAAGGGCTCTTCTGAGGGAATCTCTTGTTTAATCTCCCAGAACAGAAACTTAGAGCAGATTCTATTCCAGCCCCTCAACATACATGGTCCTCAAATGGACTGAGGGCAGAGGAGCACAGCAGTGCAAAAGGGGCAATGAGGAGCAGTGGGTGGTGATGGGGAAGGAGGCCCTCTCTCCTCCCTGAGCAGGGCGCCATTCCATTCACTCAATTCCACTACATTTGATTCTGAGCCACAAGTGGCTTGTTCCTCTCCAAAGGAGCATTTGAATTTTAAAAGAGGACCCCGGAGAGGAAACACTTAACCCAAAGGAATGAATATTTAATGCTGGCATTTCAGGTTCTGGCGGGGAGAGGTCTTGGGGGGCCTTTCCCGATGTTCCGCAGAGTACACCCCCAGCCGCCTACCTCCTCTGCTCAGGATGAGGCCAGCCTGGCGGCAGCTGCTGCGGGAGAATGCAGTTCTGGGCTGGGCTCAGCTTTCTGCTGACTCTGTGTGTCCCAAGCAGGCTGTGGGGGTGCTTGCTGGGCCCCAGCCGGCTTCAGTGTTAGGACTCTCAAAAGGGCGGCCCAAGGGACAAATCGACCCCTAGTTTTCTTTTCTTTTTTATAAAAATTGGGCCTGCAAGGCCCTTCAGGTGGGGGCCGTGCTCTCCTGCTCAGCACGCACCCCCCTTCACTTTCTCTTGTCTTATACACCTCCGGCCTTGTGCACATACTTTACCCCCGGCCCTGGGAGTGTTTGAGTCTGCGACCCCTGCTTTCACAAGGTTGTCATGGGGACCAGGGGCAGATGGGAAAGGTTTGGGGGCTGTGTGCTGTGCATGGATGCAGAAATGAATGTGTGACAGCTCCACACTCTATTTTCTGTCTGTCAACCCCAAAGCTGGGCTGGGAACCTGACATAGGTAGCCTCATGTAATTTGCCCACAGCAAGGAGGACATCCCCATGTAGAAGGAGTGAGGACAGAGGCTTGGAGCAGTTAGGTGACTTGTTAAGTCATTGGCTGGTAGGGGCAGAGTCAGGGTCTGAATGGGACCCTAATGCCCACAGTCTTCTTCACATGTGGCCTCAGCACCTCTCCTGAGATGATAACTTGAGCCTTACTATGAGTCATCTTATAGTGGGGGCTTCCTGGGTGATGTGGCTGTTTGGGGAGTACCTCAGATGGGTGGCATGGTCAGATATGAGCTCCTCATGTGAGGGAAGAGAAGACAGGGCCTCAGTTTTTCTTCATCTTTAGCAGGGAATTCTGAATCCAGGGATTGGTGCTCCAAGGGCTTCTATGAAGTGGGGCTGCCATTCAGTGTGCTTTTGGCCCCGGTCTGGATGGAGGTGTAGAATACATCAATTTCCTCTTCAAAGTTTAGTCCTTTAACTTTCTTTAAAATTCAAGAGGGAGAAAATTGTGAAGTACAATGAGTTCTGAAAGAACCAATATGTCAATATGTTCAGCTTCCCTGTTCTTTGTTCTCCATTTTAAAGTTTAACTTCCTCATTATTTACATCTCCTTGCCCCTAGTTTCAGTAAACAACCCCCTCCTAGCCTCTATCACCTGCCCTGACCTTAGTTATCCTTGGTCACCTGCTTTGTTCTTAGTCATCCTGAGTCACCTGTTCTGTAACCGTCTTTCCTGCCAAACTACTCACCCTGCCACTCTGGCTCATATTCCTGCTTTCTTTAAAGTAGCCAATCAGAATTAACTTAGACTGTGCAGTCCAACCCTAGCCAATAGAGGAAAGAGACAACAGTAGGGACTAGCTGCATTAGGATAAGAACCCCTTCCCCTCCCTTGTCTGGTGTGCTCTCGCCACTGCTCCATCCACAAGACGCACCCTTCTATAGAAGTAAATTGCCTTGTTGAGAAAACTTTCGCCTGAGTGCTATTTTCACTTGGAGGCACTGAAAATTTACTTCCAACAGAGGGCTTAGAAGACAAATTTGGGATCATTTGTGCCTGTTGCTGTCTACTGGGGTGGCAGGACCCCTTTACAAATGCCTGACTGGTTCAAACATTGCAGCAGTGGCTGTGGCCACATTAGGACTCCCTGCTTGCAGGACCACCCGTTTGGGTATAGGCCCCACAGCTTAGGAAGTTGTCGACAGCTGGTGGCAATGGCAGTCAGAGGGCTGTGTCCTTTGAGCCTGTTTCTTCTCTCTTCCTGGCCTTGTCCTCCTGCCCCTCCGTTGGGATTCTGGCTCTATCTCTAAGCCCACTCCCCCTGCCTCAGGCCTTGATGACCACAAATCTATCTACTTCATAAACAGTCTCATCAGACAAAGCCCATGGCCAGCCTGGGCTGGCAGAACCATTGCAGGCTTTTCAGTCAGACCCATGTGGGTTGGGAGCCTGGTTCTCTGGTTTACATTGTGAAATTGGGCAAGGTGCTTCATCTCCCTGAGATGTGGTTTCCTTATCTTCAAAAGGGGGATGATGATGTCTCATAGGATGTTTAGGCAGATTGAGTGTATGTAACAATATATTTTAAATTGTTCTCTACAATGGCAACTGTTGTGCTCCTTGCTTTTTCATGGAGGATTAGCACTCTGTCCTGGATGATTCTATGTGAGTACCTAAAGAGCCTCTTCAACATACATTTTCATGTTTGCCCAATATTCCTTTGCAAGAATAGGCCATGATTTATTTAGCAGTCTTCTTCTGATGGACATTTAAGTTGTTTACAATATGTTGCGATGATAAATAATGCTGGAATAACAGTTTTGTATATTCATCCTTTTACCCATATGTATCTGTGGTTATGAGCAACCTGCTCCTTTCTTTAAAAGTTTCCTCTCCTTGTCTTCTCTACCTGTGTGGGCATCTTACTCACCCTGCAAGGGCAGCTCCAAGGCTGCCTCCCTGTGAAGCCCTCCCTGACTTTCCCAGGAGGGTCACGTAGCTCTCCTCCAGAGCCTGGCGGTTCCCTGTTCATATTTCCAGGTAGACTCCTATTCTCACATTTTAATCACTTAATTTGTATGTCTGTCTGTCCTTCTAAATTGTGAACTTCATGACCACAGGACTGTTTCTGACAGCAGAGGCTGCACATGTATCCCCAGTGCCTAGCCCATTGCTTTTCACATAGTAGGAGCTTAACATTTTAATGCATCATGAATAAATGAAACAGTCTCTGCCCTCAGGGAACTGATGGTCAATAGAGGAGATCAGTCATGTACACAGATAATTATAATTACAAGGCAAGGCAGAAAGCACTATATGCCAGCAGAGGTACAGATTATTCTGTTTGGTGCTTTTCAGCCTTGACTGCAAATGAGAGTTGCCTGGGGAGATTTTTAAACACACTATGACCGGGCGCTATCTTCAGAGAGTCTGGTTTATTTGGTCTCACGTGGAGTTCAGCAACTGGTAATTAGAAAGCCCTCAGAGTGATTCTACTGGTAGCCAGGGTCAAGAACCACCCCTGCAATATTGCTCAAGTTAATGACTCTCCTGGGGAACTTGCAAATTCCCCAGGGAACTCCTCTCCTGGGGAAATGCAAATTCTGACTCAGCATGTCTGGGTGGGGCCTGAGGCCTGACATGTTTTTTCCCCATTTTTTTCCCCCAGCTTTATTGTCATATGGTTGACTGGTAAAAATTGTTCATATTTAAGGTATACAATATCATGTTTTGATATATATACACATTGTCAAATGATGACCATAATCAAGCTGGTTAACATATCCATTACCTCACATAGTTATTATTTTTTCTGTGTGTGGCAAAAACATTTAAGATCTACGTTTTTTTGTTTTGTTTTTTTTTTTGTGTTTTTTTTGAGACAGAGTTGGGCTCTGTCACCAAAGCTGGAGTGCAATGGCACAGAGTTGGGCTCTGTCACCAAAGCTGGAGTGCAATGGCACGATCTCAGCTCACTGCAACCTCTGCCTTCCAGGTTCAAGCAATTCTCATGCCTCAGCCACCCAAGTAGCTGGGATTACAGGCCGGCACCACAATGCCCAGATAATTTTTGTATTTTTAGTACAGACAGGATTTCACCACATTGGGCGGGCTGGTCTTGAACTCCTGGCCTCAAGTGATCCACCCACCTTGGCCTCCCAAAGTGTTGGGGACTACAGGTGTGAGCCACCGTGCCCGGCCAAGACCTACATTTCTAACAAGAGCCCAGGTAATGCTGTTGCTACTGGTTGTGAACCATGCTTTGAGTGTGACATGCTCTTGAGCAGCTGTTGCTAACCCTGGTTTTACATTTGTGTTCCAACTCCCGGGCTGATCTCCAGACCAATTAAGTTCAGAATCTCTGGAGTTGGAAACCTAGGTATCAGTATTTTTAAAAGCTCCCAAGTAATTCCAATGTGAATGAAGTATGCCCTTCTAGCTGTGTGGAAAGATGAGTGTCTTGGAAGAGATGGCACTTCTAGAAATGGGACAAGGGCATTTCAGGGGAGGAAATCTGCTTGACTCAGAACCTCTAATTGTTCTTCTAGTTCTAATATTCTAAGAAAACCATGATTGTACTGGAAGACGGGAGACCTGGGATCCAGTTCTAGTTCTGATGGGAAGCATCTATATGCCCTTAGGCAATTCATTCATTCATTCATTCATTCATTCATTCACTTATTCGTTTACTGTCAAGTATTGTGTGGGATCTGGGGAGACAGCATTGAAGAAGGCCGACCTGATACCTACTTTCATGGAGCTCCCTGGGTAGCAGTGAATTCATACAATCACAGTGGTAATTATCATAGAGCATGATGAATGGCATGATAGGGAGAGTATAGGACATTGCTCTGGATTCCTCACTGATCAGATGGATAAAGATAATGAAGCTTTCCCTTTCTACTTCACAGGATAAAATGACTGTCACATGAGTTTTGGGAGGCTGGACAATGAGTTTTGGGAGGCTGTGCAAAATTGTATAAAGGTCTGAAGGAATGTCACACATGGAAGCTCTGAGTGTGTGTCTAATGGGACAGAACTGATCCACCTGACAGGCAGGCATGTCAACAAGACCTCAGCCACCAGCGTTTTATTGGATTGCTTTGGGTTTTTGTCAGGAGCCCTGATTTTAACCCTAATGCTCTCCATGGCCCCCAACACCCACACAGACACTTAGTGGAGTGTGGTTTTCAATGGAGTTGGTTTTATATAGAACCTTCATTTATCACAGCTCTCAGGATGACACAGCTCTTCTGGAAGAGGTGTGCAGAATGATCCTGGAGGAGCAGCAGGGGGAGGTGTGGGCCAAAAACCTGCCAGTTTCTGGGGACCTCCAAAAACCTTCAGCTTGTATCTGGGCCAGCTGGGGCCGCAGAGCCTGGATTTCCAGCTGACATTGCAGGTGGTCCTTGGCCTCAGCTGCCTGTGTGAGATGCCATGCAGGTGACTGCAAGGCAAGTTTTCATTCCTCTTCATTTTTCAAAGCCTCTGACATCCCTTGCAGCTGGGGTGCTCCACAGACACCACAGAGTAGTATGGAAAATAGGACAAGAAAAATGCATCCCTCCTCATGGGGGCTTTTGGTTGCTTGGTATATGTTATTCCCAATTTGGCCAAAGTTAACTGGACCATGGCATATAGGTGCTCACCATGGATGTTTCTTGTCCTTCCTCCACTGCCACATTCTGAATCCAGGGCCTTACCTCCTCAGCTCTGACTCCTGCAAATAGCCTTCTGACTGTGTAACTGCCCCCTGGATCAGCCCTTTCATTGCCCCCATATGCTGCTGACAGGGTGTTTCTAAAGCACAATTTGATCTTGTCACTTTCCAAGTCAGAGTATTTTTGTAATTTCCTACTTCTTACTAAGTCAGGTCCAAATTACTGTCTGCTTCCAAAACTTCCCATTATCCTCCATTGTCCCTACTCCCTTAAAGTTTTAGTCCCAACTGATTGACAAATGTATCCCTGTTTCAGACTTCCAGTGCCCTCATTTCTCCCCTTTACTTCCTCCACTTGTAAACACACACACTCACACACAATCACACATACAAGCCCACATCTAGGGGTAAAGCACACAATTGCCCTACCTAGAGTGTTTTACATTTCCGTATTTTTATCTAAATCCTGTTCATTCTTCAAGGCTCACTTTCCTCTCCCCATAACAAACATCTACTATATTTGCCTTGACCCCTCATGTAATTTGGTATCACTTGCTCACTCTCTGTGTTACATGTGCTCATTGTGTCTTCACAGCAGACTTTGTGTGCCTTGAGTACAGGAATGAGCTAGTCATATGTGCATATGCTGTCAGCATAAAGCTGTGCATAAAGGAAGTTCAATGAGTTGGTTGAATAATAAATCCCTTTTAATAGACCAATAATATCAGTCAGAAGGGCCAGTGCTCCAAGTGGCATGTAGGGATGACAAAGACCCAGTGAGGAAAAGAGAACACCTATGGAAGTCAAACAACAGCAGGATGAGACAAGCTTCTACTATTAGAATGCCATTAAATGGAGAAGAGAAATTAGTTTCATTCAGTAGGCCATTAATGAGCATCTATTATATAATCATCATAAAATATAGCCATCCCCTGCCCCAAAGGAACTCAAAGTTTAGCTAAAGCAAGGAACCCATATTCAGCCAAATACAACACACTGTGATGCCATGATAACATGACCTAGGGCTACAGGAGCATCAAACAGCAAAGAAACAATAAGTGATCTTCCGTTGACTTGCTTTGGTTGTTGATTGGGGTCAAAGAAGTCACTATCAGAAGCAAGTGACTGCTGTCAGAGAATTAGAAAGTCAGAGGCAGGATGAGGACACAAGAGACAGAACAGTGTTATAGAAAGAGTATGGGCTTTGGAATCAGTAAGACTTGGGTTTAAACGCCAGCTCCATCCATTACTGTAATAGCTGTGTCACCTCAAGTAAACAGCAGTTCCCTCATCTATACAATGGAGATAACAATACCTATTTTCCAGGCAGTGAAGAAAAGCAAGATAATGCAGGCACTGCGCTTAGCACAGTCCTCGGTACACAGTGAAAGCTAATGGATTTGAGCTGCCATTTTCCAATACCAAACCTTTCTGACTTCTGGGACAGAAGGAGCGGGCTCAGGCCTTCAGGACCACGGACAGCGCCAAAGGGGCAAGCTGGCTATTCCTTCTAAATCAGAAAAATCGTAGGAGCTAACAGTTACATAGCATTTCTTTGCCAGAAACGTTACATATATTAGCTCAGTTAATTCTCACAACAAATCTACAGAGAAAATATTGCTTTTTTTTTTTTCTTATTTTGACACACAAAATAACAAAGGCACAGCAGATAATTAATTGTCCAAGGTCATAGAGGTATTAAATAATGGGGGCAAGATTTGATCTCTGATTGATTGGCTCCATAGCCCATGCTCTGCTGCCACTAGGTTATGCAGTGTCAGGTCTTCAGGATGAGGTGGGACAGGTGGGACTGGCAGCACTGTCCTTTTCCTTTCCTCACAGCTCTTTCTCCAGGGATCCCCTTTATTTTGTTTGGTTCTGAGGGCAGGGCCTCAGCCAAGTAGTATTCTGTTTTTGTTATGGCCACACCCAGCATTTATGTGCCTGGTTCTCTTCTTTCTCCAAACTCCCCCACCCCAGGTCCCTCTCCTCGCTTATTTCCCTCCCCTCATCTATTCTCCCACCTTTCCCTCATAGTTGGGGGTGAAGGAAGAAAAGAAAAAAGAGTGAATTGAGTAGGAAAGAGAAAGAAAGGCTGGGATTAGAAGAGGACTCAAGAGAGAGGGAGGATGAGAGAGAGAGAGAGAGGAGAGCCTGAGAGGTGGTCAGGTATTCCAGTGAAAGGGGAAAACAGTACACCAGGAACAAAGAGGGGTTGGAAGAAGAGGGCTGGGAAGAGAATGAGTGAGGAGTGAGGAGGCAAAAATAAGTTAGAAGGAAGCAGGCATAGAAGGTGGAAGAAAAAAAGGAGACAGGGAATCAATGGAAATGAGTAAGTGGAAAGAGTATATGAGTAGGAGAAGAGAATGTGGAAACTGGGAAGAGACATGTGATGATGTGGAGAGAGGCAGGGAGAGAACTGGGCAGGAGGAGGTGTCAAATAAGTCTCAAGTGCTGTTAAGCAGTGAACTGACAACACATGTCTCTGAAATGGAGCTAGAAAATTGCCCCTTCCTGAAGGAAGGACAGAGCAATTGCCTGTCCTTCCTTCAGGTCTGGAGGTCCAGCAAGTTCAGGGAGAAGGGTGGGAAACTCTGCCATTCTACTATAGAATCATGAAATCTTGCAAGTTTTAAGGATCCCTGAGTTTTCCTCTCTTTGGTCAGACACACTCTTGTCCACTTGGCCATGCCCACTCTTTTTCACCCTTTTTCCACTGCATGGGTGGAAAAGAGTAGGCATGGCTGAGTGGAGAAAAACAATCAGGAGGGATTGCTGCCCTCCTGAAAAGAGCTGCAATCTGCCATCACCCTCTGAGCCTTGCCTCTAATGTGAAGTGAAAAGCATTGTCCTTTTACAGAAATGTGAGGAAGTTAGTGAGATGGCATTGCTATAAAGAACTAACTAAGACTGGGTAATTTATAAAGAAAAGAGGTTTAATTGACTCACAGATCCACAGGCTGTCAGAAAGCATGGCTAGGGAGGCCTCAGGGAACTTACAGTCATGGTGAAAAGTGAAGGAGAAACAGGCACATCTTACATGGCCAGGAAGAGCATAAAGGGGGAGCTACACACTTAAACGACCAGATATCCTGAGAACTCACTCACTATCATAAGAGTAACAAGGGAGAAATTCTCTCCCATGATTCAATTAGCTCCCACCAGACCCCTCCCCCAATATTTGGGATTACAATTTGACGTGACATTTGGGTAGAGACACAAATCCAAACTGTATCAGATGGATTTTTGCAGACACTGTTTGGTCATCTGATAACTTGAAGGCCTGCCCTCTGGAGGAAGGACACGGGAAGCATTGATGCTTCTTTATTTAAAGTTTGCCCCTGTGTGTCTGAGGTGAGGAGGGTGCATGGTATCACCCAAGCCCACACTTCTTTTAAACTAGCTGCAATAATTCTACTATCAAGAACCAGAGAGCATTTATGGAATATTTATACATGCTTCACATGGTGCCAACTGCCTTTTCCCAGTGTCTTGTGTAATCCTCGTAAAGACCCTGAGAAGTAGGCATCATTAATCCCCAACTTTGCAAATATAAAGCTGGGGCTGGGAGAGGTTAAACAACTTATGCAAGGCCACGCAGCTAGTGAGTGGTAGAGCAAGCAACCCATTTATTCAGTCTCTAAGGCCTGTGCTCTTTCCATAATGAGGTAAAATCATGTCATAATATTGTCTTCAGAAGTGAGGACACCTTTTGCCATGAAATTGGGAAGCTTGAATGTGAAGTGGCTGAGACCATGAAGGCCTTGCTTATAAGACACATCTAATTGCCTCAAAGGAGGCAGAAATATCCCTGTGTCAACCCTTTCGGGGAGTTAGCTCTAAGAGAAACCTATTGTTAATTTCTGTGCCCAGAAGAGGAGCCCATTTGTAATCCAATCATGCAGGGAAATACTTTTTCTAATTTCCACAAAGACCCCAAACAATGTTTTAACTTCAGCCTTCTAGTCCTGTTCTTTCTCTTTTCCTTTTCATTTTCAAAATTTATTTCCCAGACTTCCATTTCCAGAAATAGTTCTAGTTGTTTAAGTGTCTGGTTTTGGATTTGTCTTCCCACAAAATGCAACTAAAAAACATGGTAAAATATATAAAGCAACTGTTTTCAAGCATTGGACAACAGGAAGCATAGTATTTTGATTCTTGAGAGAAGGAAAACACAAAAAATGTGTCCCATGACTTGCCCTGACTTTCAGCCTAGGATCCTTTTTCTGACCTTGTTATAGTGAAGTGAAGCCCATGAAAAGAGTAAAAGCAGTGGTTTCATTGAGCTGAGGTGGCAGAAATTAAAGTTTGGGGCCATGAAAGTATCTGAAATTTGAAAGGCAGAGTATCAGAGGGGAGGGACTTTATAAGGGCAAAGTCTACATGAGGGTTTCCCTCAGGTTCTGGGCTGAGGTCTGTGCTACATATATACAGGTTGGGATGCTGCACCATAGCCTAGGAAGTGGCTCCTGAAGGGTTGAAAGCTTAGTGGAGGTTCATGAGGTTATGCAGTGTTGAGAGATCTTGAAACTCCATTTTAACCAAAGTGAAGACACCTCACTGAGAATATTGGGTTATATTTTAGGAATAAGGACCATGCCCTAGAGTAAGAACTATATCCTACGCTAAAGTGGATATCAAAATAAACTCACCCTGAAAAGCATAATAACAAGCCTGACAATATCAAGAGGATCCACTAGTAATTTAACTGTCTGTTAGAACCTTTAAAGGAAAACAACATAATCCAAAATGCCCTACAAAATAGCATTAACAATGTCCAGCATACAATAAAAAATTACTAAACATACAAAGAAGCAGAATAATATGATTCATATTAAAGGAAAAAGCAGTCAATAGAAGCATACCTTCAGATGGCACAAATTTGGGAATTAGTAAACAGCACTTTAAAATAGCTATCATCGGCCGGGCGCGGTGGCTCAAGCCTGTAATCCCAGCACTTTGGGAGGCCGAGTCGGGCGGATCACGAGGTCAGGAGATCCAGACCATCCTGGCTAATCCAGTGAAACCCCATCTCTACTAAAAAATACAAAAAACTAGCCGGGCGAGGTGGCAGGCGCCTGTAGTCCCAGCTACTCGGGAGGCTGAGGCAGGAGAATGGCGTAAACCCGGGAGGCGGAGCTTGCAGTGAGCTGAGATCCGGCCACTGCACTCCAGCCTGGCCGACAGAGCAAGACCCCATCTCAAAAAAAAAAAAAAAAGCTATCATCAATTTAGTCAAGTATTTAAGAGAAAATATGAATATAATAAGCAAACAGATCAGGAAATATCATCAGGGATTTTTTTAATACTCAAGTGAAAAGTCTATAACTATAAAGTAAAATATCTGAAATAAAATATTCATTGAAGATTAGATATTGCAAATAGAAAAGGGTCAGTGAACTTGAAGACAAATGAATATAAATTAGCCTAGTGGATGAACAGAGAAAAAAGATTAAAAAAAGAAACTTGGTGGCCTACGGGATAATATCGACTAATCTAACATACCTGCAATTGGAATTACAGAAAGACAGAAGACAGAGAATGGAGAAGAAAATCTATTTGAATAAATGTTCATTGCAAATTTCTCATTTTAGTGAAAAATATCCATTTAAAGACCCAAGAAGCTCAAAGATTCACAAGTCACAAAATTAAAAGAAAAGCACACATAATCACATCATAGTCAAACTTCGGAAACCAGAGGTAAGGAAAAGAATACTAAAAGTAGCCATAAAAATGCATATTACATATAGGGGAACAATGCTAAAAATTAGGGCGTACTTTTGAACAGGAAAACAATGGAAGCCAGAAGTCAATGACATATCTTTAAAGAACTTTTAAGAGATATCTTAAAAGAAAATTTTTTCTTGCAAGAAAAAGAAAAAAGTTGGACTGGCATTGGACAACAGGCCACATTTTAATAATTTAACTTTATTTTTTATTGTGGCAAAATATGCATAACATTAAATTTACCATTTAACCATTTAAAATGTACAATTTAGTGTCATACACATTGTTTTGCAACAATTATCTCCAGAACTTTTCTAATCATTCCATACTGCAACTCTTTCTTTCAAACTCTGTTTCTCTGAGACAGTCTTGCTCTGTCGACAGGCTGGAGTGCGGTGGCGTGATCATGGCTCACTACAGCCTCAAACACTCAGGCTAAAACTCTCCTCCCATTTCAATCTCTGGGCAGGTGCTGCCACCACACTCAGCTTTTTTTTTTTTTTTTTTCCTAGAGACATAGGATCTCCTTATGTTACCCAGGCTGGTCTTGAACTCCTGGGCTCAAGTGATCCTCCCACCTTGGCCTCCCAAAGTGCTGAAATTACAGGTGTGAACCAACACACCTAGCCAAAATTCTTTATTCATTAAACAGTAAGTCTGTATCACTTCTTCCCATATTTGCAAATATTTTCTTCTATTCTTTGAGTTGCATTTTCACCCTGTTAATGGCGTCCTTTGATATACAAAGTTTTTAATTTTGATAAAATCCAGCTTGTCTTTTTTCTTTTGTTGTCTGTGTCTTTGGTGTCATATCCAAGAAAGTGCTGTCAACTCAAATGTTATGAAGTTTTTCCCCATGTTTTTTTCTGAGAGTTTTATGGTTTTATTCTTATATTTAGATCATTAATTCATTTTGAGTTAATTTTTAAAATGTAGTGTTAGGTAAAGATTTTCATTCTTCTGCATGTGGATATGGAGTTTTCACAGCACTAGTCGTTGAATAGAGATTATCTTTTTCCCCACTGAATGGTCTTGGAAACATTATATATATATGTCAAAAATTATTTGACTATATGTAAATAAACATATGTATATTTCCAGATTCTCTATTATATTTCACTCCTAATGCAAGTACCACATTGTTTTGATTACTGTAGTTTTGTAGCCAAATTTGAAATCAGAAAATGTGAGTCCTCCAACTTTGCTCTGGTTTTTCAAGATTGTTTTGGCTATTTGGAGATTCTTGAGATTCCATATGAATTTTAGAATGAATTTTTATATTTCTGCAAACAATGTCATTGGGATTTTGATAAAGATTGCTTAGAATCTGTAGATGGCTTTGGGTAGTATTGTTGTTTTAACAACTTTAAGCCTTTCAATCCATTAATATGTGATACCTTTTTATTTAACTATTCTTTAATTCCTTTCAGCATGCTTTGTAGTTTTCAGTGTACAAGACTTTTGCCTCATTGGTAAAGTAATGCATTGGTATTTTACTGTTTTTGATGCAATTGTAAATGGAACTATTTTCTTGATTTCCTTTTTGGATTGTTTATTGTTAGTATACAAGAATGAAACTGATTTTTGCATCCTCATTATTGTATCCTGCTACTTTGCTAAATGTACTAGCTCTAACAGTTGTGTGTGTATGTCTGTGTGCATGTGTGTGTGTAGTCCTAGCTAATATGGCTAGAACTTCCAGTACTATGTTGAACAGAAGTGGTGAAGGTAGGCATCCTTGTCTTGTGATCTTAGAGAAAAAGCTTTCAGTCTTTCGCTATTCAGTATAATGTTATCTATGAGTTTTTCATGTATGACTTTTATTATGTTGAGGTGGTTATATTCTATTACTAGTCTGTTCAGTGTTTTTTTTTTTTTTTTTTTGTTATTATACTTTAAGTTCCCGGGTACATGTGCACAACGTGCAATTTTGTTACATATGTATACATGTGCCATGTTGGTGTGCTGCACCTGTTAACTCATCATTTACATTAGGTGTATCTCCTAATGCTATCCCTCCCCTCTACCCCACCCCACAACAGGCCCCTGTGTACGATGTTCCCTACTCTGTGTCCACGAGTTCCCATTGTTCAGTTTCCACCTATGAATGAGAACATGCAGTATTTGGTTTTCTGTCTTTGCGATAGTTTGCTCATAATGATGGTTTCCAGCTTCATCCATATCCCCACAAAGGACATGAATTCATCCTTTTTATGGCTGCATAGCATTCCATAGTGTATATGGGCTACATTTTCTTAATCCAGTCTATCATTGATGGACATTTGGGTTGGCTCCAAGTCTGCTATTGTGAATAGTGCCACAATAAACATACGTGTGCATGTGTTTTTATAGCAGCATGGTTTATAACCCTTTGGGTATATACCCAGTAATGGGATGGCTGGGTCATATGGTATTTCTGATTCTAGATCCTTGAGGAATTGCCACACTGTCTTCCACAATGGTTGAACTAGTTTACAGTCCTCCTAACAGTGTAAAAGTGTTCCTATTTCTCCACATCCTCTCCAGCACCTGTTGTTTCCTGACTTTTTAATGATTGCCATGCTAACTGGTGTGAGATGGTATCTCATTGTGGTTTTGATTTGCATTTCTCTGATGACCAGTGATGATGATCATTTTTTCATGTGTCTGTTGGTTGCATAAATGTCTTCTTTTGAGAAGTGTCTGTTCATATCCTTTGCCCACTTTTTGATGGGGTTGTTTGTTTTTTTCTTGTAAATTTGTTTAAGCTCTTTGTAGATTCTGGATATTAGCTCTTTGTCAGATGGGTAGATTGTAAAAACTTTCTCCCATTCTGTAGGTTGCCTGTTCACTCTGATGGTAGTTTCTTTTGCTGTGCAGAAGCTCTTTAGTTTAATTAGATCCCATTTGTCTATTTTGGCTTTTGTTGTCATTGCTTTTGGTGTTTTAGTCATGAAGTCCTTGCCCATGCTTATGTCCTGAATGGTATTGCCTAGGTCTTCTTCTAGGGTTTTTATGATTTTAGGTCTAACATTTAAGTCTTTAATCCATCTTGAATTAATTTTTGTATAAGGTGTAAGGAAGGGATCCAGTTTCAGCTTTCTACATATGGCTAGCCAATTTTCCCAGCACCATTTATTAAATAGGGAATCATTTCCCCATTTCTTGTTTTTGTCAGGTTTGTTAAACATCAGATGGTTGTAGTCGTGTGGTGTTATTTCTGAGGGCTGTGCTCTGTTCCATTGGTCTATATCTCTGTTTTGGTACCAGTACCATGCTGTTTTGTTACTGTAGCCTTGTAGTATAATTTGAAGTCAGGTAGTGTGATGCCTCCAGTTTTGTTCTTTTGGCTTAGGATTGTCTTGGCAATGCGGGCTCTTTTTTGGTTTCATATGAAATTTAAAGTAGTTTTTTTCCAATTCTGTGAAGAAAGTCTTTGGTAGCTTGATGGGGATGGCATTGAATCTATAAATTACCTTGGGCAGTATGGCCATTTTCATGATATTGATTCTTCCTATCCATGAGCATGGAATGTTCTTCTGTTTGTTTATATCCTCTTTTATTTTGTTGAGCAGTGGTTTGTAGTTCTCCTTGACGAGGTTCTTCACATCCCTTGTAAGTTGGATTCCTAGGTATTTTATTCTCTTTGAAGCAATTGTGAATGGGAATTCACTCATGATTTGGCTCTGCATTTGTCTCTTAATGGTGTATAGGAATGCTTGTGATTTTTGCACTTTGATTTTGTATCCTGAGACTTTGCTGAAGTTGCTTATCAGCTTAAGCAGATTTGGGGCTGAGACGATGAGGTTTTCTAAATATGAAATCATGTCATCTGCAAACAGGGACAATTTGACTTCCTCTTTTCCTAATTGAATACCCTCTATTTCTTTCTCTTGCCTGACTTCCCTTGCCAGAACTTCCAACACTATGTTGAATAGGAGTGGTGAGAAGAGGGCATCCCTGTCTTGTGCCAGTTTTCAAAGGGAATGTTTCCAGTTTTTGCCCATTCAGTATGATATTGGCTGTGGGTCTGTCATAAATAGCTCTTATTATTTTGAGATACGTCCCATCAATACCTAGTTCATTGAGAGTTTCTAGCATGAAAAGCTGTTGAATTTTGTTGAAGGCCCTTTCTGCATCTATTGAGATAATCACGTGGTTTTTGTCTTTGGTTCTGTTTATATCATGGATTACATTTATTGATTTGCGTATGTTGAACCAGCCTTGCATCCCAGAGATGAAGTCAGCTTGATCATGGTGGATAAGCTTTTTGATGTGCTGCTGGATTCGGTTTGCCAGTATTTTATTGAAGATTTTTGGCATGATGTTCATCAGGGATATTGGTCTAAAATTCTCTTTTTTTGTTGTGTCTCTGCCAGGCTTTGGTATCAGGATGATGTTGGCCTGATAAAATGAGTTAGGGAGGATTCCCTCTTTTTTTGTTGATTGGAATAATTTCAGAAGGAATGGTACCAGCTCCTCTTTGTACCTCTGGTAGAATTCAGCTGTGAATCCATCTGGTCCTGGACTTTTTTTGGTTGGTAGGCTATTAATTATTGCCTCAATTTCAGAGCCTATTATTGGTGTATTCAGGGATTCAACTTCTTCCTGGTTTAGTCTTGGGAGGGTGTATGTGTCCAGGAATGTATCCATTTCTTCTAGATTTTCTAGTTTATTTGCATAGAGGTGTTTATAGTATTCTCTGATGGTAGTTTGTATTTCTGTGGGATCAGTGGTGATATCCCCTTTATTATTTTGTATTGCGTCTATTTGATTCTTCTCTCTTTTCTTTTTAGTCTTGCTAGTGGTCTGTCAATTTTGCCGATCTTTTCAAAAAAACAGCTCTTGGATTCATTGGTTTTTTGAAGGGTTTTTTGTGTCTCTATCTCCTTCAGCTCTGCTCTGATCTTAGTTATTTCTTGCCTTCCGCTAACTTTTGAATGTGTTTGCTCTTGCTTCTCTAGTTCTCCCACTTGTGATGTTAGGGTGTCAATTTTAGATCTTCCCTGCTTTCTCTTGTGGGCATTTAGTGTTATAAATTTCCTTCTATGCACTGTTTTAAATATGTCTCAGAGATTCTGGTATGTTGTGTCTTTGTTCTCATTGGTTTCAAAGAACATCTTTATTTCTGCCTTCATTTTGTTATGTACCCAATAGTCATTCAGGAGCAGGTTGTTCAGTTTCAATGTAGTTGAGTAATTTTGAGTGAGGTTCTTAATCCTGAGTTCTAGTTTGGTTGCACTGTTGTCTAAGAGAAAGTTTGCTATAATTTCTCTTCTTTCATATTTACTGAGGAGTGCTTTACTTCCAACTATGTGGTTAATTTTGGAATAAGTGCGATGTGGTGCTGAGAGGAATGTATATTCTGTTGATTTGGGGTGCAGAGTTCTGCAGATGTCTATTAGGTCTGCTTGGTGCAGAGCTGAGTTAAATTCCTGGATAATCTTGTAACTTTCTGTCTCATTGATCTCTCTAATGTTGACAGTGGGGTGTTAAAGTCTCCCATTATTTTTGTATGGGAGTCTAAGTCTCTTTGTAGGTGTCTAAGCACTTGCTTTATGAATCTGGGTGCGCCTGTATTGGGTGCATATATATTTAGGATAGTTAGCTTTTCTTGTTGACTTGATCCCTTTACCATTATGTAAGGGCCTTCTTTGTCTCTTTTGATCTTTGTTGGTTTAAAGTCTGTTTTATCAGAGACTAGGATTGCAACCCCTGCTTTTTTTTGTTTTCCATTTGGTTGATAGATCTTCCTCCATCCCTGTATTTTGAACTTATGTGTGTCACTGCACATGAGATGGGTCTCCTGAATACAGCAAACTGATGGGTCTTGACTTTTTATCCAATTTGCTAGTCTGCATCTTTTAATAGGAGCATTTAGCCCATTTACATTTAATGTTAATATTGTGATGTGTGAATTTGATACTGTCATTTTGATGTAGCTGATTATTTTGCTCGTTAGTTGATGCAGTTTCTTCATAGCATCTATGGTCTTTACAATTTGCCATGTTTTTGCAGTGGCTGGTACCAGTTGTTCCTTTTCATGTTCAGTGCTTCCTTCAGGAGTTCTTGTAAGGCAGGCCTGGTGGTGACAAAATCTCTCAGCATTTGTTTGTCTGTAAAGGATTTTATTTCTCCTTCACCTATGAGGCTTAGTTTGGCTGGATATGAGATTCTGGGTTGAAAATTCTTTTCTTTAAGAATGTTGAATTTTGGCCCCCAGTCTCTTCTGGCTTGTAGAGTTTCTGCTGAGAGATCCGCTGTTAGTCTGATGGGCTTCCCTTTGTGGGTAACCCGACCTTTCTCTCTGGCTTCCCTTAATATTTTTTCTTTCATTTCAACATTGGTGAATCTGACAATTATGTGTCTTGGGGTTGCTCTTCTCGAGGAGTATCTTTGTGGTGTTCTATTTCCTGAATTTGAATATTGGCCTGCCTTGCTAGGTTGGGGAAGTTCTCCTAGATAATATTCTGAAGATATTGCAACTTGGTTCCATTCTCCCCATCACTTTCAGGTACACAAATCAGAGGTAAATTTGGTCTTTTCACATAGTCCCAAATTTTTTGGAGGCTTCATCCATTTCTTTTTACTCTCTTTTCTCTAAATTTCTCTTCTTGCTTTTATTTCATTCATTTGATCTTCAATCACCCTTTCTTCCACTTGATCAAATCGGCTACAGAAGTTTGTGCATTTGTCATGTAGTTCTCATGCCATGGTTTTCAGCTCCATCAGGTCATTTAAGGTCTTCTCTATGCGTTTATTCTAGTTAGCCATTCATCTAATCTTTTTTTTAAGGTTTTTGGTTTCTTTGTGAGGTGTTCAAACATCCTCTTTTAGCTTGGAGAAGGCTGTCATTACCGATCATCTGAAGCCACCTTCTTTCAACTGTCAAAGTCATTCTCCGTTCAGCTTTCTTCCATTGCTGGCAAGGAGCTGCATTCCTTTGGAGGAGAAGAGGCACTCTGATTTTTAGAATTTTCAGCTTTTCTGCTCTGTTGTCTCCCTATCTTTGTGGTTTTATCTACCTTTGGTCTTTGATGACAGTGATGTACAGCCGGGGTTTTGATGTGGATGTTCTTTCTGTTTGTTAGTTTTCCTTCTAACAGTCAGGACCCTCAGTTGCAGGTCTGTTGGAGTTTGCTGGAGGTCCACTCCTGACCCTGTTTTCCTGGGTATCACCAGCAGAGGCTGCAGAACAGCAAATATTGCAGAACAGCAAATGTTGCTGCCTGATCCTTCCTCTGGAAGCTTCATCTCAGAGGGGCACCCAGCTGTATGAGGTGTCAGTCGGCCCCTACTAGGAGGTGTCTCCCAGTTAGGCTACTGAAGGGTCAGGGACCCAGTTGAAGAGGCACTCTGTCCATTCTCAGATCTCAAACTCCATGCCAGGAGAACCCCTACTCTCTTCAAAGCTGTCAGACAGGGACGTTTAAGTTTGCAGAAGTTTCTGCTGCCTTTTGTTCAGCTATGCCCTGCCCCCAGAGGTGGAGTCTACAGAGGCAGGCAGGCCTCCTTGAGCTGCAGTGGGCTCCACCCAGTTCGAGATTCCCTGACACTTTGTTTACCTACTCAAGCCTCAGCGATGGCAGATGCCCCTCGCCCAGCCTCGCTTCAGCCTTGCAGTTTGATCTCAGTCTGTTGTCCTAGCAGTGAGCAAGGCTCCATGTGTGTGGGACCCTCTGAGCCAGGCATGGGATATAATCTCCTGGTGTGCTGTTTACTAAGACCATTGGAAAAGCACAGTATTAGGGTGGGAGTGTCCCAATTTTCCAGGTACTGTCTGTCACGGCTTCCCTTGGCTAGGAAAGGGAATTCCCCGACCCCTTGCACTTCCCACATGAGGTGATGCCCTGCCTTGCTCTGTGGGCTACACCCACTGTCCGACAAGTCCCAGTGAGATGAACCTGGTACCTCAGTTGGAAATGCAGAAATCACCCGTCTTCTGCGTCACTCATGCTGGGAGGCACATGCTACTATGTATGGCTATTTCTTTCTTTTCTTTTTATTTTTGGTAGAGATAAAGTTTGCCATGTTACCCAGGCTGGTCTCAAACTCTCAGGCTCAAGTGATCCACTAATCTTGGCCTCCAAAGTATTGGTATCACCGGTGTGAGTCACTGCCCCAGGACAATGGTTTTTTTTTTTTTTTTTTTTTTTTAAATCATGAAATAATATTGAATTTTGTCAAATGCTTTTTCTACATCAATTAAAATAATCATGTATTTTCTTTTCCTTCATTCTGTTCATGTAATGTATTGCACTGATTGATTTTTATTTATCAAATCATCCTTCCATTCCAGGAATAAATTCCACTGGTCATGGTATATAATCCTTTCAATACATTGCTACTGAATTTGTTTTCCTAGAATTTTGCTGAGATTTTTGCATCAGTGTTAACTAGGGATATTGGTGTGTAGTTTTCTTGTAGTGTCTTTGGGTGTGGGTTTTTATATTTAAGAAAAATATTCTTCAAAAATAAAGATGAAATAAATAAAAGCCAAGATAGTTCATCACCATAAAAGTGCTTTAAGTGAAATACTAAATTTAAGTCAAAGGAAAATAGTATCACATAAAAACTAAGGTCTATGGCAAGAATCAAACATTGGAAATGGTAAATGTGAGTGAATATAAATCCTGATTGTTTCATTTTCAAAATTTCCTTTAAGCAATTTCAAAGCAAAAATAATAACATTGTATTGTGGGTTTTGCACCATATGTAGAAATAAAAACACATGACCATAGTGGAACAAAGTATAGGGAATATACTATATATCTTTAAGATTTATACATTTTGCCTGAAGTGTGCTCAGTAGACTGTGATGAATTAAAGATGTACATTGTAATCCACAGAAACTACTAAAAAAGAGGTATAGCTAAAGAACTAGCATGAAAAATAAAATGCAAGTCTAAAAAATATTTGACTGACATAAAAGAAGGCAGAAAAATAGTAGTAGAGAAACCAAAAGTAAAGCTAAAGCAAAGAAAACAAATAGGGAGATGGTGGACTTAAACCCAAGTATATCAGCAATTGCATTACATGTAAATAGTTTTACCTGCAACAAAAAGGCAGAGATTTTTAGACCAGAAAAAATAAATAAAACCAACCATATTACATCAGCAAAAACTTCTACATTTTCTTTTTTTAAAATATAACATTTTTTTTTTTTTCATAGAGAACGAGTCTCACTATGTTGCCCAGGCTGGTTTTGAACTCTTATGTCTCAAATGATTCTCCCTTCTCAGCCTCCCAAAGGGATGGGATTACAGGCATAAGCCACTGGGACTAGCATACTTTTTTATATTTAAAAACATATCTTTAAATATAAAGACACAGATGTGTTGAAAGCAAAACAATGTAAAAATATCTAACACAAATGGTAAACATAAAAAAGTTGGTGTGTGGCTATTTTTATATCAAAATAAATTACAAGATAAGGCATGTTAGACAGACAGAAAGAGTTTCCAAACATTTTTTTAAAAGGCTAATCCAGCAGTCAATTATTGTGTTTGCATCTAATAAGACAGCTTCAACATATATAAAGCACAAACAGATGGAAATAAAAGGAGAAATATTTAAAGCAACAATCATATTAGAAAATGTTAACAGCCTCCTTAGTGATTGATAGAACAATTAGACAAAAGAAATCAGCCAGGCTATAGAAGACTTGAACAACACTAGCTACCAACTTGCCCTAACTGACATTTATAGAGCACTTCCTTGAGCAACTGCAGAGCACACGTTCTTCTCATGTGTACAGAGAACATTGACCAAGGTAGACCTCATACTGGCTGTAAAGTAAGTATCATGAAATTTTACAAAAATATTTTTCATATTGCAAATCAATTCAAAAAAAATTGGCACAAGATGGAACAGTATTTTTGAATAGCCCTATATCTATGAAATAAATTGAATTTGTCTTCAAAGGCCTTCCCCAGAAGAAAACTCCAGGCCTAGTTAAATTCATAGGCCAGTTCAATCAAACATCTAAGAAACAGTACCAATCTTACACAAACTTGTTCAGAAAATAGAGGAATAGGCTTCACTGCTTAATTCATTTTATGAGGTCAGCATTACTTTGTTTTAGCAAAACCAGCAAAGATATTAGAAGAAATCAGCAATCAGCATTACACATGAACATATATGCAAAAATCCTCAACAAAATTTTAGCAAGTTGAAGTTACCAATAAGCAAAAAGTTAGTAATACCATGAGCAAGTAGAATTGAAACACAAGAATGTAAAAATCATTTAGCATTCAAAAATCCATCACTATAATTGTACTAACAGGATAAACAGAAAAAAAATGAACTATTTCCATAGATGTAAAAAAATATTTAATGAAATTCAACACCCATTCAGGTTAAAACTTTTCAATAAACTAGGAATAGAATGGAACTTCCTCATCTGATGAAGAGTTTCTCAAAAATCCTGCAGCTAATACCATTCTTAATGGAGACAAACTGTATATATTCACTCCAAAACTGGGAGCAAGTAAAGTATGCTCACTCTGATCATATATATTTAGTATTTTACTGGAGGTTGTAGCCAGTGCAATAAGGCAAGAAATTCAATTAAAAAGTACAGTGATTGAAAAGGAAGAAGTAAATCTGTCTTTATTAGTAGACAACATGACTATGTAGAAAATCATGAGTTTACAAAAAAAACCCTACTAGAACCAACAAGCAATTTTAATATGCTTTTCAATATATAAAGTCAATAGACCAAAAAAGTGTTTTTTGGTCTATTGACTTTATATATTGAAAAGCATATTAAATAATAAATAATAAAATATTTTCCTAGCATATCAAATGTCTAAGAAAAATTTGAAATTGAACTTTGAAAAAGTACCATTTAAAATAGCATAAAATATTAGGAATAAATTTAACAAAATACACATGAGCCTGTATACTAAATACTACAAAATATCATGAAAAATTAAAGAAGATCTAAAGTAAATAAAAATGCCAAGCGCAGTGGCTCACGCCTGTAATTCCAGCACTTTCGGAGGCCAAGGCAGGAGGATCACTTGAGGTCAGGAGTTTGAGGCCATCCTGGCCAACATGGTGAAACCCCGTTTCTACTAAAAATACAAAAATTAGCTGGGTATGGTGGTGCCCATCTGTAATCCCAGCTACTCTGGAGGCTGAGGCAGGAGAATTCCTTGAACTTGGGAAGCAGAGTTTGCAGTGAGCTGAGATCATGCCACTGCACTCCAGCCTGGGTGACAGAGTGAGACTTTGTCTCAATAAATAAATAAATAAATACAATTTAAAAATAAAGTAAATGAAAAGATATTTTGGTATTCATGGATCAGAAGAATCAATGTTATTAAGATGTCAGTTCTCCTCAAACTGATGTATAAATTCAAAGCTATCCAATCAAGTTCCCAGAAATTTTTTTGTAGAAGTTGACAGATTGATTCAAAAATTTAAAAGGAAATGTAAAGAACCTACTATAGTGAAAATAATCTAAAAAAAAAACTGGAGAGCTTATATTAATCGATCTCAAGACTTACTGTAAAACTATATTATTAAGACAATGTAGTCTTGGCATTGGGCTATACTAAGACAAGGAAAATCCATGAAAGAGAAAAGAGAATCAGACCCATGTATCTATGATCAACTGATTTTCTATAAAGGCACTGAGGCAAATCAGTGGGTGGAAAAGAAAGACTTTTGGACAAATAATGCTAGGGTGGAGGACAAATATAAAATATACGAAAAAAAAAAAAAAAACCCTGACACTCTCTGCTTCACACATAATGCAAGAAGTAAGTTGGGATGGATCACAGACCAACACATAAAAGTTGAGTAAAAAGTTTCTAAGTGAAAAAAAAGGTTTTTGAAAAATCTTTGACACCTGGAGGTAGGCAGGGATTTCTTACAGAGGACGCAAGACGCACTACACATAGAATAAAAAGCCGATACATTAGATTTCATCAAAATTAATAATTTCTGCTCATCAAAAGACACTAATAAGAAGATGTAGAACACATTACAGGCTGGGAAAACAATCTATATACCTGACATATGTCTTGCATCTAGAATATGGAAATAATTCTTATACGTCAACAGTAAAAACACAAACACTCCAATAAAAATGAAAAATATTTTGATAGACAGTTTACTAAACTGTAGAACGTAAAGGGAACATTCCCTTCCCCTCCCCTCCGCTCTCCTCTCCTTTCCTTTCCTTTCCTTTCTCCTAAGCCTATGCTCTTAAACATTTCATTTGAATTTTGAGACTCTGAGGAGCTTTGAGCAAAATCTGCTACCCATCATTCCACCCACGTCTCACCCACTCACCCATCCACCTACCCCTCCATCCATATCCAATCAACTTTCAGCAAGGTGCCTGACAGCTCACAGTCTGGAACCGCTGCAGAGGGATCAGCAAGTAGACCCCCGTGTGATGCCTGCTAGGACAAAGGCAGGCCCGGGGGGCTGCGAGGGCACAGAGGAGAAACGTCACCTAGTTAGTTATCCCTGGGAGACTTTCAGAACAGGCCTGAAAGAGTACAGCACTTGAGATGATCTCCTTCTGCCACAATATTCCTTGGGTCTCCATTGCTTCTGGACTGGATACAGTGATGTCTCCAGAGGAGAGAACGGTTATATACTTTCTGGTTGGGAAAGGGTGAGGAGGTGGACCAGGCAGGACAAACCTCAGCTGCTGCCCTTTCCTTTCTTCTTCCTTCCCTCATTCACTTATCCTGGACCAGTCAATGTGTCTCCACAAGAGGATACTGCCCTTCCACTGAGCTTTGAGGGGAAGAATCTAGAAAAAAAAAATCCCTCAGGAACAATCCATCCACCCGTCCATGTCTCCTGCTTGCTCAGTTCTCAGCAAGCCTGTGTGGGAGGAACAGAGAGAAAGCCGGGTAGGGGCCCAACCTCAGAGACCCTCTGTCCCAGCGCAGGAACGGCACCTATGTTCCTGAAGTAATTCAGGAGGAGCAGTGTCAGAGGAGAACTGATGAAAACTGACAGCGAAGAAGGGAGGTGAAGGAAGGCAGAATGTAGTCTGAAGGGGCTTCCTGGAGGAATGGGGCTTGAAAACAAGATTTGGGAAGCATTTAGATAGGAGGAGGATCCTGGAGGGCATTATGTTAACAGTAACAAATGGTTACTAGTTTGAGAAGCACTTATGATTTTTCCCTATTAGCTGAGGTTATAGATGGCCATGGATGATTGTATTATCATTTTAGGAGGGGAGAAGAATCAATCTGAACAAAGACATTTTCTCTCTGGAGCTGCCCCAGAAAGTTCCTCCATGGCCCCCCATCCCATGCACGCAGGCATGCACACATGCATGTGTGCACACAAAATGCAGCTTGAGACTCCCTGGGATAGAGCTTAGGAGCCAAGTCTCATGCAGTCCCTTAGTTCTCATCTTGTTCATCGATATAAATTAGTAGCACATTGGCCTGTCAGGCAGCATCCATTTATTTGAATTTACTAAGGGAAGAGCACAGCATGGTGGAGAATGCCCGCCTGCCACCCTTCTGCCTAGCCTACAGAGGGCTGTGCATGTGTGCTTCTTGAACTCCCCATCAATCAAATGACCGCTTTTGCCTGGTGTCTGCTGGGGCCTAGCCCTGTGCTCGCAAAAGACCTGGAAGGTCTGATCCACTGCTCATAACCTTTTGGGAAGGTAATAGCCACACAGATGGACCAATTGAACAGGAGACACAGGTCAGAAGACCATGCTGATGTGATACAAGACTAAATGTATGGCGTGGGCCTTGTGTTCCCCAGACTGTGTGCTGAGAGTCTAGGTTTCTGTACAAGAGACACAGGGCCATTGTTGGGGGTGTGGTGGGATGGCAGAACAGGGGGTGCTCTGACCCCTTTTCTGCTTTAATCAGATCAGCTCCACTGATACCTGTTTCACGGATAATACACTTCTGGTAAGATTTCATTCACATTTACATTCTGTTGTTAAAGGAAAAATGACTAGCGGAGACATTGGAAGTCCTGGTGCAGACCTCTGTTATTGACTGTGGGACTCCAGAAGATGCCGGCAGAAGTGGGAGACAGAAATCATACACTACAGGGGAGGTGTCCCGGAGGAGGGAACTTGAGCTAAGTGAGTTCCATTTCCCATCAAGAAAGCTGCTGCACTCTCAACCCCCTAATAAAAGTCTTAGTTTTCTACAGAGGGGCTTTCCATTGTGACAGTCCTCGAGGGGCAGTGGGGAAAATTGAGGCTTTGGGGAAAGCTTACAGAAGGGAACCAAGGTAACAGGGCCTGGACCAAGGGCCGGCCTTGATTGAGACAGGAATCTCCCTGCTCTGGAATGTGAGGGTCCCTCAATCAGAGATCCCCCCTTGCCTAGATAGAGCCCCCGTTCCCTGCTACCCCCCGGGGGGGCAGCGGAAGCACCTGCTTGCTGCCTTACTCCTTGTCACTTGTCAACTTCAGAGCAATCAGTCTGCTACTTAACACTTAACAGGCAAAGCACTCCAGCACTGCATCCGATTTGTCTTTGTTAGCGCTAACAGGAGAAGGATGTGCAGGTCTCATTGTGTCGGCCTCCCTGCGGATGCTGCACCTGGGGCCCACTGTGCAATCATCTAGGCCTGCTGCAGTCACCCAGTGAGGCACTCAGCAGACTCTCGCCCAGCACAGTGAGTCAGCTTCGCAGAGCCTGCCGGGAATGGCCACTGTGGAAGGGAGAATTTGCGGGGTGACGGTGGGGGGGCTGCAACTGAACCAAGGAGGAGACCCCAGGCAGAAGCCCACCTTGTCGTCTGTCTCCCCTGTGCATTCTCAAGGGCACATGCATAGTGTACTGAGTTCACTTCATCAACACTGGACAAGCTAAGCGCTCAGGATATAGTGGGGATAGTAGATCACAACCCTACCCTCAAAAGGCTCACAGTCTAGGAGACTGGGGACTGACAGGTCTACAGATAATAGCCAGCAATATTGTAAATGCTAGCATGGAGGTGGGTTCAGTCTGTTGCAGAGGAGATCTCATCCAATCCAGCCGGGTGAGGTCAGAAAAGGCCTCTGGGACTCAGATGTGTGGAGTAGCACAGTTGCCAAAGGGCAGGAGGGGAGCGCTGAGTTGGAGAAGTGGCCAAAAGGGTGTGGAAGAGAGCGAGCTGGAGGACCACGGGTGGGTTGGCCTTGCTGGAATATTTTTGAACTATTGTGTTTCTATCATTTAGCTGCCATTTATCCACACTATCCACTTCTCTTGTTCTCTCTTCATAGATCTTCCTACACTTTCTTTGACATCTATCCCGCTATCTACCTGTGATTTATCTACCATCCATCCATCCATCATCCATCCATCCATCCCTCCCTCCGTCCCTCCATCCATCCACGCATCCATCTCTAGAAGTCTTAAGGTCATGCCCCAAAACAGATCTGTCTCCAAAGAACTCTCTCAGCTCAGTGCCTGAATTTTACAATTAGAGATTTATTCTTGCTGTAAATACTAATATCTCCCAGCATTTCTAACAAGCACACAGCCCAGTGAGAGGCAAAAGAAGTCAGCAATGCTGCAGCCTGTGCAGTTCTTATCAAATCACGTATCTTTGGTAGGTGGGCCCTGGGACCCAAGGATAAATGTGGAAAGGTCTGGGAGAAGCAGTAGGACCAATTCCAGAGGGCCAGGTCCACTTCTGAGGATTTGCTATTGATGTGTCCATGTCCTTGGGGCCAGCCTTCCCTGACTGTAAACCCCAAGGAGGCTGGTGTGGGGTCTCTCCATCTCGTTCATCTGTCACAGTGATGGTACATGTTATGGGCTCACTAAATTCTTTTGAATGAATGAATGCCCATGGAACTTTTGGACCAAGGAAAAGTCATTGGAGGAGTCTGCATTAACTCCCTGTAGAAGCATCTGGAAATGGGACAAACAGAGCTGGCCCCTCACCCTTAATGCAGGAGTAGCTCATGCAAATTGTGGAATCATGGGTGAGGCCAGTCCTGTGTGCCAGAGGTCATCCAAGCCCCAACACCCACAGGGATCTTCCTAGACACTCTGCTGTCCCCAAACTAAGAACATTCCCTCTCCAGCCTTTCAGACACTGTCTTCCAGCACTGGTGTCTCTTTGATGAATGGGGAATGACATTGCTGGTGCCATTGATGTGACTACACCTACACCCACTCCCGACATGGTAGCCATCATCTCAGTAAAACTCAGTAACACCAACCTTATGAAACAAATGGTACAAGTCATGGCCTCTTTTTACTCCTTTTTCCTTGGTCCGTAACTTCATTTGCTTTTTAGCATCATGAGGGCAGAGGTATAGGATTATGATGCCTGGAGCCTTACACCTAGAGATTTTGATTTAATTGGCTGAGGGATAGTCAGAAAGCTTCGAAGAGCTTCCCCTGTGATTCTGCTGTGCAGTCAAAGGAGAGAGCCACTGATAGTCCGACACCTAATTTCACTCCCCGGCTTCCACAATGTGCTACTACAAACAAAGCTTCAGGCACAGGTGACATTTGGCTGGAATTGCTGTTCCTCTGTCTTTATTTCTTGTCTACCTAGATCCAGAAACCACTTGATTTTCACATCTGTTATCTTATTTGGCCTGCAGAAGTGAGCTGGATGGAGATACATTTTGTTGGTAGAATGGGTGTCACCTCATAAGACCTTGTTGTTTTAGGATCATCTTTTAGGATAATCTCCTCTCTGCTTCCCTTTGCCTTGGTAAAGCTTCAGAAAGCAGGGGAGGCTCAGAAAACATGTACCCTAAGCATTGCCCCCAGCCCCTCCATTGACAGCTCAAATTGGGCGACTCGAGCCACTGTCGAACTTCAAGGTATCTTTGTACCGAGCTCATCAAAAAGCAAACACTCAGGCACTTGAATAAGATAAGCAATTTGTGGCTTTGTAAAAAGTCAATGCAATTCAATTTAGACCTCTTAAGGAGTGCCGCTGCCTCTCACATTTATTGTTTCCTTGTATAACCTGCTCCAGCGAAGGGACTGCAGATTTGTCTTTTGTTTGCGAAGTGGGATGAAGTCCCTGGAACAAGTGACCTTCAAGAGCCGCACAAAACTTATAAATGAAGCTGTCGCCAAGAAACCTCATTCTTGCCTCAGCTCACAGCTTTCTTCCTTTATATAGATTTGATTTTCCAAATGGCAGATTATAAAACTAGCTATTTTTTTTCATCCTAAACACAAACGCTTTAATTTCTTGTCTTTTTTTTTTTTTAACCAAGAGTGATGTTTTTAAAATGCAGTCTCCACTCTAATCTTTACCACTTTTGAAAGGTTCCATTTTTTTTTCTCTTTTAACCCACAAAGTTATCTTTGGTGCTGGGGGCAGTACCCCTGGTATGTGCCTTTGTCCTCTCAGCTGTCTCAGGCCGGAGGTGGATGTTTTTTTCTTGCTATTTGTTTTTCTCTTTGTCATAGAACAGATTGCTCTTGGCTTCTCTTTATTTGCTCCTTTGTTGGTTTATTTAGAAAATAGGGCCAGTGTAGTCCTACCGTGTCAGACAAATCCAGGGAAAATGAGAATAATAATTTTAAAATTACTGTTAGTGATCATCTACAATGTGCCAGATACTGCACTTGGTGTTTTATACATATGGTGTTTATATTAAACTTTTAAGTTTAATCCTTGTGGGCTGGGTGCAGTGGCTCATGCTTATAATCCCAGCACTTTGGGAGGCCAAGGTGGGCGGATCACCTGAGGTCGGGAGTTCAAGACCAACCTGACCAACATGGAGAAACCCTTTCTCTACTAAAAATAAAACATTAGCCAGGCATGGTGGTGCATGCCTGTAATCTCAGCTACTTGGGAGCCTGAGGCAGGAGAATCACTTGATCCAGGGAGGCAGAGGTTGCGGTGAGCCGAGATCAGGCCATTGCACTCCAGCCTGGGCAACAAGAGCAAAACTCCGTCTCAAAAAAAAAAAAAAAATTAATCCTCACAACACTGTGAGATAGGTATTGCCAGCTTCATTTAATTGATAAGGTTCAGAGACAGGTTATGCAACTTTCCCAAGGTCACACAGCTCCTAGATGCCAAAGCTAGGAGTCAAAAGCATGTCTGGCTGAATCCTCAGCAAGATCTCCAGTGCTTCACACATGTTGCTTCCTGCTTCAGTTCCTCATGCCTGGAATGTGGGAGCTTCTTAGGTAGCACCTTCTCATATAGTTTCTCCTGCGATATCCCTGGGCATTCAAAGCCACTTGCTTGAAGAACTCCAGAGACCAAAGGGTGGCAGTTTTGGAAGCTTTCTCTTTGATTTCATTGTCATGTCTATATTAATGTTAGGCTTCTGAATGATCATTAGTATTGCAACTTAACTCTACTTGACAAACTTTCACCCACATTAGAAGCATCCTTGCTTCTCTTGGATCACCTTTGTGGGAAACCCCATCCATTGCCTTAGGACAACCATGGGGCTTGAAGTTGTACCCAAAGACATTACATGGGCGCAGCACCTGGGGACAGGATAATGTTGTGGTTCTGCATTTCTTCCTCTCCACCTTTGGCCCAAGCAACCCAGAATGGGCCCCAGAGTGAACAGGGACAGGCACTTCCACCTGCCAGAGTCAGAAAGATCCCCCATCCCTACCGCACATCGCCACCATCATCAGAAATTCAAAGACAAAGGCACCAGGCATCAGGAGGTGTCCAATACGCTTAGGATAGAATACTAGCAAGAGGGGAAACATAGCAAATTTTGAATTGTGAAGTTTGGTTTAAAACTCTCTCCCAGCTCTTTGGACCAAATCCAGACCTAACTGCCTCTGACTGAGCTGAGTAATTGCAGCTCAGTCTTTCTCCATGTTCTCATCACATGCGTCTCTGTGCACTGCCTTGTCAGGGGGTTGATGCACCTTCCATCTTCTTAATACTTCCAGCTTTCACACCTACTCTACACAAATACTGTTTATTATGCAGTACCAGGTTGCCATTGTTTTGTTTTCATTGCATTTATTTTTGTGGTTACTGTCTATTTCAGGAAAATAATGTTTGTTTTCCATGGGGGATAGCGATATAAAGTTTTATTTTAAAAAAATGTATTTAAGCAAGAACAGACAGTTCGTGTAAAAATATGAAGATATGATTATATAGATGCTATGAGGAGATGAAACCAATAGTGCAGGTGGTATAGAAATAGGAGATATTGCCCTGTGTAATTTTGTGAGATGAAATAGAGGAGAGAAGAAGCAATTTGAATGAAAATGCTGCACTGCAACAGACGAAGGAGGTGGCATTGGGTGCCGGTTGGTCATGCCTGGGTCAGATGAGCTGTAAGTGATAGGGAAGAACCTTGGAAACAAATTCTTACACATGGCTCCAGCCCAGCCCTGGGCACAGATGTGGGAAACTTTATTTTTTTTTTTTTTTGAGATGGAGTCTCGCTGTATTGCCCAGGCTGGAGTGCAGTGGTACAATCTTGGCTCACTGCAACCTCCACCTCCCAGGTTCAAGCAATTCTCTCTGCCTCAGCCTCCGGAGTAGCTGGGATTACAGGCATGTGCCACCACATCTGGCTAATTTTTTGTATTTTCAGTAGAGACGGGTTTTCCCATGTTGGCCAGACTGATCTCAAACTCCTGACCTGAGGTGATCCACCTGCCTCGGCCTCCCAAAGTGCTGGGATTACAGACGTGAGGCATTGTGCCCGGAAACTTTAATGTACGAGGTCCCTCAGAACTTTGGAACCAGGGCAGCTGGTGGTCATGCGGACAACTTCTCTTGGTGACAGTCATTGACCTTGGTCCCTCACCTGATGGGCCCTGTGTAGGCATTGTAGAAAGCTCAAGTAATCTCTGCCCAGTTACCTTTCAGGGCCTGTGGCTGAGCTGAGACAGAGTCTCTGATGACTGTCACATGTGGCACAGGTCCTTGGGAGGAAGGAGGGCCAAGCGGGGCTGGAGGTGTCACATGTTCCACATGATGGACTCAAAGGAGAAATTTCAGGAAGAAAAAGTAAATGAATGCCACAAGAGCATTGAGGCAGAGGTAGGGTACAAGCAGAGGGACACACAGAGGCTGTGCTCATCACGGGGTGGTGGGGGTGGGGTCTATAACCAAGCCTCAATTTTTGAGTGATTAAAATACTTGCCATGCTAAAAAAGTCAGTTTGGCTGGCATTGATGGAAGAAAAGGATTGTTTGACGAAATCTACTTTAAGTTTATCAAAATAAAGAGACAGAGTGAGAGAGAGCAGCTGCTCTCTCTACAGGCCAAATGAGAAGAGAAGAAGCAGTTGCAGGAAGGGGGTGAGAGGAGCCACAAAGCAGAACAGCTGGAGATGAGAGAACCCCATGGGCTGTGAGCACTGGGAGGGGCCTTGTCCAAGTCCCTGGGTTGGTCGTAGTTAATTCTCTTCCCAATGCCTATCCCTCGTCCCAGCTAACAGAATTCTAACTTAATTCTGGGCAGCAATTTGCTCAGACAGGCAATGGAGTATGGTTGGCCTAAGCCAGTCAGGACAATTCTGTTGCCATTTTCCCAGATGCTCCTCTAGCTGGGGCTGGGGACATGACACTTAATCACGGCCGATGAAGAACAAAGCATATCTCCTGGAGGACTCTAAGAGAGTTTTACTGTCCTAATAGAAAGTTCAGATGAGGCTAGTGCTGTCTTCCAATCTGTGTCCTGCCTTGAGCACATTGGGTATTCTAGAGCTGCAGCAGACGCTGTGTGATCCTGGGTGCAAGCCTACACACCCATGGTGGCAGAGCAGGAAAGTAGAAAGAGGTTGGAATCTTTGAATATGTCACTGGGCCACTGCACCAAGACCAAAGCAGTCTAACTCTGGATTTCTTGTTACGAGAGATAATGAATGTATTTATTGCTTAAGCTACTGCTTGTTAAGTGTTTTGTTACTTGCAGCTGATAACCCTCCTAGTGGATACATGCTTGATTTTACAGAAGATCCTGAGGCCAGGCAAAGGGCCAGGACCTGCCCAAGATCACATGGTTGATTATAAGTTCCCTCAACAGACTTCAGACTGTTTCTTGAACTCTCCAACCCTGGCTGCAACCAACTAGGTTAGGCCCATGCCTCTAGGCTCTTCTCAATCTCAGTGCTCTCCCTAGTTGATTCTACCTTTGGTGCTTGATAAATCTTACTCAAACATAATTTTCTTTACCTTGGTTTCCTCACCTCCTTGCCTATCATAGCCCACAGTGGGGCAGATTCAAATTCCAGGTCCTCTCTCTGACATCACTTTCTTGTAACCCTGACTGAAGTGCAGGTCTCTGTACTGCACTAACCCCCATCATGACCACCTGGTTTGGATGCTTCTGTTCTTCTACCTTGACTCTTCCCTGCTTCTGCCCTGTTGATTGCTGCCCATTCTATGAGGCCCACCTCCTCAACAAGGCCCACTCTGACTGCCCGGGGTACTAACTTGGAATCTTATATATTCATGCGTGGATTCTTTTAATACTAGTACTTTACCTTATACTATCTTTTAAATATTTTACTAGGACTTTCTTGGGAGAGAAAGTATCTGTCTTCTGCATCTTTGGGCTACTTCACAATTTCATGGCACATAGTAGGTAACTGAAAAATACTTAGAAATTATAAATTTGTATAACATGACAAGGTAACCAATCCAATAGGAGAAAGTATTTGCAAATCATATATCTGATAAGGAGCTTGTATCTAGAATATATAAAGAACTCTTGTAACGTGATACTAGAAAGATAAATAACTCAATTTAGAAATGAGCAGAGGATCTGAGTAGATATTTCTCCAAAGAAGATATACAAATAGTTAATAAGCACATGAAAAGATGTTCAATGTCATTTGCCATCAGGAAAATGCAAATCAAAACCACAGTGAGGATGGCTATAATAAAAATACAAATAATAACAAGTGTTGGTGAGAACGTGGAAAAATTGGAATTCTCCTATACTGCTGGTGGGAATAGAAGATGGTGCAGCTGCACTGGAAAACAGTCTGGCAGCTCCTCACAGAATTAAGAATAGAGTCACCATCTGATCCAGTAGTTCCACTCCTAAGTATAGACCCAAGAGAAATAAAAGTTTGCACCCACACAGAAAATTTGTACTTAAATGTTAACAGTGGTATTATTCATAATAGCCAAAAAGTGAAAACAGCCCAAATATCCATTAACAGCTGGATGAATAAAGAAATGTGATATATTCACACAATGAAATGTAATTCAGCAATAAAAGGTACTGACACGTGCTACAACATAAATAAACCTTGAAAACCTTATGCTAAGTGAAATATGCCAATTTCAAAAGCCCACATATCATATCCACCGATACATACCCATTGACATTAAATGCTTAAAAAAGACAAATCTGTAGAGACAGAAAAGCAAATCAGTGGTTGCCCAAGGCTGGGAGGTTTGGGGAGTGGGTGATGGAAGTGGCTCCTAATGGCAGGGTTTCCTTTTTGAGGAATGAAAATGTTCTAAAATTGATTGTTACAGAATTCTGTGAACATACTAAAAAAAACCCCATTGAATTACGTACTTTAAATGAATACATTATATCACATATGAACTTTATCTCAATAAGGCTGTTAAAATATATCGTGTGTGAGTTTTTTGATCATTAAGTATTCTTTCAAAATACATTTATAATTGTTGCATAATATTTCATCATGTGAGTAAACCAGAATATATTTAGTCAAAACTTTATTTCTGGGCATTTACAGTGTTTTCCTCCAGTGGTCAGGATAGAAAAAAACTATCCTTAATAATAAATACATTATTATTTATTAATAATAAATTAATATCAGTATCAATAAATTATTAATAATAAATGATTAATATAACCATCAATGCCAGTGCATTGGTATACAAATTTATAAATCTCTTCCTTAGGACAGATTCCTAAAGGATTTAAGATTCTTCTTACAAGTTACCAAATTACCCCAGAAATAGCCAATCAGATTGCCCAATTAATCATACCGTCTTCATATGGAATATTATTAAATACACAAAAAGCCAGACCAATGGGGAAGAATGGTAGATTATTTAAATTGATTTTTAAAAAATTCAGTAGTGAGGTTAATCATTTTTCCAAACACACACTGGTTAAATTTTTCTATTTTTTCCTCTGTGATTTGACTGTTTCCCTTGCCCTTTTTTTTTCATTGTTGTTGTTGTTAATTTGTACAAGGATATTATATATTAAAACTGTGTTACATTATGCAAGTGTTGTTCTCAATTTTTCCACTTGCCTTTTAATTTTGTTTTGGCCTTTTTTTGTTTTAAAGCACAGAGTTTCTTAATTTTATGCAGTCAAATCTATTGATTTTGCTTTGTGGTTTCTCCCTTTCTTTTATCTTTAGAAAGTCCTCTCAAACTTTAAATTTTCTTCCAGCTCTATGGTTTTGTATGTATAATTAATCTTTTATTCATCAAGAATTTGTGTAGGTTTATGATGTTAAATTAAGATATAATTCCCCTCCCCAATTGTTATCAAACTATCCCAAATTCTTTGACTGAATTCTCATTTTTTTACCTCTGTTAATTCATAACAATACCTTTATTATATAGCAAAAGTATATGTATATTTTTGGCCTCTGCACTTGGGAAAATTTAAAAGTATGGACCCTGGTTGGAGGGGGTTACTAGTTTTTTGTTTTGCTGGTATTAATGTACTGTCTTTTTAAAATAGCTTTATCATGTATTTTAATAAATGATGTAAATTCATCAACATTTTACTCTTTTATCAGATTTGCTTGGCTATCCTCAGCCTTTTAATTTTCTCAATGAAGTTTAGCAGTTTTCAAGCTCCCTTGATCCCCACCACCTTACCTACCAACTCTCTAAAGTATTCTTTTGTGATTTTATGGAAACTGTTTCATATATGATCTAAGTTAATGTGGAAAGGTGCAGTATTTTTAAAACATCTAGAATAAGACATCTTTTGGGGTGACTTAGCAGCCTATACATTTCTTCTCTGACAACTGCCTTTCTCTATAGGAATGAGTCCCCACAATCATATGTTATCATATGTGTCCCCCACCCTCCCTAATCACAGCCCAATGGAGCAGGTGTGGACACCTGACCCAGGCTGGGCCAATAATAAAATATATAATATTTTCTGGGAATTTAAATTTGGAACCCTGGCATCCTGGGGTTGGTGTCCCTGAATCTGGGGGGTGACGTGGTTCTGGGTGGCCATGGTCTGCCAGGGCCAGGAGAGAAAGAAAGCTGATCTTCAGGAAGAGAGAGGAACAGTCAGCTGCACAGAACAAAAGCAGCCCTTCAGAGAAGACGCACTCAGCACCCTTGCTATGAGCCTTTCAGTCACTGTTGCTACTGCTCCCCAAATTCTTTGAGATTTTTCTGCTTTCTTCTTGTAAAATTATCTTCTTTGCTGAAACTAATTTGAGTTGTTGAGTTGTAGTTAAGCAACTACAGATCACAGACCAACACAATAGTTGGTCTTTTTGGAATCAGGACATAATAGTAGAGATTTTTTGCAGGAGCCATGCTTCGTGCTAACTATGCTAACCTGGGCCAATGCATATTGCATCCTCAAAGTCCTGCAAAGTGATTATTATCTTGCCTCAGGGTAAGGTGGCTAACAAGGCTTCCAGAACCATCCTGAGCCACACAGACAGAATTCTTTCATTACCAAAATGAAGCAAATCTCTCAATGTATTTCTGAGGAGACTGGTAGAACACTTTTTCAGTCTCCTACTCCTTGGCCAAGGATGCCGTTTTTCTCCATCTCCCAGGAAACCTTCTAGGACCTCGTACACTAAAGAACCATGATCATCTTCCAGTGGTTCATAAGCAACTAGAGAGGGAAACTTTGATCACTGGGGACCTTGAGTAACACACCCTGATGCAGCACACTGATCTGTTTCCATCGTGGAGAGGATTACAACCTAGAGTTCCAAGGGAATGTAATTGATCAGTGGTTCTTGAAATTCTGCAGGTCATTAATCCTTTCGAGAAGGTGAAAAGATCTATGGACACTATCATAAAAAAATCAATGGATGAGTGTGAGTGAGGGTATATGAGCACGCACAAACACGTATTTGCATATAATTTTGGGAGGGCAGTTTGTAGACTCCCTGAAGTCAAAGTACATGAACCCAAAGTTAAGGACTCTTTCCATAGGTGAAGTTGAATTTCATCTGATCAGGCCAAGTCTGTAATTTCATTTTTGAAGGCAGGATCTGGATGGATGCCGAGCTGGTGGAAAAACCATTCTCAAAGAGATTTGATTAACAAATGACTGTTACTCTGGAGGGAAGTCTAAGTGGGAAGCATGAGGCCTGCTCTTGGCCTTGTCCTATACAACATATGCCTCATTTTATTTTATTCATTTATTTATTTATTTATTCACCATCAAGGCCATAAAATTGAATTGAATTGAATTTCAAGAGATAATAGCAAGTTACAGTTACAGAAATAATAGAGAAGACTAATGGACAGAGAACTGTCTATGCTAAGATTTTTAACTCCTTAATCTCCGAAATGTTTTTCCTGTATATTAACTGTAATTGATAAGGAATAAAGCTTTCCTAAACTTTTTAAAAGTGAAAAGTTAAATAAAATGATGGACATATACATTTATGTATACATTTTATTTTATTTTAGATTGAGAGAAAACAGGTGCACGTTTGGTACATGGGTATGTGATGTACTGGTGGGGACTGGGCTTCTAGTATATCCACTAATGCAAATAGTGAACACTGGACTTAATAGGTAATTTTTTAACCCTTGCCTTCCCTTCCATCTTCCCTCTTTGTGAAGTCACCAGTGTCTATTCTTTACAAGATATGTTTCAAATCAGTGATTTAATATAAGGCTGAAATTGACACCAATTTTATAGGGATAGCTAATATTCTGTATGAAAAAATCAAGATTCAAAAATATCTCAGCTGATTGGACAATGGGAAACTAAGACCCGGTAAAAGTTACAGCAAAGGGCAAATGTAACAGAACATATTCAGGTTATAGACCAGTTGTCCAAGTATGAATTGGTGGAATCTTGCACTTCTGAAAAAAATGGCAGGAGCTGTGGTGACTGTGGTCTCCACGCTGTTCAGAGATGATAATGCCCCAAAGTTCTGGGGACCTCAGGAGGTGTAAATGGTTGGCACATGTCTGGATTACCCCAGGAGGGAACACAGCCTTGGCATACTGGGCAAGCATCTGAGGGACTGTCCTTATGTCTAGGAACTGCACTTCACCATATGAGTTGAGGAAAAGGATTAGGTTCCGAGAAAGGAAGCTTGGAGATCCAGGGGCCAGGGATTCATGTGATATGTGATATTCATGGATTCATATTCATGCAGCTTGAAATAATCAAAACCCTTTACCCTGGAGAAGATACGTTTTGCTTGGAGGTGGGAGTGGGGCCTGATGGTGACCCTCAAATATCTAAATAGCTTCATATGGAGGAATGACTAGACCTACTGGGGGTGCCGAGCCCTTTCTAAAATGAGTGTTACTCACTGACAGCACAGTCTGTCATTAGAGAAGGGTGGTCCTAATCCCGGGAAACACTTAAGGAGAGGCTTTCTGTTCACGTGTGGGAGACACGCACCACTGCCCTGAGTGGAGACTGAACTTGATCCGGGAAGTAACCCTAGCTGATTGGCAGTGGCTGTCTAGGGCGTGGTGATGAGAAAGCATGGGAAGGCCACTTGTGGAGTCAGCAAATCACTGAAGAATGCCTGTGAGAGCAAGTGTAACAAGCAATGACGCTCAGGCTGTGTACTGGCCAACCCTTCGCTAAAGCTTCTTATTGCTTGAAGACTCTGTAATTCGCCCTTCTGTACTACAGCAAACTTCTTCTGGCACCTGTCTGTGCATCCACACACAATCTGGGTGCATCTCATATAGGTGTGTATTAAGAGTGTGTGTTTGTACGTGTGTGCCTGTGTGTCTCTTCTTCTGGGTGACTGGGTCAGCTGTGAATGTGGGGATGGAGCCCCGACTGAGCCCTCCAAGGACAGGCAGTTCTCTGCTTCTGTCTCATTTCACCCTTCCCTGTGGATAACACTTGGCCTCCACTCCAGCCTGTGTGGGCTCCTCACTGTCCTCTGCACTGATACACTCACTCCTACCTCTCTGTCTTCTCTCGAAATGTCTCTCATCTCTCCTGCCTCATCCTTCCCACATGTTCAGGCCCAGGCGCCTCTCCCTCCATGAACACGCCCGACTGTCCCAGGCTCTGCTGACCCCCTACTCGGAGGGCTGTAACGTGCGGAGGCTGTGCTTTGCAGTGCATCATGGAGCGCAAGCTAAGCCTCTAAAGGAACAGGGGTGGCCTTATTGAGTGTTTGATGGAAACGAGCTTCTGCAGGTATCCAGATTGGGTTGCCTTGAAACTAGAGCCTAAGAAAAAACTTAAGTGCAGGAAATTTCTTGGAGAAGTGATCCCAGAGGAAAAAAGAGTCAGGGAGCTGGGCGAGTGGGAGATGGGGATGGAGGAAAAGTCAACATGAAGGAGAGCTATTGAGGCAGCAGGAACTGGGTCCGCTGGGACCTTTGAGAATTGTACAAAGTGCCTCCAAGAATTGTCTATCCCATGCTGGAAACCGAGACATTAATCCATATGCTCCCAGCCCCATGGGCTGCCAGGCTGAATGAACTCCCCTTCAGAGCAGGCCCTGAGGCGGGGAAAGGGAGAGAGCTGCTTGTGCTTCAAGCAATGCATTGTCCGCTTGAGCCTGGGCTGCCTGGGACCTGTCTCCACTGCTGCTGAAATCAGAGGGTCACTGAGGGGAAGTGGTTCAGGATGCCAAAATCATGTGCTGCATTAGCCCTGTTGGCCTGGTGCCACTTTGTATTTTCCACTTTATTTATCAAGCATTTATTGAGTACCACTGTATAACTCTGCTTCAGGCACCAAATTATAAAGAGCTCCAAGCCTGTTTTTTGTGTCCTCCCATTTCACTCTAAAGCTGTTTGATGCAAGGTATTGATGTTCTGGACATACAGTAGGCACTGAAACAGATTTGTTGATGGATTAATTTGTTGATTGAACAATTTACTAAACTAAGAGCTTACAGTTTCTGTATTAAAAGCCATTCCTCATCTAAGAGAATTCGAAAGTTTACTTCCCATTCTCTGGAGCATTCTAACCTGCGGTGTATGCAGCACACATCCCAATGATAAAGTCCTTAGTAACGACAGGATGACTTGGCAGAAGGATTTAGATCTGAAGTCCAGAGCATGGCAATTACATCTGGCTCCCAACTTTTAAAAAATTGAAATAATCTTTATCTGAATTTTTAAAGGTATGTTAAAATTATAACATCAAATGTCAAATGTGGCGATGACTTACCCTGCCCATGTGAGAGGTGGCAGAGAGGATATAGAGCCTTAATATGCATGTTGCCATCACCTAAAGGTTAAAAACATCGGATGCGATCTGGTACGCTAATTGTACTTTTATCGATCACATTGGGAATCTGAATAGCACCAGGGAAATGAGATTCCTGAGGCCGGCCTTTCTGCCATAGAACTTCCTCATTTCCTTTGGACAAATGAGACATTTGGAGAAGGAATTCGTCTCTAGGGAGTTGCTGTCCTGCTAAATTATTTTCTATTTCTCATTAATTCTTGTCTTCCTCTTGCCCACGCCACCCATCCCCTCCATGCCCTCCCTTGCCTGTCTGAGCCACAGGAAGCTGTCAGACTCACCTGTGCTCAGTGGCTATTCCTCGTTGCCACACTGTGTTCCCTTCCCTCCAAACCCTGGGCTCCTGGGACCCCAACATGGAGGGCTTAATTATGTCCTTCTGCAGTTACTTGCTAATTATTTCATCTATGACTCTGCTCGCTCCATAAAATATACTGCCTTTTGTTTAAAGGACATGCTTTAAGTAATCGTAAGAAAATATAAAACGATGCCTTAGGAACTGCTTTAAAATTGCCAGAGGGACTTTAAGAAAGTAAATGTAAAACTGGAGCCAAGGCGGAGAATCTGAACTCCTCCTTCTGGAGGACCAGGCACTCATGTGGACACTCCAGGTTAGGGCGAGGGTGCAGAACAGCAGGGCAGGGAAGGACAGAGGACCAGGAATAACAGCCTGTAGAGCCTGGATGGATCGCACAGTCCTGGTGCTGAGCCGAAGAAGCCAGGCGCAAAAGAGCACATACTGTAGGATTCCACCAACACGAAGTCAGGAAGAGGCAAAACTCATCCAAGGTGCTGGAGGTCAGGCTTGGGGTTACCTCTCGGTGAGTGAGTGCGGCAGTGATCTACACCGTGATGTGGGTGATGCATACACAGGTAAGAGCCCACCAAATCGTATGCCTGAGATTGACGTCCTTTATCATATGTGCACACTATCTCTGTTAAGAAGTGACGCCACCCACGACAGTAATAGAATAGTGGATGTCCATTTGGCCTCTCTTTGCCCAGGGCCCGGCACTGCACTATTTCCCATGGGCCCCACATCACTCCTCACAAACATCTTCACGGCAGGCATCTTCAGCTTCATTTTCCAGAGGGGAAACCAAGGCTCAGAGAAGTTAAGAAACGCGTCCAAGCACACCTTAGTTACGAACTCCTCCAATTGGGAATCCAGACAAAAATGGCAGAATTTCCCGAAGTGAAGATCCCACCTGGAGTCAAGCCCCAGACAAGAGAAAGGCTGGCCACCTCCAAGCTGTCAATCTCCCTCCCTCTGTGCTCACTGTTTTTCCAGTTGGAGGAAAAGCAGCACAGCCTTCATGTCTGGGAAATTTTTACAGAGGACAGGGAGATGCTGTTTTCCAGGGACCAGAGGTCACAGTGCAGAGGCACCTTGGGGGTGGCAGTGAGTAGGGGAGAAGCCACTAGCAGGGGAAAAAAGCCCAAAGCCCAGACTTCTCACTCAGAACTTGCTACATCTCCCCAGCTAGACTATATAAGAGCATATCAGATTCCCCTGGGCACTACGCACTCAAGGCACTCACTGATTATTTACTGGGGGTGCGGTGGTTGCCCTCACATCTGGCAGTAAAAAGATCTTTCCTTCCTTCCTTCCTTCCTTCCTTCCTTCCTTCCTTCCTTCCTTCCTTCCTTCCTTCCTTCCTTCCCTCCCTCCCTCCCTTTCTTCCTTTCTTCCCTTCTTCCCTCCCTCCCTTTCTTCCTTCCCTCCTTTCCTTCCCCCTCCTTCCTCCCTCCCTTCCTCCCTTCCTTTCTTCCTTCCCTACCCCATCCTTCCTCTCTCCCTCTTTTCCTCCCTTCCTTTCTTCCTTCCCTCCTTCCTCCCTCCCTCCCTTCCTCCCTTCCTCTCTTCCTCCATTCCTTTCCTTTTTCCCTCCCCACCTCCTTCCTCCCACCCTTCCTTCCTGAAGGCGGCCCCCTGAATATGCTGTAGACTACACTAGAGATGCTGTAGTGAACACAGCAGTGAGTCCCTGCTGTCAAGGAGCTTACAGTCTGGTGGGAGAGACCAACAATGAAAAACTGAACAAATACACAAACAAATGATAGAAAGTATACTGCATATTGTCAAGTACACGGGAGAAAAATACACAGCTAAGGGTAGTGGGTCTGGGACAAGAGATAGGACAGGGAAGGAGATGAAGAGTGACCTCTCTGAGGGGACCTGAAATGAGCAGACACTCACAGGTCAGGAGACGAGCATGCCAGGAAGTGGGCAGCAGGTGCACAGGCCCTGAGGTGGGAAAGAAGCTCTTGTGTCTGAAGAACGGCAGAGGCCAGTTTGGTTGGGTGAGAGAAAGAGAGCAGTAGTAGGGGTCAGAGGATCAGGCAGGGGCTGACGGTATGGAGCTTAATTTCTGTGGTAAATATAATGCGATCATTTGAAAATTTTTGAAGAGGGGCTGGCACGATCTGAATTTCCTTAGAAAGATCACTCTGGCCACCCAGTGGACAAGAGACTTGTGGCAAGCCAGACAGGAGACGCCCGTTGGGTGGCTTCTCCAGAGTCTAGGCAAGAGACCAGGGAAGCCTGGACCGCTCAGAGCTTGTGATGAGCCTCTCCTGGAATCCTACATATAGCTCTTGGAGTGGCCCTGAAAATGCTGTTAATGGCCCTGAGCCAGGCCCTCTACCACCCCTGCCCAAGGGCCCCACTGGTGAAATTATAAATTGGTTCGGGGACATGACATTAACAATCAAGGAGTCAAATAGATCAAGTTTCTCTTTTTCCATTCTCCTTTAATCATTCTGGTTCCTCTTGGGAACCAGATTTCCTAACACTTACGACAGGGGTCTCCAAGGTGGGCTGCATCAGCCTGGAGGATGTGCAAGATAATCTTTTATAGCAAGAGTTGAAAATGTTGAAACTTATCAATATAGCTAGTTTTCACTTCAATGATCTCTGGGCTATTTAGTCCATGCTTATAATGTGCATAATACATCAGTAGAGCTGTACATAGGCTTCATTTATAAATACATGTATGGGGGATATCGTTAGATATTTTGTGATGGGGTGAGCATAAAAAAATATTTGAAATTCATTGGCCTACAGAATGAATTCTAAATTCTTCACCATGGCTTACCACTGCCCTATCATGACCTCTTCCTGCTTATTTCTCCAATCACATTGCCACTTCCTCTTTCATTCCTGCATCCTCTGTGTCAGTCACACAGCACTGCCTTCCCATCGGCCTGCCTGTTGATAGGAGAGTAGAGGGTGGAGATTGGTGGGAAATTATTCAATGACTTTCAAAACTTAGCATTTCCTGGACCATCTCCCATACCCCACATGCTACCATCATGCCCTGAACGTATTTTTAGCACAGCACTGAACACACTTTGTTGCTCTTATTTATTTCTAACTTGTCTGTCTCCTCTGGTTGTGAGCTCCTTGAGACAGGAGTGGTGATTTGCTGGTCTTTGGATCTTAGGGTGGCCAGATTTAGCAAATGAAGATACAGGAAGCCCAATGAATATTATTTTAGTGTAAGTATGTCCCCGGGAATATACTTATTTGGGACCTACTTATACTATGCAATTATTTGCTATGTGAAAATCAAATTTAACTGTGTATCTTAACTGGCAACCCTATAGAATCATGAGACTCTAGCTCAGGTGCTTTCATGGTAGAGATGCTTGATAATTATCTTTTGAATGAATGTCTGAATTAGTAAATTAGATGGTAGTGATAAAGATTCCTGTCCCCCACAAAAAAAAAATCCCAGAGAGATATAAGAACTGAAGCAACACCAAAAAACTTTAACTTTTAAATACATGTGATATTTCAAATAGAAATTTAGTACCTTTAAGTGTGTGTGTGTGTGTGTGTGTGTGTGTGTACTTCCAGCTCTGCTCATTAAATGGACCTGGAAGCAATAAGCAACGACCTCCTAATATCCATGAACACACGTAGTACCCATATCTTGATTTCTAAATATCATTCTTCTCTAAAGGTTATGTGGAAAGATGGCTGGAAAGCATAAGGGCTGCCTGAAACATTCTGTTTTGTCAGAAAAACAAGGAAAAAAGATTAATTGGGTCATGTGTAAAGGACACAGGATTAGCTGGAAGAGGCTTCAGTGCACAACTCTGTGACAATCTGAGCATCAAGAAGGATAATGTTGATAATGGATATATCAACACATTGAAAAAATAATGAGTGTAGAGTGATGAGGGAATGAGAGACAGAGAAAGTGAAAAAGGAGAGAGAAAACAAAAGAGAACAGAAGACAAAGAGAGAGAAGGGGAGGGGAAGGGAAGGTAGGGACAAGGACAAGAACAGAATGAGAAGGTAAAAGGGTGAAAAGTTTATTTTTCCCAGGAGAATGTCAGCTAATAAAAGTGAAAGGAACAAGAAAGTAGAAAATCACCATATTGTGACTGGCAACATAATAATTGATTCAGGTAAATGTAAACAAAGATGATAAAGAATTTTGTAAAAGGTAATTCAAGAACGGGGTGTTCACATGGACTAAAATTATCTCTCACACACACACACACAATTTGTCTGTTAATTACTCAGTGAGAAAGTGAACGGTTACAATGGCAAGGTGGGGCATCCCTACTCTAACCAAGTAATGAAGCATCCTGTGTGATGGACCCCAAATGATATGTCTTCTGATAGGAAGCACTAAGGAACACCACCAACACCCATGGCATATCCTTGGCAAAAATGCTCGACCAGAATCTAATCATAAGGAAATAATCAGACCAATCCACAACGCAGGAAATTTTATGAGACAATTGGCCTGAAATCTTTACAAATGTCGGTGTCATGAAAGACAAAAACAAAAGTGAGAGAGCTATTTTAGAGTAAAGCCACCAAAGTCCCATAATAGCCACGTGTCATGGGGAAACCTTGATCGGATTCTGGCCTGCTGGAGGGGAGCAGAGAGTTACAAAAATCCTTCGGGAGACAATTGGGAAAATGGAAATGATATTGAACTAATGTTAATTTTCTTAGAGGTGAGTGCTGCATGGTGGGTCTGTGAAAGGATATTCTTATTCTCCTTGCATCTCCAGATGCACGCCAAAGGATGAGTCGCCGCAGTGTCTGCAACTTAATTTCAAATGGTTCAGAGACAAAGAGAATGAATCTAGGAGAACGGTTTTAAAACCTTAAAAGTAAAAAAATGCAAAAAAAAAGAGGGAGGAAAGCATGAAGATTGTGGAAGAAGGAAAGTTTGAGAAATTGGAGAGAGTCTGAGAGGGACAAAGGTAGGGCAGAGCGTTTGTGATTTCCCCAACAGGCAATGGAGGTGGGGAATGGTCCTAGACCTTCCTTCTAAGGTTCCTATCACCTCCCTCCTTCTCCTGGACATACCCCACCCCAAGCCCCAGCAAGGCCCCCATTCTGGCTTCGGGGTGCTCTGTGAGGTAGCCCTGCCTAGAGCTGAACTGGACATGTGATTTATGAAGCTGGAATCTCCTCTGATAAATTCCGCCCTTCCCATCACAGCTCAGTATTTCCAAGCATCACACTGCCCTTTAATATCTTTATTAAAACACATAACACATGCACACACACACATACATACACACACACACACGCACAGAGAGAGAGAGAGAGAGAGAAATATACAAGAACCGTACAACGCCTCCCTGCAGCTCTTCTGCTTCCTGGCTGCTGCCTGGCCTGTTATAGATGACGAAATGCACCATCTGAGCAATGATTCCTCTCAACACAATAATTACAAAACACTTAGCGGCATTTCTAAATGATCATATGTTTTATTTAAATATTTATCTTTCTCAAATTTGACTTAAAATCTATAAGTAATTAGTTATCAGCCTCGCTACCAGGGTGACAGGCAGTTTCCTTAATTTTCTATGCAGTTGACAGGTTTTAGCTCAGAAATTATTCTAGTCACAGCATACTTCAAAGGTCTAAATGAAAAAAAAAGTTAAATGCCTTAATATCTTTGAGATTTGCAAAGATATTTGAGGATTTGCTGAGGGATTCAGTGTAGGATGAAGAAAGTGTTTTGTTAGCAGGGAGACTAACTTGCATCTCCAATTTGAAAGAAAATGTGAAATCCAAATGCACAAAGATTATTCAGATGAGAGAGCACTGAGCAATCATTGTTATTCCTCATGTCTTTGAGTCCTAGGTTACACCAGTTCAGAGGAAATACAGGAAAGCATGCTTCCCTCCTCTGGCAAGGGTAACCATGGTTTAACAAGGATAAAATGCAAACTGGCAAACACTAACTGTAAGGTGTCTACACTATAATTAAAGATCTAACCCCTCCCCAACAAACACACACCAGTCAGCTGTATTTGCAAGGCTGCCCTGTCCACTCCCTGTGGGGAGCTGGCTCTGGGCCCTGTGGTGGTTTGTGCCTCATTGCTTCTGGCATCATGGTGCTAATTTGCTGGCATCTGGGCTAGGTTACCCTGGCAGACTCCCCCTACCCCCGGCCTGACATTGACCTGTTCCACTGGGATATTCTAGGCTTTCAGTGGTTTGTCCCCACTCCCATGGAAGAGAGTGCAGTGAAGAAATCACGACTCCGCTTACGAGAGCCCTTTCTAGGGGCTCAGCTCCTTGTCTGGGGCTGTGATTCTAGAGGTGACTGAACCAGGGCCCTGGGCTTCAAGGAGCACAGAAGAAGTAGTTTCAGCTGTAAATCCAGCATGTACACAGAGCCCTTAAACAGCTACGTTTCATGGGAGCTGCTTCTGAGATCTATACACACACACATACATGTATGTACATGTATGTGTACATACGTGTGTGTGTATATAGATAAGTCCATATAGATATGTACTTATAAACATACACACAACACATACATATAATACTTCATATTGTACACACGAAGTATTATATGTATGTGTTGTGTGTATGTTTTTATGTGTATATATATGTATGTAATATGTGTGTAAATATGGCTTTGTATATAAATCCAGATTTGTAGGTTGAAATGTCCATATTTTAAAAAATGCTTTGCAGACCAAATAAAGTGTTTACTGGCTAAAATGGGCTGCCAATCGGCAATTCCTTAAGTTGAGGCCCATAGAGGGCCCCCAGGTCACCCAGGCTGTGCCAGAGCCACACTTATCCCCTGGACACAGCCCTCATCCCATGAATCTGACCTGGCACCTGGGCGGGAGGACACTTTCCTTTCTCCTCAAGGCGTTTCCTTCTCCGCTTCCCCTGCAGATGGGCCTGGAGGGACTTGGGCCTCACTTTGGCCTATGTGTTCCACAGAAGGATAAGGCATGGGATTTTTTTCCGGCGTTAACCCACGACCTGGCCCATGTGCTCCCTTTATAGTTCAAATGGGCTCTTTGTGAGAAAGCTTTGGTGGCGCTCCCTACAAATCACACCAGCACAAAAGAATTCTTCAAAGCCCCAGTTCATGCAGAAGCAGAAACGGCTTCATGGGCCCAGGTGTAGCGCCTTTCTTTGCCCTGCTTGCCTTTAACACTCCCCAGCCTTCCTGCATCCCTGCTTTACCAAGAGGACAGGCTGAAATGCCTCGAGAAATGAACTTTGTGTTCTGGGATTCCTGTCAGGAGCCTAGGTGCTCAGATGTCAGGGAATGGGAGGAAACGGAGAGACGCGGTTGCACAGTTTGGGGCTCCACAAAACAGAGGGTGTCAAAGGCCCTCCTGAATTAGGGGCAGAGAAAAATGGAAACCTACATGTCCCACCTCTTGTCCTCTTGAGTTGTCTGACCAGCTGTCTTGGGGGCTGCCTCAGGATCACGGAGGTAGGGGTCCGTTCCCCTAGACTCTTTGTGCCGCCTGTTCCCCCTCCCCCATACCAAGAGCTGTCATGGAAGCCACATGCCTTGGGGGCTTGGGCTTGATTCAGCTCCCTGACTTTCCAAGGGTGAGGATGCTTTCTCTCTTCTGAGTGTTGGACTTGCTGGCATCACCCTTTAATATCAGACCCTCACCCCCAGCCTACCAACTTCTCCTTCTATTTCTGGATGTACTGGTGACTGCTAACTCACAGCTGCCAGCTCTCTCAGACCTGGATTCATTCTTTCATTTCAGTTTCCAGAGACCCCGGCACTGTCCCTCAGGACATGTTTTCTAATCTGTGTTTTTCTAACTTTGTAGCGTAGCACGGGATGGCTCTGACGGACTGATCCAGGCCTCTGAAAAACCATGGCCCAGCCCATGTCTTTCATGTACCGACCTTTCCTCTTTTCTGCCTGGAGCTCGCTCCCTCATCCTAGTCTGCCTTCTTTTCCCAATGAACTCAAGCCTGTTTTTCTTATTCCTCCAATCAAGCCTGCTGTCTGGAGAACTCCTGATACCCGTAATTTGCATGCCAATATAAGCTAGTGTCACTTGCCCCAGGGAGACTGGCTTTACATCTGCTCTCTGGTTGCAGAATGGAACTTCACGTCTCAGGGAGCAGGAGGGAGCTGGCTGGGGTGTGTGACTGATCACCTCCTGACTGGGTGGGCCTCAGGCAACCAAATCAGGATTGAAATAAAAACCTCTATACAGCCAAGGAAGACTTGGCACCCCTGGTGAATCAGTGGGCAGGTTGGGAAACAGAGGTCTTTAGTATCTGGCATCAGCTATCTGGTTTGCAAGGTTGACACAGCTATGGCCATCAGTGATTCATTTAACAAGCATTTATCGAGCACGGACTATGTATCAATCATAGTCCAGGCACGGAGAATGCAGCAGTGAACAGAAAGACAAAATCTCTGTCCTCATGGAGCTTGTATTCTAGTCAGGGGGGCAGTTGATAAACAAAGTAAAAACTTAAATACACGGTATACTAGAAAGTGATACGTACTAAGAAGAAGAAAATAAAGTATGAAGGGGAATGAAGTGTTGGAGTAGGGTTGAATTCTAAACCAGGTAACTGGGGAAACCCTTGCAGAGAGGTGAATTTTAGGTAAAGATTGGAAGCAAGCAAGGGAGGCTTGGAGCAGCTGTCTGAAGGAAGAACATTCCAGGGCTCTAGGGTGATATATACAAGGGTATGTGCAAAGACCCTGCGGTTGGGCATGTCCAGGATGTTTGTGGCACAGTGAGGAGGTCAGCAGCCAACACAGGAGCGAGTGAGGGGAGAGCAATAGCAGATGAATATGGGTTTTGAAGGGTTTGTGGTAGGAAAATCTAACCTAGTCTGAGGAGGGGGTTGCTCGTTAGGGGAAGTGATGATCATAGGGCAGTATGAAGGATGAAGGATGAGTGGGAGTTAACTATTAATAGGGGAAAGGGGTGGATGTGGGAAGAGTGTCCCAGTAACAGGAAGGGGCCAGATGGCAAGGAGGCTGGAAATGGACTTGGCTTTTATGCTGAGATGGCAGCCATGAGAGGGTGTGAGCAGGGAGAGACATTATCTGACTAATGCTTTAACAAGGTTGCTCTGGATGCTCTGTTGAGAAGAGACAGCAGAGAAGCAAGAGCAGTTAGGAGGTTACTTCAGTGATCCAAGTGATACCAGGATGGGCAGTGATAGATGTGAGAAGCATTCAGATGCTGGGTGTGTGGTAAAGGGAGAGCTGATGGAATTTGCTGCTAGACGCAGATACAGAGTGAGAAAAAGAAAGGAGTCAGGAATGACCCCAGGATTTTTGGCTTGAGAACCAACACAATGGATTTGCTGTTGGCTGAGGTGGAGGTGACTGCACAGGGAACAGGTTTGGGGGTGGTGAAGATGGAAGGGTAGCATTGATCCTTCCTTCCTTCCTTCCTTCCTTCCTTCCTTCCTTCCTTCCTTCCTTCCTTCCTTCCTTCCATAAGCTACTTAATAGGCACATCTAAGTGCTTGGCAGTGTGCCAGGGCTGGAAGTAGTGGGGAGTGATGCCTAGGATGGTCCCTCACCTACTCCTCCAAATGGCCCAGTTGGGAAGAGGTACCACAATCCAGTAATTGTGCAGTAAGTGCATAAATAGCAGCTACCACAAGGTCTACACAGGAGGAGAACATAGGTTTTGAAGAGCATGTGGTAAGAAAATCTAACCTAGTCTGGGGAGGGGTTGCTCGTTAGGGGAAGTGATGATCACAGGGCAAAATGAAGGATGAGTGAGAGTTAACTATCAATAGGTAAAAGGGCTGGGTGTGGGAAGAGTGTCCCAGTAAGAGGAACAGCATAAGCAAAGGCCTTGTGGTCTAAGAAAACATGACAGCATGGAATATTTGAGGAAGAGTAGAACATGTAGAGTACCTGGAAAACAGCAAGGAAGAGAGAACATGTTAGAGAAGATGCTTGAAAGGCTGGCAGGGCCAGGGCACACAGGGGCTTGCAGGCCATATGCAGGTCATTTGTTATGATTAGAAAAGTAATGAGACATCATTAAAGCACTTTAAGCAGAGGGAGGAGCTGTCCAGGGGTGCATTTTTGAAAGATCACGCTGGCTGCAGAGAGGAAAATGGATTGGAGAGCACCAGACTGGAAGTGGAAGACCCAGAAGGAGGTGATTGCATAATATAGAAAAGAGATGATGAAATTATGGAGAGAAACTGGCAAATTGACAAGATATTTAGGAGGTAAGGAAACCAGCAGTACTTTTCAATATGTTGGTATGAGGGATGAAGAGAGAACATAGGAAGATTGTGTCTTTTAATCATGAATGTAGACAAAATGTAGAAAATGAAACCCAGGGTCTTTTCCTATTATTAAACAATTGGCTACAAATTCTTAGAAATGGAGCACACTTCTAAACACTTGTGTTGCCTTCTACTAGTTCCTGAGATAAAATTCCTGGGCCATATATCACGCTTGGGCTGAACTGTGTAGAGGCATCTAAACCCACTGGCAGAGCCATGGGAAGCAGTGGAGTGGGGTGGGGAGTGGGGAAGGATTAAAACCACAGTAAGTAGAAATAGACACACCTGGCTTTGAAGCTCAGCCCTGCCACCTGCTATTGTATGAGGCTGATCAGTCACTCATCCAGTCTGAGCCTCAGGGTCTTTGTCTATAAAATGGAAATAATAGCACCAACTCAGTGTTGTGTGATGGATAGATGAAATGGCACATGCAAAGTGAACGCCCAGTACCTGAAACAGGCTTAATAAAAGGGAATTGTAATTATTATTTATAATTATGCTACTGTTTATCACAGCACTTTTGCACGTTGATTTACAGTCTGCCTGTATCGCCTAGCTATTGCAATAATAATGCTGCATAACAAACAACTCCAAAACTCAGTGACTTAAAAAAGTAAGCATTTACTTTCACTCTTTTATTTGTAGGTTATCTGAGTTCTGCTGAGCTTAGTTGGGCTCCACGGGTGATTCTAGGATTCTGTTGGGTCCAGATCTGCTCCACAGGTCTTGGGCATGCCATTCTCATTGCAGCTTCAGGAGCATAAGAGGGCCAGCTTAAATATACCAGCACATTTCAAACCTCTGCCTGTATCGTGTTCACCAGTGTGTCTTTGGAGAAGAGAGTCACATGGCCAAATTGAAGAAGTGGAGAAATACACTTCACCTCTGGTGGGAGGAATTGCAAAATCACATGACAAAGAATGTGGACACAGGGAGGGTGAAGAATTAGGGCCAATTGCCCTATTTATCACATCACTCTTCAACACCTCTACTTCTCCATGAAGAATCATTTGGGATCATTCAGGGATAGAAAAATGGCTGTTGAGACCCAAGTCTCTTTTCCACTCTAATTTCTTTCATCGCCGTGTTCCTCCCAGCGATTCTTTTTCAGGGCTGTGGCTTCGTGTTCCTTTCAAGGAGGGTCAGTCAAGCTTCTTTGATTGTAAGCCAAAGCAAACAATTCTTGCCATTCTATCAAAAAGGGAATCAAATGAAGGCTATCGGGCAGCTCAAAGACTTGCAGAAAGCTGGAGAACCAGGCTAAAAACAGAGCGTACGACAGGCCAGCTCTGGGGATCCTCGCAGCAGAACCTGCACAGCTCTCTGCCAGGCACTGATGCTGGGGCAAGGGAGCTCCCAAGAGGCTTTCCGACGCTGTGTCTTTGGGCTCAGGAGTCAAAGTCCTAGAAGAGAGTCTCACTGGTTTAACTCCTGTCTCTTGGTCAGGACAGGGCAGGGCACCACAGTTTATAGCTTTCCAGCACCCGAAGTAAGAAATAGTGGCTTCCCAAAAGAAAATCGGAATGCTATTAGGAAGAGAGAATGGGACAAGATGTCCAAAAAACAACCGAGGTCCTCTTTGTCAGGCTCCCAAGCCAATGGCGTAACAGAAAGAGCCTGGAGAGCAGACATGGGCTAAATTTTATCCTCTGCTCTACCACTAACTTGCTTGGAACATCAAAAGCTGAATTCTGTGGATTATTTCTTCAAAAACACTTGTATGGCACTTCACGGTGTTGCAGGCCCTGTTCTAAGAGCTTGGCAAATATTAACTCAGCAGTCCCTGATCTCAAGGAGCCATTAGGGAGGACCGCAACTTACCTGATCTCACTGATTGGTTGTAAGGATTAAATAAACACACGTGAAACGTCTAGCAGAACTCCTGGCATGCAGATAATGTTAAAAACAAACAAACAAAACCCTGCAAGTTGCCATCTCCCACCAGTCCCCCACTTCTATCCTATGGAGAGCTCCATGAGAGAGGAAACGGCCTGAGGCTTCAGGGACCATCCCGAGTTGATATTGACATTTAGGACAGCTCCCCCTTTAATAGAACAACCTAACCCCTCTGCCCACCGGAGTCCAATAGGAGGTTTGGGACATTGCTAGCACATCTTTAGAGTGGACTGAGGTATGACCTCAGGGTGTCTTGTTACCTCCATCTTCAGCACTTTCTTATGCCAGGGAAACTTGTTGCCACCTTTCCTATGCTCTGAGCAGTGCCATACACATTCCAATGTGATGAAGGGAATATTCCTCGTTAGTGCTGTCTGTTGTGATAGCCAATAGCCACAGCTGGCTACTGAATCCTTGAAAGGGGGCTACTTTTACTGAGGAGCTGAATTTAAAATTGAATTCAGTTTTAATCACTGAAATTTAAATAACCACTCGTGGCTAGCGGCCACTGGATGGAGAGTGCAGCTAAAGCTGTTCATGCTGTAGAATACACCTCAGAGGCTCTGACACCTGGGATGGGGCAGCCAGATGGTGCCTTTAGGGAAGGCTCACTGGCAATGTCTCACTTTCTACCCTTAGGAGGCTGCGTCAGAAGGGTCTCTGCTCTGAGCATCTCCAGCCCTGGCCCCTGCTTCCCCCAACTCCTAGCAGTACCCCCACCCCCACCCCAGGGTGGAGCAGCCAGCTGATGCCTTGGGCAGGGATCATCTTGCTTCAGTTCTGTGGCTCAATGTTCTCACAACTGACAAGCCAAAAGGGTAAGGGGGGTGAGATAAATGGGAGATACTTGGAGAAGATTTAATTAATCTGGGGTTTCAGTTCCCCCAGTGCAACTCATACCTTTAGAGCCACTGTCTCTTGGTTGCATTCACAGGTTGCATTTTACAGAAGAAGAACAACATAAGTCCTGTATACACCAATAGGTAAAGTTAGGACCACAAAATGTGAAAGCTGAAGGGAACGTTCAAGAGCATCTGACTCCACATCCTTATTTTATGGGTGGGGAAAGTGACTCATCCTTATTTTAGCGTGGGTGCCTTAGTCTGTTCCTACTGCTATAACAAATACCTAAGAGCAGGTAATTTACAAAGAACAGAAATTTATTTCTTACTGGTGGCTGGAAGTTCAAGATCAAGGTGCCAGCACGTTTGGTGTGTGGTGAGGGCTGCTCTCTGCTTCCAGGATGGTACCTTTTGGCTGCATCCTCTGGAGGGGACGAATGCTGTGTCCTTACATGACAGAAGGAAAAGAAAGATGAAAAGGGGCCTGGCTAGTTTCCTCCAGCCATTTATAAGATGTTAATCCCATCCCTCATGGCATAATCACTTTCTGAAGCTTCCACCCTTTAAGACTGTTGCATTGAGGATTAAGTTTCAACATGAATTTTGCAGGGGACACAAACATCCAAAGGATAGCTGTGGACAAGCTGGGTGTTTGCCTCCCTGGTCCAGTCCTGCAGGTTGGGGTGTGGGAAAGGTGACAGCTTCCCTCCCGTAACTGAGCTGATGAAGCCAGAGGTCAAGTCCCACAGGATCCCAAGAGAGGGAGCTGGGGGTGCACCCACAGACTTGCATCCAAGGTGGGACATCTGAGCAAGGGGTGGGGAGGAGAGCTGTGGGGCCCAGGCAGACAGAAAGTTGGGGCAGGTGAGGTCAGCCAGAGAGGGGTGGACCCACATTCCAGACAATTAGCAGAGCACCCCCCAGGGCCCACTGAAAGACTTTCCTGGGTGGCTGGGCCCATTTCTTTTTTCTTTCTTTTTTTTGAGATTTTTAACAATAGTGATTTTCATATTTGTTTATTTATTTTCATTTTTTTATTATACTTTAAGTTTTGGGGTACTTGTGCACAACGTGCAGGTTTGTTACGTAGGTATACATGTGCCATGTTGGTTTGCTGCAACCATTAACTCACCGTTTACATTAGGTAATGTAATCTCCTAATGCTATCCCTCCCCCAGCACCCACCCCCCGACAGGCCCCGGTGTGTGATGTTCGCTGGGGCCCATTTGAACAGTCTGCATCTATTTACAAACCCAAGAAGGGGCACAGGATTTTTAAAAAGCAGTGAAAGGCAGCCAGTCACAGAACCAGGACTCATTCCCACGTCTTCTGATTCTCCTCCCAGTCCTCTTTCCACCACTTCACCCTGGTGAAATAGGCCACATATGTTGAAACAGCTTTTCCATCTAGAGTTATTTGACAGTATACACAATTCTAATCTTAGGTGTAATTACTTGAGCGTGTCTTACTAAGGGCCAGGAATGTGCTGAAGCTTTCATAGGCCATTATGTCGCTTGATATTCATGACAGTCCTGTCTAGTAGGTTTTCTTCTACCCATTTCACAGATGTGGAAAGAATCTTAGGGAGATCGAGTGACCTATCAAAGGCTGCCGAGCTAGCAAGTGGCAGAGCTGAAATTTGCACTCAGCACTGTCTGACTTGAAACCCTTGCTCTTGTAAGTCTTGTAAGTGCAGCAGTACTGCCTCATTAGCCACACTGACAGACTCGGAGACTTACAGGTGGCAAGACAGTCTGGGAACGCAGAGTTTGGTAGCAGAATGGAGGACAAAACCTGGGACCTGATCCACCTCTGAGTTCTGTGCTTCCTCCTGAGACCACGTTTCCCCTTTCTCGTATGTCCTAGTTTTCTCTTTTGGCCACATGACTTCACAATTGATTTTATTTGGCAGGTGGGGAGAGGTCTCTCCTGTGGTGGTCCCAACAGTGAATATTGATTTTGGGGGCTAGGAGTGTGCTCTCATTTGGGTCGTCTCTTAATCACACCACTTCGTGAGTGGCGTCCTGTGCTGAAGATGGTACCTGTCCTTTTGGCCAGCACCTTGGGCATGAAGGGAGGTGGGATTCCCAGCAGACTGCTGGGAAAAGGTTAGGAGCTCCACGCAGCATCCTCGATGAACACTGGGGTCCACTCCACGAGAACAGATGTCTGAGCAAAGAGCACTTACCACTGATTAATAGGCATGCACTCTCCCTCTACGGGAGCAGGGCTGGAGGGCTGTTAATCATCTCACCACAGTGCCCTCCATCAGAGCACAGGAGTGCCCACACTCTCCCCATGCCTAGGGGAGGGGTGTGCCTCGAACTCTCAGGTGGGGCCAAGCTGCCAGCCTGTCCATGGCTACCTACATTGTTCCTGGGAGGACTAGGAAGGCCTTACCTGGGGCACTTGTTCCACTCCCATCACTGTATGCCTCTCAACAAGCACTTCCCAGTCCCACCGGAGACAGCAGCTCAGCTTCACCTCTGAGTGATATCCTCTGTCCTTGAGGATGGGGAAAAAATGGCAAAAAGCCAAACATGGCTTGGGGACAAAATTCCACTGAGAATCTGGGCAATATAGCAACACCCCATCTGTATAATTTTTTTTTTTTTTTAAGTCCAGCCAGGTGTGGATTTTCGTGCCTGTGGTCCTCGGTACTCAGGAAGCTGAGGCGGGAGGATTGCTGGAGTCTGGGAGGTGAAGGATACAGTGAGCCATGTTCACACCACTGCACTCCAGCAGCCTGGGTGGCAGAGGGAGACCCTGTAAACAAATATTTGTTTCTTTGTTTTCATTTTGTTTTGTTTTATTGTGGTAAAATGCACATAGCATAAAATTTACCCATTAGTGACACTTAGTACATTTACAATGTTGTGTGACCTTGCCTCTATTCAGTTCCAAGATGTTTTCACCATCCCCAGATGGAAGCACCATACTCATGAGCAGTCATTCCCCAATTCCTCCTCCCCAGCCCCAGGCAACCACTATTCTACTTTCTGTCTATTTGGATTTGCCTATTCTGGACGTTTCATATAAATAGAATTATATAATATGTGGTCTTTTGTGTTTGGCTTCTTTCACTTGGCATAATATGCTCAAGGGTCATTCATGTTGTCATTAGTACTTGTTCCTTTTTTATGGCTGAATAATACTCCATTGGGTGGACATATTACATTGCTCATCCTCTCATTTGTTGATGGCCACTGAGTCGTTTCCACCTGTTGGATGTTATGAATAGTGCTGCTATGAACACCCATGTACGAGTTTTCATTTGAACACCTCTTTTCAATACAAGAGATGATATTGTTTTATATCTTTGAAACAAATCCATTATTTCTGTGCTGTCCACTATGGTAGCCACTAGCCAATGTAGATATGTAGATTTAAGTCAACTAAAATTAAGTAAAAATAAAATTTCAGTTTAGCAGTTGCACTGGCCAAATTTTAAGTGCTCAGTAGCTACATGTGGCTGAGACTACTGTATTATACAGCACAGACGTGGGACATTTCCATCATCACAGAAAACTCTATTGGTAAACTCTTATGTAGAATGCACTGCTAATGGAAATCCTGCCAGTCCTTCAGCAGTCACACCAACTCCTGCAGTTTCCAATGCCTTGGGCTTCCCTGAGTTCTTCCTTTTCTTGGGTTTTTCTTTGAGTGCAGGGCCATTTCCCTGCCACTGTCCTTTCCAGAGCAGGAAGGAATATTTTCTCTGCTTGCTTTTTTCCCTCCCTTTTCACTCTAAGACAGTTAAAGCTAGAGCTCTCGCTTTGCCCCCTAATTCCCACACTCTGATGGATTCTGTTCTCATCCAGCATTCTATATCACACTCAACATCTGCCCCTTTAACAGTGACCCCCTCGGTCCCTGATGGGGCTTTGGCGTTACTCATGTAACCCAGTGTGGGCCCAGTCTGCAAATACTAATGCTGTCACATCAGCATAGCTTTCTCTAAGTTCCTGTTTTTGCCCATTCCTGCATTTGCCCACCTCAACCAAACCTTTCCAAAAGGGTGTTCCCTATGCATACAGGGTGTGAGCTGCAGTCACCTTGCAGGGTTCCCATGTCTCTCTGCTCCTCCAGCACCCCTTGTGGATATCTTTTGCCTGTGCAGGTCCATGGAGGAACCTTCGGCCAACTGTGGCCTTTAGAGAAAGGCCACCATCAACTGAGGGCAGGGAAGACTGGCGGTAGGTTTCTGGGTCTAGTTCTGGGCATGATATGCAAAGCTGTAATGGTTGAGTCTTGGTATATGTTGTGGATCACCACACTCCTGGAACAGCCAAACTTGTACCAGAGAAGGCTGTGTCTGCAGGCTGGATTAGGCTGTCCAAGGAGTTGGGAATGGTGAGGAGGTGGCTAGTGCATCTGCCCTTTGGTCAGTCCTACCTGGACAGAGGCTTTAAACCTGATAAGCTCACTTTATAGCATCATTGGGGCATAACCTAGGAGGTCCTCTAGTCCAGGGCCCCTACTTGATAGATGAAGAGATTGAGGCAGAGAAAGCAGTTTGGTAGCAAGAAGGAGTGGAATCCCAGAAAGCATTGTGTGGCTGGCTCCACTGCTGCCTGATTTCCTAAATACTTCACACCTGGAAGCACTGTTGTCACAGGCTGCTACCATCAACGCCACCATGAGCCAAGAGGCTGAAATCCAGAAGTCTACCAGGCCAAGTCAGCTCCCAGACAGGAGACACACATCACCACAGCAGCCAGCTGAGACTAGAAGGTCATCACAAAAAAAGGTAGGACCCAGGAACATGGCCCAATGTGGGAACAATGGAATTTCATGAGCAAGATGCATCTATACCCTGGCTAATAGGAAAAAGTGCTAAGGACATCTGTTGACCATGCAGGAGAGTCTGAGAGGTTGGGTATTGCCAAGGGGCAGGTGACAGGCCCAGGTGGGGAGTTTCCTGGTAGCAGCAGGTAAAATGCACATAACTGTGGTGAAAGGACTCCTCACATCACACTAACAGAACAACCAGAAAGATGAGAATGAGAAAAGCAAGGGGGAATGGGGGTGTGCACCAGGAGGTCAGCTGCAATAATGCCTTCCTGCTTCTCTTTGGGTAGCTGTCCCTACCTCCCAACATGTGGACACCCAGTGGGCACTGACCCCAGGATCCCAGCCCTCCTGAGAGGGAAGCTATGGTGAAAGAGTTGACAATAGCTGGCAGCAGAACAAGCAAGACAACTGGAAGACTCAAGATGTGTGTGTCCAAACTACGACCACTATTCCACAGGACCCCTGGGAGGTGGCCAGCCAAGCAGCAGACACACAGATAAAGATAGCCAAGGAGACAGAAGCCCAGCTCAGCAGCCTCCTCACCATCACTGCCAGGATCATCTTGCAGATGCCTTCAAGCCCTAAAATACAAGAGGACAAAGAAAAATGCCTCAGCAGCTGAGAACAAGTCCTCTGCCAAGACTGACTAGGGCAGGGCTGAGGAATTGTTGGCTTTTCTACTGTTAGCCCCTGTGGACAGCCAGCAAGGACTAACAAATATGAGATTCCAGCAATAAGATGTGAACAAAAGAGGTTGGAGCTGAAGTTGTCAAATACAAAACTGTTGACATAGTGACTAGAACTCTAAGCATTATCTGCATAGCACAGGATTTTCATTTTGTGTTTATCCACAGACTTTTCTTTTCAGTAACAGCAAACATGATGTTTTTAAAGCCTTCAATCTTTTCACATCTTGTGGAGTTGACATTTGAAAGAGTTTTAACCAAGGAAAGCTTGACAGGCTGTAATACTTGCTTTTGGAGCTGTGGTCTGCCATATAAGAAATCTAATGACCCAAGACTGCCATGCTGTGAGGAAGCCCAGGCCACAGGTGGAGGCTGTGGGTAGGTTCTCTGGTGACAGCCCAGGCTGAGCTCATCATAGACAGCCAGCATCAACCACCAGCCTTTTGAATGGGCCAGCTGGGCCATCCAACACAGTTGAGACTTTGGATGACTGCAACCTGGGCAGACCTCTGACTTTTGCAACCTGACTTGAGACCTGTTGTGGGCAGTCGGGGATCCTGAACAGAGGGACTGGCTGGAGCTGCGGCAGAGGACCATAAATTATGAAGATTTCATGGACATTTACCAGTTCCCAAATAATACTTTCATACTTTCTTACACCTGTCTTACTTTAATCTCTTAACCCTGTTATCTTCATAAGCTGAGGATGTACATCACCTCAGGATCACTGTGATAATTGTGTTTACTGTACAAACTGATTGTAAAACGTGTGTGTTTGAACGATATGAAATCAGTGCACCTTGAAAAAGAACAGAATAACAGCTATTTTCAGGGAACAAGGAAAGACAACCATAAGGTCTGACTGCCTGTGGGGTCGGGCAAAATAGAGCCACATTTTTATTCTTGCGGAGAGCCTATAAATGGACGTGGAAGTAGGGAAGATATCACTAAATTCTTTTCCTAGCAAGGAATATTAATAATTAATACCCTGGAGAAGGAATGCATTCCTGGGGGAAGGTCTATAAATGGCTGCTCTGGGATTGTCTGTCTTATGCGGTTGAGATAAAGACTGAGATATGCCCTGGTCTCCTGCAGTACCCTCAGGCTTATTAGGGTGGGGAAAAATCTCCACCCTGGTAAATTTGAGGTCAGACTGGTTCTCTGCTCTCAAACCCTGTTTTCTGTTGTTTAAGATGTTTATCAAGACAATACATGCACTGCTGAACATAGACCCTTATCAGTAATTCCGCTTTTGCCCTTTGCCTTGTGATCTTTGTTGGACCCTTATCAGGAGTTTCTGATTTTGCCCTTGTCCTGTTTCCTCAGAAGCATGTGATCTTTGTTCTCCTTTTTGCCCTTTGAAGTATGTGATCTTGTGACCTACTCCCTGTTCTTGCACCCCCTCCCCTTTTGAAATCCTTAATAAAACTTGCTGGTTTTGTGGCTCAGGAGGGCATCATGGTCCTACTGACATGAGATGTCACCCCTGGCAGCCCAGCTGTAAAATTCCTCTCTTTGTACTCTTTCTCTTTATTTATCATCCAGCTGACTGTTGAAATATTGGGGGCAGTTTCCCCCAATAGAGACCTCCAAAGTAGAGCTGCCTCGTTTAGCCGTTCCTGAAATCCTGACCCACAAAATAGTGAACAAACAAAAACCCACCAAAACTCCACCTTTATATATAGAGAGGTTTTTTCAAGCTCACAAAGTGCATGGACTTGTTAACAAGAGTCTTAAAGTTTGAAAGAGTGAAAAACACACTGGGGCTCCTGAAGAGGGAGTAACTTGCTCTGGAATATGCTGATCTGGAAGCCAGGCTACCTGTACCTGGGGCTGTGGAGTCCTGCCCATTTCACACTCTGTCTTATGTGCTGACCAGTGCCTCAGACAGTTGCACTCACTGCTGGCCACAGTACTACCTCTGGCCTGTGTTACTTATTTTACAGAAGACTTTTTTACTCCAGTGGCTTCCATTCAAGAAGGGAGTCATTGGAGAATTTCCTGGCTGACAGGAATAAAGATTGAGGGGCTTGTCTGTGAGCAGGCCCCTCAAATCAAGCCAGCTGCCCCAAACCTTGGTCCTGTCTTATGTCTGAGGCTGCCCAATTCTGGAAGGGCAGGGAGGCAATGCAATGGTTGGAACAGAGGGGCCTCAGGAATGGGGGCCTGGCCAGGTTCTCAGGCCAGCCTCCTATTGGGAAGGAACGTGGATGGGTAACTCTGAGTCAGCATTGCTGAGTCAAGCGAATACAGGCGGAACCCAACCAAGCAAGCAGCTCAGTGGCTTCCTGGTGTGGGGCAGCCTCGGGCATCCACCAGGGGGTCCCAAATGGGCTTTTAAGCATCTGGGGGTAGCGCTGTTCTCTAGCAAAACAGATGCACTTGAAGAAAGGTTGACAGGCCTGAGAGGCTCCCCTCAAGCTCTTGGCCCTCCCCAAGAGGATGACCAATAAAAGCAGACTTGTGGCCTGTGGGAGTGAGACACTAGGCAAGCCTGGCTGAGGAGTAGAGAGGCAGCAGCTTTGTGGCAACTTTCCCCCTGACAACAACCTCTCTAGGAAAACTCCAGGCCAGGGACTCAGGTGGCAGAAGAAATCCAGTCTGGTGGTGTTCTGGGGCCAGCCCTAGCTGGACCATGTGAATCAATCCCTTCTCTGGACCTTATCTTTCTTATTTCTATAATGAAGACTGAGGCAGGGTGGATGATATACATAATGATTTTAAGCTTCTTCTTTTCAGCCAGGGAATTATTTATTCAAATGAAATCTTACAAAGAAAAAAGAATCTTACGAACAACAAGGCAAAAAAGAATGATGTAAAGCTGCTGCAGTTGAAGGTGACAGCTGGAGTGTGCCCAGAGCTCCGCCGCTGGGCCCCAGCCCACCCTGGCTTCTGGCGCCCGGGATTTCTCAGCTCTAAGTGTCTATGATTTAAAATAATACTTGCTCTCCTACCAGTTTCCTGGGGGAAAATTTGAAGTGAGCAAACCTGGGGTTCAAATCCAGTTTTACCCCTACTTTCTTCATCTGCAAAGTGGATCTAATATCACCTACATCAGGAGTTCAAGGTATCCCTGGCATAGAATCTGGCATCATGGTGCCCCTCGGGTTTGTCCTTTCTTCTCTTTGTACATGCTGCTTTTGTGTTCCATCTCATCACCTCCTACCATCCCATCAGATCCTCTCTGGGCTCTCTCCAGAATAGATTATGGGCCAGGATCTGTGCTGGGTAGTGGATAGCTAGGGTTTAAAGATAAATAAGACAAGGCCAGTGACTTAATGGAACTTACACACAAGAAACTGATCATCTCCACACAAATAGTTTAGGTAAATGGATGTATTTAAAACTAGAGACAGAACTTTATCTTGATTAATGTTCACTCAATAGCTTTGGTCTAAATCTTCGGGCTTGTTTTACATCTTATTTCTGTTTTCAGACATAAAAAGTTATCTCACCTTTCTTTCTTTTACCTGCATGTATATTCAACATGATTTCCACATCTTCCCCTATTATGACCAAGATAATGAGAACTGGGTGAAGAGCAGAGTTCCAGGTCTTGCCACCAGATTGATTTCAATACATTCAAACCAATACATTAATGACAACCCTGCAGTGATTCAGCCAGTTCAAAAGTTATCTCTCCCACTTGTGCATACTCCTACACCTTTCTATTTTAGAATTTTTACTACAAATTTATTTGCATATATACTCATAATTTTACATGCATATTACTATATATATACACTCATAATTTTACATGCATATCACTATATATGTATATATATGTGTGTGTGTGAATATATATATTATTATTATTATTATTATTTTTATTTTTTGAGATGGAGTTTCACTCTTGTTGCCCAGGCTGGAGTGCAATGATGTGATTTCGGCTCACTGCAACCTCTGCCTCCTGGGTGCAAGTGATTCTCTAGCCTCAGCCTCCCAAGTAGCTGGGATAACAGGCACATGCCACCGCACTCAGCTAATTTTTGTAGTTTAGTAGAGATGGGGTTTTACCATGTTGGTCAGGCTGGTATCAAACTCCTGACCTCAGGTGACCCACCCACCTTGGCCTCCCAAGGTGCTGGGATTACAGGTATGAGCCACCATGCCCGGCCAACATATCACCATTTTATACGTATTTTTAGTAACAGTCCCATTTTGCTTGGCTTTCCCTCTCCTCTTCAACCCTCTGCTTACCACAGCCCCTATCCTCAGCCCCAGCCCTTCTGTGGGTAACCTAGGTTCGTAAATTGATAGGTGTTATGTGTCCTTTTTATGCTCATATGTAAATATAGAGACACATACATCACTCACATATATAGTATTGGTTTTTTTGTCAGCATTTTCTATTATTTAGATCATATCTTGCACATTTATCTTTATCTTCTCTTATCAAAAAATAACTTGTGAAAATGACTCCTGGACCACTACTATAGTTCTTCTAATGCACCCTGTTAAGTGGCTGCATAACAGGCTATCATGGAGCATTGATACAAAAATCCTCAATAAAATATTAACAAACCAAATTCAACAATACATCAAAAAGATTAAACATCCTGACCAAGTTGGATTTATCCCTGGCATGCAATGCTGATTTAACATATGCAGATCAATCAATGTGATACATCCCTTTAACAGAATGAAAGATAAGAACCACATAGTCATCTCAATTGACCCAGAGAAAGCATTTGACAAGGTTCAGCATCCTTTCTTGATAACAACTCTTGACTGTTTACTTGTAGAAGGTAAGGTTCTTGACATAATAAAAGCCATTTATGAAAAACTCACAGCTAACGTCATAATCAACAGTGAAAAACTGAAAACTTTTCCACTAAGATCTGGTACAGGACAGGGATGCCCACTCTTGCCACTTCTGTTCAACGTAGTACAGACAGTACTAGCGAGAGCAATCAGACAAGAAAAAGAAATAAAAGGCACCCAAACTGAAAAGGAAAAAACAGTATTTGTTTTTTTCAAGATTATGGCAGATGGGAGGCAGGACTAGATTGCAGCTCCAGACAGAGCTGCATGCGGAGGCTTGCACTGTGAATTTTAGCTCCAGATCAACTGCAAGAGCAAACCAGCAATCCTGAGAGGATCCACAGTCTCTGTGAAGCAAACAGACTGTTCCTGCAGGACCCAAGAGACATGCCAAATACTGTGAGTGCCCCAACTGTGGATGTGGGAAAGAGAGACCCTCCTCTCTCAAACACGCACCCTCACTGGAGAAGCTGAAGGTCTGTTTGCAAGAGAAGTTTCCAACTTTACCTGGAGCTGAGTCAAGTTAGAGAGCTGAGCCAAGTGAAATACACAGTTAGAGGAAGAAACAGAAAGTCCCTGGGAGCTTGCTGGGTCCCCAAGCAGCCCACTCCTGCCTGGAACCACAGGGATCCATCAGGAGAGTGGCCAGAGTAGCAAGCGGTAAAACTCCACAGGGAGAAGGAATTTTCTAGCTGAACTTTGTAACAATTTGAACAGGGTGAGAAGCCTCCTGACCAGAACTTGGGCGGGGCGCAAATCCAGCTTGCAGACTTCACAGGTTGGGGAAGAACTAAAGCCCTTTTCTTTCACAGCTGGGAGGCACAGAAAGCCTCTTCCTGGAAACAGACTTGGGGTTGCTGGCCGTGGGTGCACCGTGGGAGTGAGACTGGCCCTTTGGTTTGTGTGGTAGCTGGGTGAGGCCTGTGACTGCCGACTTTCCCCCACTTCCCTGACAACCTGCATGACTCAGCAGAGACAGCCATAATCCTCCTAGGTACACAACTCCAATAACCTGGGAATCCCACCCCCATCCCCCACAGCAGCTGCAGCAAGACCCACCCAAGGAGGGTCTGAGCTCACACACTTAACACCACCACCACCTGATAGTCCTTCCCTTCCCACCCTGGTAGTGGAAGACAAAGGGCATATAATCTTAGGAGTTCTAGAGCCACGCCCACCACCAGTCCCTCTCCACACTGCTACAGCTGATACCTTATGAAAAGCACCACCTCCGGGCAGGAGACCAACCAGCACAAAAATAGAGCATTAAACCACCAAAGCTAAGGACACTCAGAGTTCATTGCACCCTCTGCCACCTCCACTGGAAGAGGCGCTGGTATCCACAGCTGAGAGACCCATAAATGGTTCACATCACAGGACTTTGTACAGACAACCCCCAGTACCAGCCCGGAGCTGGGTAGACTCACTGGGTGATTAGACCCAGAAGAGAGACAAGAGACAAAAATCACTGCAGTTCGGCTCACAGGAGGTCACATCCACAGAAAAAAAGGGAGAGTACTACATCAAGGGAACACCCCGTGGGACAAAAAAATCTGAACAACAATCTTCAGCCGTAGATTTTCCCTTTGACAGAGCCTACCTAAATGAGAAGGAACCAGAATACCAACCCTCATAATTTGACAAAACAAGGCTTGTCAATACCCCCCCAAAATCACACTACTTCACCAGCAATGACTCCAAACCAAGAGAAAAAAATCCCTGATTTACCTGAAAACCAATTCAGGAGTTAGTTATTAAGCTAATCAGGGAAGGACCAGAGAAAGGAAAAGCCCAATGCAAGGCAATAAAAAAATGATACAAGAAGTGAAGGGAGAAATAGTCAAGGAAATAGATAGCTTAAAGAAAAAAAACAATAAAAAATTCGGGAGACTTTGGGAACACTTTAAGAAATGTGAAATGCTCTGGAAAGTCTCAGCAATAGAATTGAACAAGTGGAAGAAAGACATAAAGAGCTCGAAGGCAAGGTCTTTGAATTAACCCACTCCAACAAAGACTAAGAAAATATGAGCATACCCTCCAAGTAGTCTGGGATTATGTTAAATGACCAAACCTAAGAATAATCAGTGTTTCTGAGGAAGAAGACAATTCTGAAATCTTGGAAAACATATTGGGGGAATAATCAAGGAAAACTTCAAAACTCCCCTGGCCTTGCTAGAAACCTCACATGCAAATACAAGAAGCAAAAAGAACACCTGGGAAATTCATTGCAACAAGATCTTCACCTAGGTACATTGTCATCAGGTTATCCAAAGTTAAGATGAAGGAAAGAATTGTAAGAGCTGTGAGACAGAAACATCAGGTAACCTATAAAGGAAAACCTATCAGATTAACAGCAGATGTCTCAGCATTAACCTATAAGTGAGAGGGGATTGGGGCCCTATCTTCAGCCTCCTCAAACAAAACAATTATCAGCCAAGAATTTTGTATCGAGTGAAACTAATCATCCTATACAATAGAAAGATACAACGATTTTCAGACAAACAAATACTGAGATAATTCATCATTACCAAGCCACCACTACAAGAACTGCTAAAAGGAGATCGAAATGTTGAAACAAATCCTGGAAATACATCGAAACAGAACCTCTTTAAAGCACAAATCACATGGGACCTATAAAACAAAAATACAAGTTAAAAAGCAAAAACTAAAAGCTAAAAAACAAAAAACAAGGTACACAGGACAGAAAGAGCACGATGAATGCAAGGGTACTTCACATTTCAATACTAACATTGAATATAAATGGCCTAAATGCTCCACTTGAAAGATACAGAACCACAGAATGGATAGGAACTCCCTAACCAGCTCTCTGCTGCCTTCAGGAGACTCACCTAACACATAAGGGCTCAGATAAACTTAAAGTGAAGGGATGGAAAAAGGCATTTAGTGCAAATGGACACCGAAAGTCAGCTGGGATAGCTATTCTTATATCAGAGAAAACAAACTTTAAAGCAACAGTGGTTAAAAGAGAAAATAGGGATATTATATAAAGGTAAAAGGTCTTGTTCAACAAAAAAATTCACAATCCTAAACATATAGGTACCTAACACTGGAGCTCCCAAATTTATAAAACAATTACTAATAGACCTAAGAAATGAGATAGACAGCAACACAATAATAGTAGGGTACTTCAATACTACACTGACAGCACTAGAGAGGTAATCAAGACAGAAAGTCAACAAAGAAACAATGGATTTAAACTATACCTTGGAACAAATGGACTTAACAGATTTATACAGAACATTTCATCCAATAATTGCAGAATACAGATTCTATTCAACAGTGCATGGAACTTTCTCTAAGATAGACCATGTAACAGGCCATAAAACAAGCTGCAATAAATTTAAGAAAATTGAAATTATATCAAGTTTTCTCTTAGATCACAGTGTAATAAAACTGGAAATCAACTCCAAAAGGAACCTTCAAAACCACACAAATACATGGAAATGAAATAACTTGCTCCTGAATGAGCATTGGGTAAAAAATGAAATAAAAATGGAAATTGAAAAATTTCTTTGAACTGAATGACAAGAATGACACAACCTATCCAAACTTCTAGGATACAGCTAAGGTGGCACTAAGAGGAAATTTCATGCCCCTAAACACCTACATCAAAAAGTCTGAAAGAGCAGAAACAGACGATATATGGTAACACCTCCAGGAACTACAGAAACAAGAACAAACCAAACTCAAACCCAGCAGAAGAAATGAAATAACCAAAATCATAGGAGAAAAATGAAATTGAAACTGAAAAAACAATACAAAGAATAAATGAAACAAAGAGCTGGTTCTTTGAAAAGATAATTGAAATTGATAGACCATTAGCAAGATTAACCAAGAAGAGAGAAAATCCAAATAACCTCACTAAGAAATGAAACAGGAGATGTCACAACTGACACTACTGAAATACAAAAGATTATTCAAGGCTACTGTGAATGCCTTTATGCACGTAAACTAGAAAACCTAGAAGACATGAATAAATTTCTGGAAAAATACAACCCTTCTAGCTTAAGTCAGAAAGAATTAGATACCCTGAATAGATCAATAACATGCAGTGAGATTAAAATGGTAATTTAAAAATTACCTACAAAAAACATCCGGGGTCAGACAGATTCGCAGTAGACTTCTACCAGACATTCAAAGAATTGGTACCAATCCTTTTGACACTATTCCACGAGATAGAGAAAGAAGGAACTCTCCCTAATTCATTCTATGAAGCCAGCATCAGCCTAATACCAAACCAGGAAAGGACACAAACAAAAAAGAAAACTACAGACTGATACCCTTGATGAACATAGATGCTAAAATCCTTAACAAAATACTTGCTAACCAAATCCAACAACATATCATGAAGTAAACCATCATGGATCAAGTGGGTTTCATACCAGGGATGCAGGGATGGTTTAACACGTGCAAGTCAATAAATGTGATGCACCACATAAACAGAATTAAAAACAAATATCTGCGTCATCTCAATACATGCAGAAAAAGCATTCAGCAAAATCCAGCATCCCTTTATGATTAAAACCCTCAGCAAAATTGGCATACAAGGGACATATCTTAACATAATAAAAGCCATTTATGACAAACCTACAGCCAGCATAATACTGAATGGGGAAAAGTTGAAAGCATTCCCTCTGAGAATGGGAACAAGACAAGGATACCCACTCTCACCACTTCTCTTCAACATATTACTGGAAGTCCTAGCCAGAGCAATCAGACAAGAGAAAGAAATAAAGGGCATCCAAACTGGTAAAGAGGAAGTCAAATTGTCCCAGTTTGCTGATGATACGATTATTTCCCTTGAAAACCCTAAGGACTCCTCCAGAAAGCTCCTAGAACTGATAAATAATTCAGCAAAAGTTCCAGGTATATGATTAATGTACATAAATTAGTAGCTCTTTCTTACACCAACAGCAACCAAGCAGAGAATCAAATCAATTACTCAACCACTTTAACAATAGCTGCAAACAAACAAACAAACAAACAAACTTAGGAATATATCTAACAAAGGATTTGAAAGACCTCCTCAAGGAAAACTACAAAACACGCCGAAAGAAATCAAAGACGACACAAACAAATGGAAACACATGCTTATGGATGGGTAGAATCAATATTGTGAAAATGACCATACTGCCAAAAGCAATCTACAAATTCAATGGAATCCCCATCAAAATGCCATGATCATTCTTCACAGACTTAGAAAAAGCAATTATAAAAGTAATATGGAACCAAAAAAGAGCCCACTTATCCAAAGCAATACTAAGCAAAGAGAAAAAATCTGGCGGCATCACACTACCTGATTTCAAACTAAACTGTAAGGCCATAGTCACCAAAACAGTATGGTACCAGTATAAAAATAGGTACATAGACCAGTGGAACAGAATAGAGAATCTAGAAATAAACCCAAATACTTACTGCCCACCATCTTCACAAAGCAAACAAAAACATAAAGTGGTGTGTAAAGAACACCCTTTTCAACAAATGATACTGGGATAATAGGCTAGCCACATGTAGGAGAATGAAACTAGATCCTAATCTCTCATCTTATACAAATATCAACTGAAGATGGATTAAGGACTTAAACCTAAGACCTGAAACTATAAAAATTCTAGAAGATGACATTGGAAAAGCCCTTCAAGACATTGGCTTAGACAAGGATTTCATGACCAAGAACCCAAAAGCAAACGCATAAAAACAAAGATAAATAGCTGGGACCTAATTAAACTTAAGAGCTTTTGCATGGCACAGGGAACAGTCAGCAAAGTAAATAGACAACCCACAGAGTGGGAGAAAATCTTCACAATCTATACACCTGACAAAGAACTAATATCCAGAATCTACAGTGAACTCAAACAAATCAGTAAGAAAAGCAAACAAAAAACAATCCCATCAAAAAGTGGGCTAAGGACATGAATAGACAGTTCTCAAAAGAAGATATACAAATAGCCAACAAACATATGAAAAAATGCTCAACATCACTAATGATCAGGAAAATACAAATCAAAACCACAATGCAATACCACCTTATTCCAAGAATGGCCATAATTAAAAAATAAAAATAAAAAATAACAGTAGATGTTGGTGTGGATGCAGCTATCAGGGAACACTTCTACACTGCTGGTTGGAATGTAAGCTAGTACAGCCACTATGGAAAACAGTGTGGAGATTCCTTAAAGAACTAAAAATAGAACTACCATTTTATCCAGCAATCCCACCACCGGGTGTCTACCCAGAGGAAAGGAAGTCATTATTCAAAAAAGATACTTGCACATGCATGTTTAGCAGCACAAGTCACAACTGCAAAAATTGTGGAACCAACCCAAATGCCCATCAATTAACAAGTGAATAAAGAAACTATGATATATACATACAATGGAATACTATTCAGCCATAAAAGGGAATGAATTAACAACATTTACAATGACCTGGATGAGATTGGAAACTATTATTCTAAGCGAAGTAACTTAGGAATGGAAAACCAAAGATCGTATGTTCTCACTGATATGTGGGAGCTAAGCTATGAGGGTGCAAAGGCACAAGCATAATACAGTGTACTTTGGGGACTTGGGGAGAGTGGGAGGGAGGGCGGTGAGGAATAAAAGACTACAAATATGGTGCAGTGTATACTGCTCGGGTGATGGGTGCACCAAAATCTCACAAATCATCACTAAAGAACTTACTCATGTAACCAAATACCACCTATACCCCAATAACTTATAGAAAAATAGAAAAATAGAAATTTAAATTTAAAAAGTAAAAAATAGGCCAGTGCGGTGGCTCACGCCTGTAATCCCAGCACTTTGGGAGCCCGAGGTGGGTGAATCACGAGGTCAGAAGATCGAGACCACCCTGGCTAACACAGTGAAACCCCGTCTCTACCAAAAATACAAAAAATTAGCCAGGCGTGGTGGCTGGCGCCTGTAGTCCCAGCTACTCCGGAGGCTGAGGCAGGAGAACGGCGTGAACTCAGGAGGCAGAGCTTGCAGCCACCCGAGATCGCGCCATTGCACTGCAGCCTGGGCGACAGAGCAAGACTCTGTCTCAAAAAAAAAAAAAAAAAAAAAAAAAAAAAAAAAAAAAGTAAAATATAAAAAGGAAAAAGTAGAATTATCTCTATTTGCAGGTGATGTGATCCTACATGTAGAAAACCTCAAGGACTCTACAAAAACCCTGTTTGAACTAATAAATAAATTTCAACAAGATTGCAGGATAGAAACTCAACATCAAAAATCAGCACTTCTATACATAATGATCTAGCTGAAAAAGACATTAAGAAAATAATTCCATTTATGATAGCATCAGACAAAAATACCTAGGAATAAATTTAACTCAGGAAGTGAAAGATGGTTACACTAAAGACAATAAAACACCAATGAAAGAAACTGAACAAGACACAAATCCCTGGAAAGATATCCTGTGTTCATGAATTGGAAGAAATAATAATGTTAAAATATTCATACTACCCATAGGAATATACCGATTTAACACAATTGCTATCAAAATGCCAATAGCATTCTTCAAAGAAATAGAAAAAACAATTCTAAAATTCATAGGGAACCACACACACACACACACACACACACACACACACACACAAACCCTGAATAGCCCAAGCAATCCTGGAGAGAAAAAAAAGTTAGAGACAACTCAATTTCTGATTTAAAATTTTATTACAAAGTTTTAGTAATCAAAACAACATGATACAAGTATAAAAATAGAAATGTAAACCAATAGAACATTTTAGAGAACCCAGAAATAAATTCACACATATGTGGACAACTATGTTTTGACAAAGGCATCAAAATAACACAATGGGAAAAGAATAGTCTCTCCAATAAACGGCTCTACAGAAATTTCCACATGCAAACAAATGAAATTGGACCCTTACTCTGTAAACAAAAATTAACTTAAAATGATTAAAAGATTTAAATGTAAGATATGAAACCATAAAATTAGAAGAGAACCTAAGGGAAAAACTATTTTACATTGGTCTTGGCAATTTTTTTTTTTTTTTTTTTTGTTATCACACTAAAAACACAGGCTACAAAAACAAAAATAAATAAATAGAACAACATTAATATAAAAAGCCTCTGTAGAGCAAAGTAAACAATTGACAAAAAAAGGCAACCTATGGACTGGGAAAAAATAATTGCAAACCACATATCTGTTAAGAGGTTAAAATCTAAAATTTATAAAGAACTCTTGCAACTCAATAGCAGAAAAGCAGATAACCCAGTTGAAAAGTGAACAAAAGACCTGAATAGACATTTCTCCAAAGAAGACATAAGAATGGCCAATAGGTATACACAAAGGTGCTCAGTATCAATAATCATAAGGAAAATGCAAACTAAAACCATTGTGAGTCATCACCTCACACCTGTAAAGATAGTTACTATCAAAGGGCAAGAGATGACAGATGAGAGTGTGGAGAAAAAAGGACCTTAGTACATTGTTGATGGGAGAGAAGACTGATACAGAAGACTGATACATTTCCAGCTATTATGGAAAACAGAATGGAGATTCTTAAAGAAATTAAAAATAGTACTACATGACCCAGCAATGCCACTCCTGGTTACATACCCAAAAGAGATAAAAACCATCACCTTGTAAAGATATCTGAACTCCCATTTTCATCGCAACAGTATTCACAATAGCCAAGAAAGCTATGGAACCAACTTAAATGCCCATGAATGGACAAATGGATTAAAAATGTGGTGTTTACACACACACACACACACACACACACACACACAATGGAATACTATTCAGACTTGAAAATAAGAGGTTTTTGCCATTTACCACAGCATGGATAGACCTGGAGGGTACTGTGCTAAGTGAAATAAGCCAGGCACAAAAGGACAAATATTGAATGATTTTAGTTATATGTGAAACACACACACACACACACACACACGCTCAAACCCACAGAGACAGAAAATGAAATAGTGGTTACCAGAGGTGGTGAGGGGAGAGAAAATGGGGGAAGTGTAGGTCAAAAGACACACAATAGCAGATACGTAAGATGAACAAGTCCAGAGATGTAATGTATTACATGAAGACTAAAGTTAATAAAATTGTATTATATTCGGGATTTTTGTTAAATAAGTAGATTTTGGATACTCTTTTCACACACACAAAAAGTAATTGTGAAATGATAGATGTGTTGATCTTCTTTATTACAGTAACCATGTTTTGTATGTATCCCATAATATCACGTTGTAAACTTCAAATATGTGCTATAAAATTTATTTTTACAAAATAAATGAATAGACTCAAGACACAGCATTATAATAAAATACAGTTAGATCGAAGGAATGTTTTAATGTTCAATTACATTGTGGGGTGGCTATAATTAACAATAATTTATTGTATATTTTAAAACAGAAAGGAAGATTTGAAATGTTTCCAACACAAAGAAATGATCAAAGTTTGAGGTCATAGATATCCTAATTTCCCTGATTTTATCATTATAGTTATATGCATGTGTCAAAATATCACATACCCAATAAATATGTACAATTATTTTCAATTTTTAAAAAAGAATATATTTATATAAAAATCTGCTATCTTTTTTCTGGATTAAGACTATGATTTTCATAAAATTCTCCATCTGTTTTTTGTATTTTTGCTTTACATATTTTGAAGTAATGTTACTAGGCACTGTTACATCTCTGTATAAAATACCCAGATATAAAGTAAAAAAAAAAACCAAACAACAAAACAACAAATCCATAAAAAGGAACAAGTTGTTTTGCACACATGTTGGATTGATGTCAAGGGAATTGTACTAAGTAAAGAAAGCCAATCTCAAAAGATTACATTGTGTAGTTCCATTTATATAATATCATTGAAATGATAAAATTATAGCAATAGAGAACACATTAGTGGTTGCCAGGGCTTAAGGAAGGAGGTGGCTTTGGTTATAAAAGAATGGCATGAAGAATCCTTGTGAGGGAGCTGCTCCGTGTCTTAACTGGGTTAGGGTGGATCACACAAATCTAAACATCATAAAAGTGCCTAGAACTAAATACACAAATGAGTGCATGTACAATGGGTGAAATTCTGAAAAAGGATGCCTGAATTGTATCTGTCAGCTTCCTAGATTTGACATGGTACCATAATTATGGAAGATGTTACCATTGGGATAAACTGTATGAAGAGTACATGGGATCTCTGTTTTCATATCCTTCTATAATTAGTTCAGGATAAAAAGCTTTTTCAAAAAAATAAATGCACAGGATCAGAGGGGGCACTCATAATTAAAGTACTGTAAACACACACACAATTTTGGAATAGAACACTTAAATAATTAAATGGAAGCAATACAATTATTATTATTATTATTATTGTTTTTAGAGACAAGATCTTGCTCTGTTGCACAGGCTCAAGTGCAGCAGTGTGATCCTAGCTCACCAGAACCTCAAAGTGCTGGGCTCAAGAGATGTCCTGCCTAAGCTTCCTGAATCCCTAGGATTACTTGCACAAGCCACCACACCCAGCTAATTAAAACTAACTAACTAACTAGCTAACTAATTAACAAAAAACATTCTTTGTAAGAGTCAGGGTCTTGCTATGTTACACAGGCTGCTCTTGAACTCCTGACCTCAGGTGATCCCTCCTTCTCAACCTCAAAAAGTGCTGGGATTATAGGCATGTGCCACCATGCCTGGCCCAATATAATGATCTTTTATGACTCACAACTGTATAAAAGTTAAGTGACTAAAATTAACTAGGAAACTAAATCAAGATATAAGTACTATTAAGATACTGACATTCTCTATACTGTTTGTAGTCAATTGTATATATCTATATAATATTTCCATAGTTATAAGTACACATTAATAAATATAAATTATTTTTAAAAATAGGCTATTATAATAGTCTATAATATAAATTAATGTGCCATAATTTATTCAACTATTTTGAATTGATAGGCATTTACATTTTTCTGCTATAGTAAATAAATATTCTTGCATATATATTCTTATATATTGGTGTTTTTATTTCTGTGTTATAAATTATGATAAATGAGATTGCTCTTAATTTTAATATCTTAATATTAATAAATGTTGCCAGATCATTTTCCCAAAATAGTCATAATAATTAAGATTTCCACATTCAAGCATGCAGTAAATAGTCCCAGTCTTTTAATTTTTGCATACTTAATAGGCATAAAGTGAATTATCATTGTAAGTTTAATTTACATCCCCCTGACTCCTTTAGAATTTAGGTATATTTTTATGTCTGTTGATCATTTAAGTCTGCTCTTTTATGAATTGTCTTCTCAATTTCTTTGCTTATTTTTTCTCTAATTGTCCAATTCTTATCAATTTGCACAATTTGCTGTACACATGGATTTAACTCTCTCTATCCACTACATAGCAAGTATTTCCCAAAATCTATTTTATGTCTATTGACTTACTCTATGGTATCTCTTGTGTTCATAAATTTGTAATTGCTCTGCTGTGCTTTTAAAGCCTCTGGTTTTCCAGTCTCCGTTTGGAAGGGGTTTGTTCCTTCCAAATGTGTAGATTCTTAGATATTTTTAAGTAATTTTTTTCACATTTTAGATTTTTAAGTCACCTGAAATTTATTTTTGTAACTAGAGTAACAAAAATTTAAATAACGTGATTTGCTTCACATAAGACTCATGCCTTTCTGGTTAACTTCATTCCTAAGCATTTTCTAATTTGTGTGTAGGATGTTTTTTCTCATTTTTTTTTTTTTTTTTGGGGCATGTTCATTGTTGGCATAGAAAAAGAGCTACTGATTTTTTGTATATTTACCTTACATTCTGCAACCTGTAAGGTTGTACCAAATTATACAGTCTAAGAATATTTTTTTCTAGAGTCTATTGAGTTTCTAGAAATGTAATAGTCTTAGCAAAAAAAAAAAAAAAAAAAAGAGAGAGAACATTTTTTATCTTTTCTTTTCTAATGTGTATTCCATTTTTTTAGCTCACTGTGTTTACCAGAACAAAATAATTGAATAACCACTATGAGAACAAGCATTCCTGTCTGGTTTCTGATTTCTAGGTTTAGTATTTTTAGGAATTTGGCATCTAGAATAATATTTGCTTTTTTTGTTATATTGTTAGTTTAATTTATGTTCCTCTGACTCCTTCAGAATTTAGGTATATTGTATGTTTTTTTAGACACTTAATTCTACTTTCCTATGGATTGTCTTCTCCACTTCTTTGCTTATTTTCCTATTGTTTGTCGAACTTTTATCAATTTGCCTAATATTTAATTGTTATAATCATCTTTTATATTATATTTATATTTAAGTAATCTTTTACTGTTTTATTTAAGTTTTAACTAGGAATGGCTATAGATATAGCAGATGTTCTTTCAGCATTTATTGATGGGAATATATATTTTTTCTTTAGTGTGTTGATACACAGGATTATGTTGATAGAATTCCAGATACTGAGTTAGTCTGCATTTCTTCAATAAACTCTGCTTTATGGAATATTTTTCTTTTAAATATGGCTGGATCTACTCAGTAATAGTTTAGTTAGAATGTTTACATTTATAAACATGTGAAATTAGCCTATTCCTTATTAAAATAATCTCCTTTTTGGTTTTTGACATTACAGTTATACTGACTTCATAAAATAAATCAAGCCACCTTTCCATATTTTCATAAGACCTAAATTAGTTTACCTGACATTTTATCTGCTCTTTAAATATTAAATAAAACCTAACCAGGTTGGGCATGGTGGCTCATGCCTGTAATCCTACCACTTTGGGAGATTGAGGTGGGTGGATTGCCTGCGCTCAGGAGTTCAAGACCAGCCTAGGCAACATGGTGAAACTCCATCTCTACTAAAAATACAAAAAAAAAAAAAAAAAAAAAAAAGCTAGGCGTGGTGGTGCACGCCTTTATTCCCAGCTACTTGGGAAGTTGAGGCACGAGAATCGCTTGAACCCAGGAGGTGGAGGTTGCAGTGACCAAGATCGTGCCATCGCACTCCAGCCTGGGCAACAGAGGGAGACTCTGTCTCAAAAACAAAACAAAACAAAACAGCCAACTGTGATTCCAGTGGGCCCAAATTATTTATAGTAGCTCTCTAATCATTTTCTAACTCTTCCTTTTATATTTAAAAAATTGATACATAATAGATGTACATATATTTTGGCAATCTGGTAATTTAACACAATGCAATTTGTAAAGATCATATTTGGAATATCCATCATCATAAACATTTGTCTTTTATTTATGCTAGAAACATTCAAATTTTTATCTTCTAGTTATTTTGAAATATGCAATAGATTAAACTATAGCCATGCTACTCATCTATCAAACTCTAGGTGTGTTAGGGTTCTCTAGAGGGACAGAACTAATAGGATATACATATATATATAAAATATGTATGTATATATTATATGTATACACACACACACATATATATAGGGGGGGTTTATTAAGTAGCATTGGCTCACACAAGATCACAAGGTCCCACACAGGCTGTCTGCAAGCTGAGGAGCAACGAAGCCAGTCCAAGTCCCAAAGCTGAAGAACCTGGAGTCTGATGTTCGATGGTAGGAAAGATCCACAACAGGTGAAAGATGTAGGCTGGGAGGGTAAGCCCGTCCAGTCTTTTCACGTTCTTCTGCCTGCTTTTATTCTGGCCGTACTGGCAGCTGTTTAGATTGTGCCACCCAGATTGAGGGTGAGTCTGCCTTTCCCAGTCCACTGACTCAAATGTTAATCTCCTTCGATAACACCCTCACAGACACATCCAGGAACAATACTTTGCATCCTTTAATCCAGTCAAGTTGACACTCATTATTAACCATCACACTAGGTTTTATTGCTTCTATCAAATTTCCATCAAACTGTATGTTTGCATCAATTAATCAATCTCTCTTCACCCTCCCCTTCCCTCCTACCCTTGCTGCTTCTGGTAACCACCAATCTACACTTTATCTTCACGAGACATGCATTTTTAGCTTCCATAAATGAGTGAGAACATGTGATATTTGTCTTTCTGTGCTTGACTTATTTCACTTAACATAATGAACTACAGTTCCATCCATGTTGCTGCAAATGGCAAGATTTATTCTTTTTACAGCTGAATAATATTCCATTGTGCATGTACACCACATTTTCTTTATCAATTCATCCCTTGATGGGCACTTAGGTTGATGTCATATTTTGGCTATTGTGACTAGTGATGCAGTAAACATGGGAGTGTAGATACCTCTTTGATATATTTATTTCCTTTCTTTTGGATATATACCCAAGTGGAATTTCTAGATCATATGGTAGTTCCATTTCTAGATTTTTGAGGAACCTACAAATAGTTTTCTATGGTGACTGTATTAATTTATATTCCCATCAACAGTATATGAGTGTTCTCCTTTTTCCACAACCACACCTACATCTGTTATTCCCTTTCTTTTGGATAAAAGCCATTTAAGCTGGGGTGAGATAATATTTCATTGTGATTTTGATTTACATTTATCTTATGATTAATGATGTTGAACGTGTTTTTTCCATATACCTGTTGATTATTTGTGTGCTTTCTTTTGATAAATATCTAGTCAGATCTTTTTGTCCATTGTTAAATCAAATTATTTGCTTGTTTTTGCTGTTAAGTTATTTGAGCTTCTCATGTATTCTGGTTATTAATCTCTTGTCATAATCTGTCACAGGAGGAGAGAAAAAAATCTCCTGTCACACGGCTAGTTTGCAAATATTTACTCTTATTTCTGTGGGTTGTGTCTTCATTAGGAAGATTGTTTCCTTTGCTATGCAGAAGCGTTTTAACTTTATGTAATCCCATTTGTAGTCTATTTTATCTAAAAAGTGTAGGTATTCTTGCTCTTTTTCTGGTTTTCGACTGCCTGGAATATCTTTTTCCACCCCTTCACCTTCAGCCTATATATGTCTTTATAGGTGAAGTAGGTTTCTTGTAGGTAGCATAGAGTTAGCTCTTTTTCTTTACCCACTCAGCCACTCTATAACTTTTAATTGAAAAATTGTATCAATTTTCATTGATTCATTTTTTTAATGAGTAAGGATTTACTAAGCTAATGTTGTTGCTTGCTTTCTGGTTGTTTTGTAAGTCCTCTCTTCCTTTTTTCCTTTCTTACTGTCTTTTTTTTGTGATTAAGTGATTTTCTCTGGTAGTATGTTTTAATTCATTGCTTTTGTTTCTAGTGAATCTCTTATTGTTTTTTGCATCATTGTTACCATGAGGCTTACACAACACATCTTATAGATATAACAAGTTATTTTAAAGTGATGACAACTTATTTTAGATCACAATTAAAAGAATAGAAACAAAGAAACAATTTTAAAACTTGACATTTTAATTACCCCCAAAACATTTTGACTTTGTGTTGTCTCAGTTTACATACTTTTCATATTACCTGTCTCTTAACAGGTTGCTATATCTATTATAATTTTTGATAGCTTCATCTTTTAATCTTCATAGTAGGGCTGTTCTGCCTATGGAGTAGACACCACCTTTTCATTCCTTTACTTTCTTAATAAACTTGTTTTCACTTAAAAAAAAAACTTCATAGTAGAGTTGTGAGTGAATTGCACACCACAATTGCAGTATTAGAATATTCTAGGTTTGTCTGTGTACTTAATTTTACCAGTCAGTTTTATGCTTTACATGTTTTCTTTTTGCATGTTAGTGTGTTTTTGTTTGTTTGTTTGTTTGTTTTTTCTTTTGTTTTTTTTTTTGTTTTTTTTTTCAGATTGTAGACTTCCTTTTGCAATCCTCGTAAAGACAGGTCTGGTGTCTGACAAGATTTTCTTTCAGATTGTAGACTTCCTTTTGCAATTCTTGTAAGACAGGTCTGGTGGTGGTGAATTTTCTCAGCTTTTGATCTGGGAAAGCTTTATCTTTCCTTCGTATTTGAAGGATAACTTTGCTGGACACAGTATTCTTGCATGGCAGTTTTTCATCATTTTGTTTTTTAGTTTCAGCACTTTGAAAATGTCATCCTATTCCTGCCCTGTATGATTTCCATTGAAAAATCTGTTGCCTAATGAATTGGCGATCCTTCATATGTTATTGACTTATTTTCTTATTCTGCTTTTAAGATCTCTTCATCCTTGACCTTTGAGAGTTTATTATATGCTTGTGGAGTAGTATTATCTGGCTTGAATCTGTTTGGTTTTCTCTGACTTTCCTATAGCTGGATATTTCTCCCTTTCTCAAGTTTTGAAAAGTTTTTTTTTTTTTTTTAATAAACTTTCTTCCCCTTGCTCTTGCCCTACTCCATCTTGAACAACAATAATTCTTGTATTTGTTCTTTTGAGGTAATTTTTGGTATCTTGTAGGTGACATTCATATTTTTTATTCTTTTTTTCTTTTTTCTATTCCAACTGTATTTTCAAATAGCCTATCTTGAGTTCACTGGTTCTTTCCTCTATTTTATCTATTCCACTGTTGAGAGTCTCTAATGAATTTTTCAGTTCAGCAAAACTCTTTGTCAGTTCCAAGGGTTCTATTTGATTTTTTAAGTATTTTATTCTCCTTGTTACATTTCTCTAATAAATTTTCGAATTGTCTTTCTGTGTTGTCTTGGAAATAACTGAGTTACACTGAAGGATTATGTATTCTAGTCTTCCCTGTCTGGCTTATTCTGATTTTTCTCTTAGGTATTTTGGCTTAGAGATTCTTTGTAACTTATACTATATCTGCTAATTTTTTTTGTTGTTGTTATACTAGGGCACATGTGCACAATGTGCAGATTTGATACGTAGATATATATGTGCCATGACGGTTTGCTGCACCCATCAACTCATCATTTACATTAGGTATTTCTCCTAACGCTATTCCTTCCCCAGCCCCTGACCCCACAACAGACCCTATTGTGGGATGTTCCCCGCCCTGTATCCAAGTGATCTCATTGGTCGATTCCCACCTGTGAGTGAGAACATGTGGTATTTGATTTTCTGTCCTTGTGATAGTTTGCTCAGAATTATGGTTTCCAGCTTCATCCATGTCCCTGCAAAGGACATGAACTCATCCTTTTTTATGCTGGCATAGTATTCCATGGTGTATATGTGCCACATTTTCTTAATCCAGTCTATCGTTGATGGACATTTGGGTTGGTTCCAAATCTTTGCTATTGTGAATAGTGCTACAATAAACATACGTGTACATGTGTCTTTATAGCAGCATGATTTATAATCCTTTGGGTATATCCCCAGTAATGGAATTGCTGGGTCAAATGGTAATTCTAGTTCTAGATCCTTAAGGAATCACCACACTGCCTTCCACAATGGTTGAACTGTGTAAAAGCATTCCTATTTCCCCACATCCTCTCCAGCATCTGTTGTTTCCTGACTTTCTAATGATTGTCATTCTAATTGGCATGAGGTGATATCACACCGTGGTTTTGATTTGCATTTCTCTGATGAGCAGTGATGATGAGCATTTTTTCATGTGTCTATTGGCTGCATAGACGTTTTCTTTTGATAAGTGTCTGTTCATATCTTTTGCCCACTTTTTGATGGGGCTGTTTGTTTTTTTTCTTGTAAATTTGTTTGTGTTCTTTGTACATTCTGGATATTAGCCTTTTGTCAGATGGGTAGATTGCAAAAAATTTCTCCCATTCTGTAGGTTGCCTGTTCACTCTGATGGTAGTTTCTTTTGCTGTGCAGAAGCTTTTTAGTTTAATTAGATCTCATTTGTCTATTTTGGCTTTTGTTGCCATTGCTTTTTGTGTTTTAGTCATGAAGTCCTTGCCCATGCCTATGTCCTGAATGGTATTGCTTAGGTTTTCTTCTAGGGTTTTTATGGTTTTAGGTCTAACACTTAAGTCTTTAGTCCATCTTGAATTAATTTTTGTATAAGGTATAAGGAAGGGATCCAGTTTCAGCTTTCTACATATGGCTAGCCTGTTTTCCCAGAACCACTGATTGAATAGGGAATCCTTTCCTCATTTGTTGTTTTTGTCAGGTTTGTTAAAGATCAGATGGTTGTAGTCATGTGGTGTTATTTCTGAGGCCTCTGTTCTGTTCCATTGGTCTATATCTCTGTTTTGGTACCAGTACCATGCTTTTTGGGTTACTTTAGCCTTGTAGTATAGTTTGAAGTCAGGTAGCGTGATGCCTCCAGCTTTGTTCTTTTTGCTTAGAATTGTCTTGGCAATGCAGGCTTTTTTTGGTTCCATATGAACTTTAAAGTATTTTTTTCAGTTCTGTGAAGAAAGTCATTGGTAGCTTGATGGGGATGGCATTGATCTATAAATTACCTTGGGTAGTATGGCCATTTTCATGATATGAAAATGGAATATTATTCCTTTTCTTTGTGTCCTCTTTTATTTCATTGAGCAGTGATTTGTAGTTCTCCTTGAAGAGGTCCTTCATATCCCTTGTAAATTGAATTCCTAGGTACCTTATTCTCTTTGAAGCAGTTGTGAATGGGAGTTCACTCATGATTTGACTCTCCATTTGTCTGTTAATGGTGTATAGGTATGCTTGTGATTTTTGCACATTGATTATGTATCCTGAGACTTTGCTGAAGTTGCTTATCAGCTTACGGAGATTTTGGGCTGAGATGATGGGGTTTTCTAAATATGAAATCATGTCATCTGCAAACAGGGCAATCTGACTTCCTCTTTTCCTAATTGAATACCCTTTATATCTTTCTCTTGCCTAATTTCCCTGGCCAGAACTTCCAACACTATGTCAAACAGGAGTGGTGATAGAGGGCATCCCTGTCTTGTGCCAGTTTTCAAAGGGAATGCTTCCAATTTTTGCCCATTCAGTATGATATTTGATGCAGGTTTGTCATAAATAGCTCTTATTATTCTGAGATACGTTCCATCAGTATCTAGTTTATTGGAAGTTTTTAGCATGAAGGGCTGTTGAATTTTGTCGAAGGCCTTTTCTGCATCTATTGAGATATTCATGTGGTTTTTGTCACTGGTTCTGTTTATGTGGTGGATTACGTTTATTGATTTGCGGATGTTGAACCAGCCTTGCATCCCACAGATGAAGATGACTTGATTGTGGTAAGCTTTTTGATGTGCTGCTGGATTTGGTTTGCCAGTATTTTATTGAGGACTTTTGCGTCAATGTTCGTCAGGGATATTGATCTAAAATTCTCTTTTTTTGTTGTGTCTCTGCCAGGCTTTGGTATCAGGATGATGTTGGCCTCATAAAATCAGTTAGGGAAGATTCCCTCTTTTTCTATTGATTGGAATAATTTCAGAAGGAATGATACCAGCTCCTCTTTGTACCACTGGTAGAATTTGGCTGTGAATCCATCTGGTCCTGGACTTTTTTTAATTGGTAGGCTATTAATTATTGCCTCAATTTCAGAGCCTGTTACTGGTGTATTCAGAGATTCAGCTTCTTCCTAGTTTAGTCTTGGGAGGGTGTATGTGTCCAGGAATGTATCCATTTCTTCTAGATTTTCTAGTTTATTTGCATAGAGGTGTTTACAGTATTCTCTGATGGTAGTTTGTATTTCTGTGGGATTGGTGGTGACATCCCCTTTATCGTTTCTTATTGTATCTATTTGTCTCTTCTCTATTTTCTTCTTTATTAATCTTGCTAGAGGCCTGTCAATTTTGTTGATCTTTTCAGAAAACCAACTCAATTCATTGATTTTTTTGAAGGGTTTTATTATGTCTCTATCTCTTTTGGTTCTGCTCTGATCTTAGTTATTTCTTGCCTTCTGCTAGCTTTTGAATGTGTTTGCTCTTGCTTCTCTAGTTCTTTTAATTGTGATGTTAGGGTGTTGATTTTAGATCTTTTCTGCTTTCTCTTGGGGGCTTTTAGTGCTATAAATTTCCCTCTACACACTGCTTTAAATGTGTCCCAGAGATTCCGGTATGTTGTATCTTTGTTCTCGTTGGTTTCAAAGAACATCTTTATTTCTGCCTTCATTTCTTTATTTACGCAGTAGTCATTCCAGAGCAAGTTGTTTAGTTTCCATGTAGTTGTGCGGTTCTAAGTGAGTTTCTTAATCCTGAGTTCTAATTTGGTTGCATTGTGGTCTGAGAGACAGTTTGTTGTGATTTCTCTTCTTTTACATTTGCTGATGAGTGCTTTACTTCCAATTATGTGGTCAATTTTAGAATAAGTGTGATGTGGTGCTGAGAAGAATGTATATTCTGTTGATTTGGGGTGGAGAGTTCTGTAGATGTCTATTAGGTCTGCTTGTTGCAGAGCTGAGTTCAGGTCCTGGATATCCTTGTTAACCTTCTGTCTCATTGAACTGTCTAATATTGACAGTGGGGTGTTAAAGTCTCCCATTATTATTATGTGGGAGTCTAAGTCTCTTTGTAGGTCTCTAAGGACTTACTTTATGAATCTGGGTGCTCCTGTATTGGGTGTATATATATTTAGGATAGTTACCTCTTTTTGTTGAATTGATTCCTTTACCATTATGTAATGGCCTTCTTTGTCTCTTTTGATCTTTGCTGCTTTAAATTTTGTTTTATGAGAGACTAAGATTGCAACCCCTGCTTTTTTTGTTTTTCCGTTTTACTTGGTAGATTTTCTTCATCCCTTTATTTTGAGCCTATGTGTATCTCTGTACGTGAGATGGGTCTCTTGAATACAGCACACTGATGGGTCTTGACTTTATCCAATTTGCCTGTCAGTGTCTTTTAATTGGGGCATTTATCCTGTTTACATTTAAGGTTAATATTGTTATGTGTAAATTTGATCCTGTCATTATGGTGTTCACTGGTTATTTTGCCATTAAATGATGCCGTTTCTTCATAGCATCTGTGGTCTTTACAATTCTACCTGTTTTTGCAGTGGCTGGTACTGGTTGTTTCTTTCCATGTTTAGTGCTTTCTTCAGGAGCTCTTGTAAGGCAGGCCCGGTGGTGACAAAATCTCTCAGCATTTGCTTGTCTTTAAAGGATTTTATTTCTCCCTCACTTATGAAGCTTAGTTTGGCTGGATATGAAATTCTGGGTTGAAAATTCTTTTCTTTAAGCATGTTGAATATTGGCTCCCCCCTCTCTTTTGGCTTATAGGTTTCTGCTGAGAGATCTACTATTAGTCTGATGGGCTTCCCTTTGTGGGTAACCCGACCTTTTTCTCTGACTGCCCTTAACACTTTTTCCTTCATTTCAACCTCGGTGAATCTGACAATTATGTGTCTTGGGGTTGCTCTTCTCAAGAGGTATCTTTTTGGTGTTCTCTGTATTTCCTGAATTTGAATGTTGGCCTGCCTTGCTAGGTTGGGGAAGTTCTCCTGGATAATATCCTGAAGAGTGTTTTGCAACTTGCTTCCATTCTCCTCTTCACTTTCAGGTACACCAATCAAACGTAGATCTGGTCTTTTCAAATAGTCCCATATTTCTTGGAGGCTTTGTTCATTTCTTTTTACTCTTTTTTCTCTAACTTTGAATTCTCACTTTATTTCATTAATTTGATCTTCAATCACCAATATCCTTTCTTCCACTTGATCAAATTGGCTACTGAAGCTTGTGCATGCATCACATAGTTCTTGTGCCACGGTTTTCAGCTCCATCAGGTCATTTAAGGTCTTCTCCACACTGTTTATTCTAGTTAACCATTCATTTAATCATTTTTCAAGGTTTCCAGCTTCCTTGCGATGGGTTCAAACTTCCTCCTTTAGCTTGGAGAAATTTGTTATTACCAACCTTTTGGAGCTTACTTCTGTCAACTCATCAAAGTCATTCTCTGTCCAGCTTTGTTCTGTTGCTGTCAAGGAGCTGTGATCCTTTGGAGGAGAAGAGGTGCTCTGATTTTTAGAATTTTCAGTTTTTCTGCTCTGGTTTCTCCCTATATTTGTGGTTTTATCTACCTTTGGTCTTTGATATTGGTGACCTACAGATGGGGTTTTGGTATAGATGAACTTTTTGTTTATGTTGATATTATTCATTTCTGTTTGTTAGTTTTCCTTCTAACAGTCAGGTCCCTCAGCTGCAGGTCTGTTGGAGTTTGCTGGAGTTCCACTCCAGATCCTGTTTGCCTGGCTATCACCAGCAGAGGCTGCAGTATAGCAAATATTGCAGAACAACAAATATTGTTGCCTGATCCTTCCTGTGGAAGCTTCATCCCAGAAGGCAGCTGCCTATATGAGGTATCTGTCAAGTCCCTACTTGGAGATGCCTTCTAGTTAGGCTACATGGGGGTCAGGGACCCACTTGAGGAGGCAGTCTGTCCGTTCTCAGAGCTCAAACACTGTGCTGGGAGAACCACTGCTCTTTTCAGAGCTCTCAGGGACATTTGAGTCTGCAGAAGTTGTCTGCTGCCTATTGTTCAGCTATGTCCTGCCCACAGAGGTGGAGTCTAGAGGCAGTAGGCCTTGTTGAGCTGCAGTGGGCTCTACCCAGTTCGAGCCTCCTGGCCGCTTTGTTTACCTACTCAAGCCTCAGCTATGGCAGACGCCCTTCCCCCAGCCAGGCTGCCATCTTGCAGATCAACCTCAGATTGCTGTGCTAGCAGTGAGCAAGGCTCCATGGGTATGAGAGCTGCCAAGCCAGCCACAGCAGAGAATCACCTTGTTTGCCGGTTGCTAAGACCTTGGGAAAAGCACAGCATTTGGGTGGGAGTGTTCCCTTTTTCCAGGTAGTCTGTCATGGCTTTCCTTGGCTAGCAAGGAAACCCTTGCACTTCCCCACACTGCTTTAGCTCGCCCTCTGAGGGCTACACCCACTGTCCAAACATTCTCAGTGAGATGAACCAGGTACCTCAGTTGGAAATGCAGAAATCACCCATCTTCTGCATCAATCACACTGGGAGCTGCAGACCGGAGCTGTTCCTGTTCGGCCATCTTGGAAAGCCCCCTTATTTTCTTTCCCTTCTTTTCTTTTCTCTTCTTTTCTTTTCTTTTCTCTTTCTCTTTCTGTTTCTTTTCTTTTCTTTTCTTCTTTCTTTCTTTCTCTCTTTCTTTCTTTTTTTCTCCTTCCTTCCTTCCTTTTTCCCCACTAGGTTTCTGATGCCATTTTGGCACTAAATAGCACTTTAAGCCCTGGCTTGCTTGGTTCTGGTAAACAATCAGAGTACTATCCATCCCAGATAAGGGAGGCTCCAAAGGGGATATCCCAGTAGTGTGGGAGGGCTGGCTAAGGATTCATGCCCAAGGGACCTGTGGAAGAAACTTCCTGCAGTGTGGCACTGTTGAACAGCCATTCTAATGTGATGTCTCCTTTGGCTGAGTTATAGAACAGAGTTTTCAGGGCTGGAGAAGGTAGTCCTGCCTCCCTCCTTTGTCTGTGACTGTCCTCAGGGATATTTCTCCCTTCAGGTATTTCTGATGCTGTCTGTGGGTTGAGATTGAGACATGTCTCTTGCTAGGGAACTCAAGATGATGGGGAAGCTTGGTTTCTGCCTCAATCTAACTTTTTCCAGGGTAGAAACTGTGAGCTGGGCAGACTGGAGAGAAGGGTTTTAAAGACATGAAAGTCTGGTTCTTTTCCTATCTGCTTATTTCTATTTATTTATTTATTTTACTTCTTTGTAGCCTCAGAAACTGTCTCCTTCTTACATTTGAGATTTGGGATATTGCTGGTGATAATCTTGGTGCTGTGTATTTGTTTTAGTTTTTCTGGGAGGAGAGTTAAACCACCTTGCTCTATGCTGCCATTTTGGAACCAGAAATTTCTACTTTGCTAACTCTTCTGTGATAATTGCTATATAAATGTTCCACTCCTTCTGAGGTCATTTTTGGTACTTGTGTTTGTTAGAAATCCATCCATTTCTTCTAGATTTTTACATTATTGCCCCTAGGTTGTATATATTAATTTCTTGAAAGTATTTTAATTTATTTTGTATGTGTGTTTATATTTACTTTCACATTACTAATCTCTTTCACTTTTCCTTAATTCAGCTTGTGAGGATTTATTTATGTTATCAATATTTTCAAAGTACCTGATTTTAGATTTGTTTTTTCTTTTCCTTTTTGAATTTTTTTGTTCTTTAATTTCAAAGTTTATATTAATGAGTTGTGTATTCCCAGATTTTTGGTTTCTTTTGCTTTTCTTAATTTAATTTCCATTCTAAATTGCCTTAATTTTAATTTTAGGTAGTAAAGGTGTTTAAGGCTATTAATTTTTGCTGGTATGGTTTTTTTGTGACCCATGGAAATGTTCTTTTTACTGACTTCCACAGAATTTGTAATTTCCTTTTATATTTCTTTTTCTATCCAAGGATTTTCTAGGATTTTGTGTGTTAGTTTATGTAAGTGGTTAATATTTTTAACTGTCTTCTTGTTATTTCTAATTTTATTGGGATACAATAAAAAAGGCTGGGCACAGTGGCTCATGCCTGTAGTCACAGCACTTTGGGAGACCAAGGTGGGTGGATCAACTGAGGTCAGGGGTTCAAGACCAGCCTAGTCAATATGGCAAAACCCCATCTCTACGAAAAATACAAAAATTAGCTGGGCATGGTGGTGTGTGCTTGTAATCCCAGCTACTCGGGAGGCTGAGCAGGACAATTGCTCGAACTGAGGAGGCAGAGGTTGCAGTGAGCTGATATCGCGCCACTGCACTCCCACCTGGGCGACGAGAACAAGACTCTGTCTCAGAAAAAAATAAAATAAAATAAAATAATTTTCTATTTTATATGAATCTCTAGATTATAGAATATTCAAAACGTTTCTTTTGGGGAAATAGTGTCAATATTTTATATGATTTGTTTATGTTGTATTTATATTTTATTATGTAACAAAGTCAAAGCAATTATAGATCATATATATGAAGTCAAGATTGACTTTTTAAAATTCGTATGTGTCCATATTTAATTTAATTTATTAGATATAATATTTTGAATACATTTTCTGAAAATTTTTCTGTATAATTTTATAAATCAAGCTATTCTTGTATTTCTTTCCTTTTCTTATTTTGAGATGGAGTATCACTCTTGCCACCAGGCTGGAGTGCAGTGGTGCAATCTCGGCTTATTGCAACCTCCACCTCCCGGGTTCAAGTGATTCTCCTGCCTCAGCCTCCACAGTAGCTGGGATTATAAGTGCCCAACAGCACGCCCAGCCAATTTTTTGCATTTTTAGTAGAGACGGGGTTTCACTATCTTGGTCAGGCTGGTCTCAAATTCCTGACCTCAGGCGATCCACCCACCTAGGCCTCCCAAAACGCTGGGATTACAGGCATGAGCCACCATGCCTGGCTTATTCTTATATTTCTAAAAGCTTTAGCTTTATATGTTTAGCTTATATGTTGTTTTGCACATACAGTTTTTGAAATATTTTCATAAATTGTACAATGTGTTGTTATTCAATGTCACTTTTTTATCCTGTTTAGTATACAATCTTGAATTCTATCTTATTTAATATTAAATATTGCCAATCTTCTTTTATATTTGTTTGCAATTTGCCTGGTATCCCTCCTTTTATCCCTATAATTTGAATCCATTGTTACCAATTTATTTTAAGTGTATTTATTCTAAGGGTATAAATGTTGTAGGTTTTCTTTTCTTTTTTTGAAACAGGGTCTCACTTTCTTGCCCAAGTTGGAGTGCAATGAAACTGCATCGTAGCTCACTGCAGCCTTAAACTCCTGGACTCAAGTGATCTTCCTGCCTCAGCATCCTGAGTAGCTGGGACTACAGGCATGTGCCACTGCACCCAGCTAATTATTTTATTTTTGTAGAGATGGGGTCTCACTGTGTTACCCAGGCTAGTTTTGAACTTCTGGCTTCAGGGAATGCTCCCACCTCAGCCTCCCAAAGTGCTGATTTAAGTGTGAGCCACTATGCCCAGCCTGCTTTTGGTTTTTAACCCTCTCTGACAAGCTGTATCTTTTGACAAGACGATTCAGTTTGTTCACATATTTAATAATTAAATGTTTAATAATGTGCATGCCTGTCTTTTCTGTTTCCTATTGTTTTATATTTGTACTTTATTTTAAATTGCTTTTCCCCCCTTATTTTCATTGGTTTGGTCAAATTGTTACTCATCTTTTAATGTGTAGGGTCTAACAAAACTGTTACATTTTATTAATGGTTTCTATTTCCTTGTACTCACAATCGAACACGTATTTCTCTATTGTTCTTTGAAACAAGATACCAACTATTTCATGGGGTGAGACATTTCCACAGCTTTCTCCCCTTCCTCCCCGCATAAGATAAGACCACTAGAATACCTTCCTCTCTTATCCTTCCCTTCATCCCTCCTTCTCTCAGTCCTGAGACGGACATTTGGAATGTCTCCAACCTCCTCCCTCTCCCACTGCCCCTGCTGAAATAGTGTTGCTGAAATAGTTTCGTGCTATTAGTTTTTGGCTATTGTAATAATTTCCCTTGAAATATCTCCCTTCAATTTCCAGATTATTTAAGATTAATATTTCACATATTTCCAGAGAATCCATTCTTCTCCATTCAGATATTTCTCCTGTTACTGAATTAATATCTTTTTGCTATATAGCCCCCCTTTTTTTCCTTCTGGAGCCTCAATCCTTGAATGTTAGGTTCATGCATCCATTCCCCAGCTCTTGTTTTTGTCTTCATCATTTTTATCATCTTATAGTTTTGCTCTGCGTGTTGGCATATATTATTTCCACTTGACTCTAATTCAGGTCTCAACAGTAGCCACATTTTTCTTTCCTTCACTTGTTATGTTTTGTAGTTGGGAAATCCACACTTTAGCTTTTGAAAGTCTTTTTGGGTGTGTCCTGCTCTTGATTACCAATAAGTGCTCTGTTTTTCTGTTCAGTCTCAGAGATAAGGATTTGAAAGCAGACACAGCCGCAGATACAAGATAAATTAAAATACTTACAAGAGAAGAGTATATGTAACTTTGGTAATAATTTTAAAATCTAGAAGAAATGGATGATTTTCTAGCAAACAAAAGTTTCCACAATTGACTTCAGAAGAAGTGGAACACTTCAAAAGACCTATTATAACAGAAGAGAGAGAGAAAGTAAACTACCTTTTAATCAACGACCAGGGCCCAATGATATCACAGCTGAATTGTATCAGACGTTGAAGAATTAAGAGAGCAGCCTTCTGTGGCTAGGCGTGCACTTTGTCTGATAGGTCATCCTCACTCTGGACACCTTGAGCATTGTTGCAGGTGGGATCCCCAGGAAGGAGAGTAAGCTGAAGAGTGTCCTGCACAAGTGTATCAGGGAGTTCTCTTGGGACCATCCCTGGAGGAAAAGGGAAGAAAGCAGGGTTGAGAAGAGGGAGATAATGGAGTGTGGTGGTTGCCTCCACAAAGCCACACTCTAAGAAGAGCCACTAGGCTTTTAGGACTCTTCAGAGTTGTCCTGAACTGAGTTGAGAGGGCTGGGATTTTATATCCCTGTATCAGTGAGGCATTTGACATTGCCTGCCTTGGATATGCCAAGGCAACTCCCAAAGAGACCTGACAATTGAGTGCCGTTGCCAAGAGCCTCTCAGAAGCTGAGGATAGGGAGGAGCCCTTCATTCCTGTAGGATGACACAATACAGCATCCACTACAGATGGGCTGGTATTTTTCTTTGTTCTTCCCTGAGGTTTTGGCCTGTTACTGCATCTCACAAGAGGCAGCAGTTTCAGAACTGGTGGTGAGTGGTGGAGAAGTCCTCTCACTGCAGCAGCAGTAAGGGTGACCATGTATGGCATCTGGAGGACATTTTCCTGGCCCCTCCTATTCTCTCAGCTGCTGGAGCAGGGAGGACTCAGTCTACTCATTCAACTCTCTCTTGGCCAGGCACATGAAAGCGGGGGAAAGGAGGGTAGCAGCTCCCTACAAGAGGACCTGCTGTCTTACCATCTTTGCCACGGGGCCTGTAGGAGAAAGTTCTACGTTGGTTTCCTTGGCCATGACTCACCTTATACCCATGGCCTCATACAGGCCACACACTGGCCCCAGAGACTGGTTGACTTGGGAGAATCAAATTAATGAGATCTGTTAATGGAGAGGAAGGTAGCCGTAGGCAAGTGGCCTTCTCCTGAGAATCCCTTCCTCCTGCCTTTCTCCTTTCTCATCGTGTCCATGAGACTCATGTAAAGTATGTTTTAGTTGAGTAGCTGAAATCAGCATGCTAACTCAGCAGCCAGTGCAGCCCATAAGAACTGGGCTGTGGGCAGAAAACAGACAAACACGCTCCACTTGAGACAAGGAAAAAGTTTAATCAGTCACCACACCGGTTCCTCAATGGAGAGTTCTCAGCCCTGGGCTATGACCCATGGGGAACAGAGGGAGGAACAATGAGCAAGCTCCTGCCACTGTCCCTGCACTTCCCCATCAGCGTTTATGTATTTAAGTAAAGCCTTATGTCTTATATATGAGTGTGTGCAGGGAAAATGTTTACTCAGCCTGAGGCTCTGATGCAGATCTCTGTGATCCAGGTCCTTTGAAATTTAAACATATTCATGAGGCTGAAACACAGAGGCTCTTTATTAAAGCAAAGAGGCTGTCTAAAAAAATAACTCACAACACTGTATGTAAGCTTGGGAATAGACGTGTCAATTGAAGTACCACTATGTGGAGGAGCAAGGAAGAGTTGATGACTCCCGGAAGGGCTGCTCCGTTACTCACAATGGGGGCAAAAGTTAAATGCCACCAGCTGTCCTGACTGCACATCCCGCCTGAGCCCAAGGGAAGCAGTGGGGAAGGCAGGGCCATGGGTGCACAGGGAGCTGAGTCTGAGTGGGATGTCGGAAGGAGACACACAAAAGGCAGACACACAGCCAAGGACAAACGCTGAAGCGTGCTCTGGGGCGGTAAGAACAGCATCAGGAAAAGCTACCGTTTGGAATGAGCTGAGATTTGGAAGAAAAAAGCCAAGGACAAGAGAAAATCAATTCTTCTTTTTTCTCTCTCTCATTTTGTTTGGAGCCAGGAAAATACAAATGTGGCCACAATTTGGGGCCACTGGGGTTCTCTGCCTTTGGTGACCAGGTGCTCCCCAAGCCCACAGGGCAGACAGGTGTGTAACAGGGCACAGAGGGAAAGCACACCCGCCCAGCCACCCACTCCTCTCCCATCGTTTTCCTCCCGAGGGGTTTTCAAGACAGCGAGAGAATGAACCCAGCTGTGAGGTGGGTAGATTAGGGAGAAGAAGGAAGCTCCCTGCCGGCCATTCATGCTAGCAGCATCATCAGCGTTGACTTCATTCAAGTCCTGGGCTGTCCCAAATTGTACTTCAAATCCAGAAAGAACTCCCTGACATGAGCCTAAGGAATCCGCTGTGTGGAATCTCTGAAGACTCAGAAAGGACAAGAGGGAGGAGAAGACTCGCAACCAACAAATGCTGTCTGGATGTTCAAAATCCAAAAACACAAAACAAAGTCAATTTCCAAATCGAAAACTAAAGGCCATTGACCTTGGCATTAATTCCTGGGAAAAAAACTCCAAACGCAGTTGTTAAATGGTCCAGTTGTGCCTGTGTGAGGAGGGAAGCAGCTGGCCAGTGAGGGCTCCTGAAGAAGAGCCGTGCCGCATGCACCTGGTTGATGAAGGTGTCTGCCCATCTGCAAAGCTCTTCATAGTCTCTCAGTATTGTCCAGTTCATGAGAGAGAAGCATGTGGGCTACACAGCTGCAGGGGGAGGGCTCGGGTTGGATTTGACGAGGCGGCCCAGAAGCGTGTTCATGAGGAGACCTGAGTCAGCCTGAAGGGTCTCTAGTGGGCTGTCACAAGGCTGGGTTCAGGAAGACTCTGCTTTACTCAACAGGGAGACAGGCCAACCCGGTGGTTAGAAGCACAGTTTTTGAACTTGGATGAACTTTCTATACTTAAATCTTAGCTCAATCACTTAGCAGGTGTATGATCAAATAAACTTAATGTTTCTGAGCCTTAGTTTCCCCATCTGCAAAACGGGAGGTAATATCCACTTCCACTTACAAAATTTATACATACACACATAAATTATACACATACACACATACATATATGTGTGCGAACATGCATGTGTTTGTATACATACATATATATAATATACACCATATATATGTATGGCATATATTATATATACATGCATGGCATATTTTACATATACATGCATGGCATATTTTACATATACATGTATAGCATATTTTATATATGCATTTAAATGTATATAATGTGTTTATATACACATATGTGGACAATATACCATGTAGTATATTATATATACACATATGTGTGTGCATGTATATATATATCTATACTTACATAATGCTTAGCACAGGCGTGGAGTGTGGTGGGTATTGAACCAGTGATTGTTGGGTGGTGGTTGTTTATCTGAGGGCACTATCACCTCTTCCTCTAGGAAGCAGAGGCAGGAGTTTGTGTCTGTGAAGGACAGGGTTGGGGTGGTTCCCAGGGCACAAATGCATGAGAACATCAGGAACTTCATGAAAGGGGAAAATGTAAGGTTGAAGTAAGCCTAAAAGAAAATAATAAATCTTGAGCAGATTTGCTAAACGAGACTGGATTGAGGGTCTCTGGCCAGAGGGAAATTTAGGAGGAAATGTAGGAGTTAGTGCAGCAATTATAGCCCTCCCAGAGGTATAGGGAGCACCAGAGTCTTTAACCAATGCCCTGTAGCTGGAAGAATAATTCACAAGCCAGGACTGTGTGTCTAAAGAGAAGCCCTGCTCATGACCAAGCAGTTTTTTCTTCCAAATTAAAAAGCAATTTACATCTGTAAATCACAAGCTGCTGAGTTCACCCCCACGCCACTATGCAAATCTTATTCTATAGGCAGACAGATTGAGACTGCAGTTTTTTAAAAAAATCACCGCTCCACACAAGCTTCCAGAGGACACACTCTATGTGGCCGCATGCACCCAGTCCGTTCACTTGCTGAGCTTCTGCCGAGCGTGAGACAAAGTTCACATACCCATCTGAATTGCCAGCTCAATACAGAGAGCTCACCAAGTCCCAGAGGTCCAGCTGGATCCCAGGGAAGAAGTAGGTGATATTAAAATGAAACAGAAGAAATTCATAGCTGCTGGGCATCTCTCATGCATAAGGAGCTTTCAAATAGGAATTTTCACAAAAGAGAGCCTCAAAGATATTATCCCCGTTTTACCAACGGAGCTACTGAGTATTGGTGAAGTGAGGATTCTTCCAGATTCAAGTGACAGAAGCCCAATTCAATGTAGATTAAGCAAGAAAGGAGGTTTAGGGAAAGGGTTCTGGGGGAGCTTTTTTATTTGTCCATATTCATACATATACAGAGCTCGTATGTCAAAAACTTTACACAGTGATACCATTAGCCTCCGGCCCACCCCTCTCCTTCTGGACACCTATGTGTCCCACCCTGCTTAGACCCTGGCACACAAAGATTGATCAAAGGCAGTGGCCACCTCAGACTGACACAGCGCTCATCCTGCAGGGGAGAGGCCTGGCAAGGTGAGGGTGAGGCCCCCGCAGCCCAAGACAGGTCCCAGACCTTGACCCACCCAGCGAGGACAAAGGGGCCTCAGGTCCCCAAACTTAGCTCACGTTAAGAGCCACCACCCACTATTGCCCCTACCATACCAACTTTTATGGGCAGGACCCTGGCCCAGCAGCACGGCAGGCTGAGGGCATGGCGGGCTCAGGCCCCAGAACTGAGGGTGACAGGTGCAGAGCAGCGCCGGAGAGCGTGCTTCTCACAGTGCGGCTCATCGCCTACCCAGCAGCGCCTGCGCATCTTCAGGTTCACAGAAAGGTGTTGTGTGAATCCTGGGGCTGTGGACCCCAGAGCCTTTGTCCCCACCTTGCTCTTTCCCCACGTCTCCTGGCTGTCTCACTCCCTGCACACTCTCGCCCTCTGCCTGGCAGCTCTGACGTTCTTCGATTTATCCAGGTAGGATGACGTGCCCACCCTCTGGACCCCTCATAGTGGCACCATGGCTGGCAAGCCAGTGGTGCAGCTGGAATCTGAAGAGCAGTTTTTCCAGGCAGTGTGTGGGGGTGGGGATGTGGATAATGAGTAGGAGGGGTATTGTTGCAGGAGATGAAAGGAGAGTTAGGCTGACAAAAACCACCATTGTCACCGGTTTTGTTCAAAGATACCTGACTCTGAAGCAGTAGCGATCAGGTTTGAACACACAGCAGTCTACAGGGAAAACTTTCCTGCTCATATAGTGAAAAATTAGCAGAAATATCCACTGGACAACTGAGATTTGGGTTGAGCTAATTGTGGTGTTTTTTTAACGTGTGTTCCAATGTTCATTAATATTGGAATCTGCTGGGGTTGCTTGCTAAAATGCAGATTCACAGGCCCAATGTCAGACCTAGTGAGTCAGACTCTGTAGGGCGAGCCCCAGTAATCTGTGTGTTTAACAAGTCTCAGAGGGAGCAGAGGAGGACCTCAACAGTTAGGGCACAAAGTGGCTGAGACACGTTTTATCCACATTTTTCTTGTCACCGTTATATGGAGCAGAGCTCTGTAGCTTTCAAACCAGGATGTCTTGAGGATACCATAGGCCTTTAAGAACATCTGTTCATCCATCCATCTATCCATTCATTCATGCATTCCTTCCACACCGACTGACCATCTACTGTACACCAGGCACTGGGCTCGGTGCCACGAGATCAGTGAGACGTGATGGCTCCCAGCTTCAAGGAGTCTACAGAGGGCAGGAATTACATGAACGGACTTTTAAATCTTCCCAAAGAGGCTAGGCACATTGATTCACCAAGCAAACTCTCTGTAATTGAGAATGAATGAATGAGTGGAGTCTGTAGGACCGCTAAGCTTTCATTTACTGCCTGTAAAATACAAGCATATGATAAAGAATTTTTCAAAACTAGAAAATTAGGGAGGAGACCGGCATACTATAGAAATATGTATAGGGTGGCTTATCATGGGTTGAGACGATTATTTATCTTGATTGTGTGAGCATTTAGGGCTCATCAGATGCCAGCCAACTTGCTGGACAAGGGCTGGCCAGACGTGGGATCTGTAAAGTGCCTGAGGACATACCCATCACAGGTCTTACTTTGGGTCTTGGTCCATGTCATCAACAAAACCCATCTATTAGGTGCCTAATTGCCTGTTAAGCATGACATTTCTCCCCCTCCCTGCTTGTTCACTTGCAGCCTACAGCTAATTTTGAGGTAGAAGACAGGGCTTTCCATTTCACACGTCATTACCCTCTTGTCCAGGAGAAGCCAGGAGCCAGCCAGCCAGGGAGCAGCAGGGCCTTTGTGCTTCCACGAGAGCAGAGTGTGAGCCCTCTTGGGGTGGCCCATAGTGTCTTCATGTTTAGCTCTGCACACCGTCCCTGCCCTGTAGCAGACACAAAAATGCTGGCTGAAAGATGCCGCTGGCAGTCTTGATCACTGACCCCTGATGGGGCAGCCAGCCTGTCTGGCTGTCCAGGCCACCCAGCCTGGAAACAGGCACCCTCACCATGGGTTCTCTGGCCTGCCCAGCACTGCACCCACCCTCCCATCTGTCTGCCTGTCTCCCGGTCCTCCCTGAGTTGCAAGAGTCTGCCAAGTCCTGGGTATGAAGGTTAAAGAACCCACAGCTGTGGGCTCTCCGGGGTGGTTCCTCTTGAGCACCCTAGTTTCCTGCCTGCCATGGGGCCTTTGTCTTTGCATCCCAGCCTTTAAGTCCTCCTCAGAGGAGCTGGTTCTCATTAAACATCCACTAGCTGGTGTCCCACTCTGGCCAGTTCCCTCCCACATACAGACACACACCCCCAGCCAGTCTGGAAGAGGCTGACCAGCTGGACCCGCACGCAGAGTCTTCTGTCTGTGGCCTGGTGAGCAGGCTGCATATCTGCCAGTTGCCAGATGTGGCTGCAGAGTTTCCAGAGAATGAGAAGACAGAGAATCTCCCTCTAGGAGCTTGGAGTCCCTTTCAAGAGACAATGTCTGGGAACAACTAAAGCCATGGGAGAGCTTCATGGTCAGCTGGGACTGCAGGTGGTAGGAGATCCTGGGCAATGAGGGCTTCAAGGGGAGGATGGGGCTAATGGAAGGGAAGGAACAAATCCATAGGCAGCTGGGGTGTAGCTGGGGTGTGGCTGGAACCTGGAGGAATGGGTGAAGTGAGGAGGAGCATTTGCAGGCTCAGGCAGGCCTTGTGACGTGTCCCACCCACCGCTACATTTTACACTCAGGCTTCTTGTACTCATCTGGTACTGCAAGGGCTGGCTCCCATCCCCAAGCCTTTGCATGCTGGTTTATCCCTGTCCAAATCTCTGTCCCCTTCTGTGATTTCTGCAAAACCCTGTGAGCAGCCTTTTCTCTCCAAAGCCCAAAGCCCACAGCCCAGGAGAGTGAATCACCCCTTCCTGTCCCACTCCTGTTCCTCTTGCCCCCACAACCTGCTGCCTGACTTTCATGGCTTGCTCTTCCCCACTTTGCCCTCCCTGGGACTGGCTGCCTCTTTGTTTGGTTGTTTTTTTAGAGAGAGAGACAGGGTCTTGCTCTGTCATCCAGGCTGGAATGCATTGTTGGGATCACAGCTCACTGGAACTATAAACCCCTGGACTTAACTGATCCTCCCTCCTCAGCCTCCTGAGCAGCTGGGACTACAAGTACATGCCACTTTGCTCAGGTAATTAAAAAACTTTTATCTATTTTCCTTTTGGAGAGTCAGGGTCTTGCTATGTCGCATAGGCAGGTCTTGAACACCTGGCCTCAAGCAATCCTCCTACTTTGGCCTCCCAAAGCACTGAGGTTGCAGGCGCAAGCCACCACACCTGGGCAAAACTGTCTTACCTTACTCATTTCTGACCCCATCCCACCACGAGCCCTGGCATACAGCAGATGCTCAACAAATGCCACTTGGGTCAAACTGAGCTGCTAGCCAAACCCAGCCCAATGGCATCTCTGCTGTGAGGGCGCTCACTATGTATGGTGTTGGTCTGGTCATCTCTCCTGGTGGCCCTACGTCTCCACTCCTCCTCCCAGCTCTCCTTAGACCCTGACTGCTGGGAGGTGTAGGAGGAATGAGACACTCTGAGCTTCGGAGTCAGGCCTGGCCCTGCCACTTACACCATCATGCTTGCAGCCACTTGCTTTGATTCCTGGGGCCTCAGGTTCCTCTGAATCAGTTGATCATCATAAGATCTCACACAGTTGTGATGCTTACATGGCCCAGTGCCTGACACCTTGAAGATCCCCAATAAACATCCATTTCTCTCTCCAATGCTTGACACCTTTCTCTGCCTCCACCCATCCCCTCCCAGCCTGTCTTCCCATCCTTCAATGTCATTCTCCACCCCTAACACCTCTCTTTGGCCAAGGTAAGCCTTTCAGGGCCTAGTGAGGCTTCCCAAGATGGGCAAAGCTTCCCCACAGCATCCTTTAGCTTGTATGGTTAAGGTGGGAGAAAACAACCATGGCAGTGGGAAGCCTGGAGAGTGCAGAGGTGGGAGTGGAGGGCCCAGGGAGATGGGCCCTCAAATAGGAAAATAAGCTCATCAAGCACTTCATCTGCTGCTGCTCTAAGGGGGTGTTTGCTGTGGCTGGAGGAAGTGGGTCTGCCCAGCTGCAGACACCCTAGCCCTGTTGAAATGTAACAGAGACCAAGGGAAGGGGAATGTGACAGCAACCACACAGGCACTGGGTCAGATCCTGCTTTGGTCATCTATTCTGCTGTGTGACTTCAGGCAAGCTGGTTTAGCTCTCTGAGCCTCAGATCCCCCAGGTAGAAAATGAAGATGGTGCTGGAACAGGCCTCACAGAGGGTGATGTGAGGATGAAACAATGCTAACACCATGCTTAACATGGTTCACGGAACGTAAGAAGCATTGAATGAATTATACACATTAGTAAATATGTGCATTTTTGCAGCTTCAACAAGCCCGAAGAACAGAATGATCCTTAGGGTGCATGGAGCCCCAGGAAAACATCTGATTGAAACTGTGTTATGAAATCCACATGGAGTATAATGATTTACTGATGAAGATTTAGAATAATGAGCAGAGAAAAGGAGCTTAAGTGTGTGCTGATTGTCCAGTCAGTGGCGGTGAAGATCATTTGGAGTGAATAGGCACTGTGTCTTCCTGGTCAGGTCCAGGAGCTGTCTCCCTGTCAAATGCACATACCTGGCTTATTTCATATTTCCTACTGTGAGAAAGAGGTGGCAGCACCATTGTAGCTCACAATGCCACAGCTTTTTGCAACCTGTATGGATTGAAACCATATTAGTCTTTTTATCTCTGCGGTTCCTTCATGCTGTTTACTTAATGCTGGTTACATCCTTCCTCACCCACGTGCTGCCCACGAGTGCTGACTTCAGTGACTCTCTCTGAGTTGTTATTGTGTTGTTGATGACCACATGTGCAAGCCTTGCCCTAATAATGCAAGAACAATAATTTGTCTTCCAGTCATGTTAAATTTACCATTTGGAATTTTGTAGCATAAACATAAAACCGCACATCCTCCACCCACATCTTCTCTTGAACTTGTTAGGCCGTGATCGCTGCATCGCTAGAATGTGGCTGCTGTCATCGTGGCCCACATCCCTGCCTTCCACACACCGTCACAAGGGCAAAGGATAGGCAAGGAGATGAGGGGAGCAAGAAGACTGGTTCATTCCCACGTTGGTGTGTCTTAAGATGATCTGAGGGAGCATGATGTCACCACACCCATCACTGCAAGAGCACTGGACAGGTCCATTGGCATTCTCTCCAAAGCCCTCAGAGATGGGCATGGCCACCCCTGGAGGCTGCCAGTCTTGGAATCTGTGGAGGAGATGGGGGCACTGTCCTGGGTCCAGTGATGAAAAGTGCATGGAATGAAGGATGCCTGTCACCATCCTCGCCACTCTTAGATGCCATAGACTTGAGAGAGCATTGTGGTGGAAACATACACAGTGAGACCAGTACCTGGGCACACAAAGGTGGTTTGCACCCAAGGGTCCGAAGGAGATAGTGGGTAGCTCAGAGCCCTAAATTCCTCCTCTGTCCATCTTGAGTGAGGCTTATCCCCAGTCAGCAAGTCAGCGCCATTCTGGAGGCCCATGTTCTTGCCATCCAGCAAAAGAAATACTATCCTGGTCAGTAGTCACAATCCACTCAGCAGACCAGCCTTCTGGAAACATGGGCTATCTTGGGACAACCCTCCAGGCATGAGTGCTGGAGCTCCTTCAGTTGTCTTATAGATTTTATGTGCAGGTAAGAGGGCGTCCGAGCACCTGGAAGGGGAGAAATATGGACAGAGGCCTTTCTGGTTCAGGTCTGGGTGGCTGGAGATGTCCAGCATAGATGGCTCTGCCAGCCCTGGAGATTTTCAGGTACTAGAGGGACCTTAAGGAAATGTCGGTGGGGGTGCTTCTAGAATCTCAGATGTACACAGGACCTGGCCCAGGCCTGGGATGGCCTGCCTGAACAGAACTCCTAGCCCTCGCTGGGCCCAGCTACCCAAGGGGAACTCAGAAAATTTCACGGAAAGTATTCCAAAGTGGGGACACCTGAGGCACAGGGCCAGCGCAGGACCTCCATGCCTGGGCCTTAGGGAATACTTCCAAAGAAGGTGCTGAATGAGATTTTTAATCTAAGGTTAATGAAAAACCGAATTGCTTAGGAGTTTCTCGGCCCTATCCAGCATTCAGCCTCATTGCTGTGGGCCTGCTGGGCTGAAGCTGGGCAAATGGGCTCAGCTTGGGCGGTGGTGGCCCAGCTCTCCCAGGGAGGTCATTACTTGCACAGAATAACTCAACAGGCTGGCCTTTCTCCCTGGGCCTTGCCTTCCTGAGCCAGGGCAAGGGTTCCCAACCTGGTGCAACGTTGGTATTTATTGGGGATGTTCCCAAAGTCACACCAGATCAGTTTAATCAGGCTCTTTGGTGACTTCTGTGCTCAGAGAATGGATAAAGAGAGGGAATGAGAACAGCAAGGGCTTTGGGGTCAGCAGGTCTGAGTCCAAATCTAATTCCTTCCCTTATAAGCTGTGTGACCTTGAACAAGTTAACTAACTGCTCTGAGACCCAGTTTCCTCCTCTGTGAATGGCATGCTTATGCCTCATAGGACTGTCATGAGTACAGTGATGAAAGCTTGACTTGTAGGGCAAGCAGAGATGCTTCTGTTTTTTACTGGCTGGATGATCCTAGGCAAGGTACCTAACCTCTCTGAACCTTCATCTCTTCAGTTTTTAAATGGGTACAATAGTACTACCTCTCAGGACTGTGAAGACAGAATAGGATAAAGTGTTTTATATTATTTTATTTTATTTATTTATTTTTGAGATGGAGTCTTGCTCTGTCATCCTGGCTAGAGTGTAGTGGCACGATGTTGGCTCACTGCAACCTCTGCCTCCCTGGGTTCAAGCAATTCTCCTGCCTCGGCCTCCCAAGTGACTGTGTTTACAGGAGCATGCTACCACACCCAGCTAATTTTTGTATTTTTAGTAGAGATGGGGTTTCATCATGTTGGCCAGGCTGGTCTCAAACTCCTGACCTCAAGTCATCTACCCGCCTTGGCCTCCCGAGGTGCTGGGATTACAGGCGTGAGCCACCGTGCCTCGTATTTAAAATACTTCAAATTTTAACACAGTACCTGCACTTTATAAGGATTTTTTACAATGTGTAAAAATAAAGACTGTTCACTTGCCTGTACGGAGTAGAGGATCCAAATCCCCCATCCAGCTTTTAGCTGTCTCCACTGTCACTCTCCGGCTCCCCCGGCCTGACAACACACACCTCATCAATCCTTCTCTCCCCTAACTGCTCCAGTCATATTAATCTTCCTTGTTCTTTCTTATCTCGGAGCCTTTGCTCCTGTCAGGTGCGACTGAATGATCGCCCCTCTCCTCTCTGCCAAACTAGGATGAGCACCTCATTCACGCCTTTGTCAAATTAAAATTTTCTCCATGGTGAAAAAATACCATGAACAAAGCAAAGGGACAAACCAAGGGAATATATTTACATATTCATATCCATGCAACATGAAGGGCACTTACAAATTAGTGAAAAAGAGCAATAACTCAACTTTTTAAAAAGAGGGAATGAACGCGTTTAGGCAGTTTACAAATGGGGAAGTACAAATGATCACTAAGCACGTGAAAAGCAGCTCAGACTCACTCATCATTAAAAAACGCACATCAACGCAATGAGATGCCATTTTTCACAAATATATTGGCAAAACAATGGTGATGATATACAGTGTGGGCCAGGGCATGGGGAGGAAGGCACAGTCGTGTACTGTTAATGGGAATGTAAATCAGTGCAGCCTCTTTGGATGAGAATCTGGCAATATTTACCAATATTTTTAAAATATTTGCCAATATTTAAATGTGTCTCCCTTTCAGAGGGCAGTGCCACTGGCAGGAACTATTTTACAACTGTAATACACATGCACTGCTAGTCACTCAACAAATGTGTAGTAAGCTCCTACTACGTGGCACTGGTGGTGACATTGGGAATGCAACGTGCAGGCACCAAAACCACCTTTGTATTAGTTCCTTGTTGCAGTGGTAACAAATTGCTACAAACAGAGTGACTTAACACAGATGTATTATTTATAGTTCTAGAGGTCAGCGGTCTACTGTGAAGGTGTCAGTAGTGCTGCGTTCCCTCTGGAGGCTATTGGGAAGAATGTTTCCTTCTGTTTCCAGCTTTAGAGGCTGCCAGCACTCGTGGGTCCGTTCGTGGCCCCCTCACTCTTGCTCTGACTTTGACCCTCCTGCATTCCTCTTCCTCAGACCCTGGGATTTGCTATTGGGCCCACCCAGATAACACAGGATCATCTTCCCTCCTCAAAATCTTTAACTGAATCACTTTTCCAAACTCCTCTTTGCCACATAAGGTAACCCGTTCACTGGTCAGGGGACTAGGATATGGGCATCTTTGGGGATCCATTATTCTGCCTGCCACACTGCCTCGTGGAGTCAATATTCTAGGGATAGTGATACACAAAGATATTCATGGCAGCATTATTTGTAACCTTGAAGAACTTGAGAAGCCTAACTGTTCTTTAATAGCCAACTAGTTAAATTGGTTCCAATACAGCCATTCGGTGGAATATCAGGCTGCCGAGGATCTGAACGTGGTATCGAGGTTGTGGTCATAGGGATCCATCTCCCAGATACTTTGCTAAGTGAAAAGTGCCCTGCAGAGCAGGATGAGTACTAAGCTGACACTCGTGGAAAGATAAGCACACATGCTTTTATATGTATAGAATATATTTGGAATGATACACAATAAACTGTTAACAGAGACCAGGAATGAGAACGAGGGGTTTCAGTCAGGGTGAGACTTACTTTTCACGATATAATCCGTTGCGTGGGTTGAAGGCATTTATGGGGCATCTGGAGGGTGGCAGAGCTGTGGCAGTGCTGTGGCAGTGGGCAAAGTGGCCCAGGCAGCAAGGTGACACCCAGGAGGGACAGAGCAGCAGTAATGCTGGAGGGGCACTTGGCTCAAGGTTGCGTGCACACATATAGCACCCTGCTCTTGCTCAGATGACCCCAATAGAAATAGCAAAGTCTTTGAAACATGTGTTCATTCAAGCTTTACTTAAGAATGAGAAAACACACACTTTGCTTCTTTTTTTTTTTCTCCTCTTCTCCCCCCTCTTTCTTCTTCGTCTGCTTTGCAGGGCTCTTTGGGAGGAAGCAGATGAAGTTGGGTGGTAACCACCCCCAACCACCCCTTGGTGTCATCCCTGCTAGGGAACATGTGGACAGAGAAGAAAGACGAGGGTGGTGTCAACTTTTAAGAGGCAAGCTACGAGAAAGGAGCCAGGGAGGAAGGCTCAGGGAGAGGTTGGGAGACAAGTGGCTTGAGACTCCAAGAGAGGTTGAGAAAATCATGAGCAGAAAATGTTTCAAAAAATATACAATGCATTTGGTATTTTAAAAACAGTTTTTAAATGGGGCAAAGCAAGGGTGAACACTGTCAAATATTTCCTGTATCCATCTATCTATTCCTATCTATCTATCTATCTATCTATCTATCTATCTATCTATCTACCTACCTACCTACCTACCTATCTATCTAATCTGTAAATCTATCATCTATCTTATCAGTAAATACCTTAAGGCATACCTGCCAAACACAAGGCATTGTGTTAGAATCTGCAGGCAATGTTATAAGCAGCTTACACTTTATTTGGGTGAAAAGCGAAATGACCTATAAAATATTTAAATAACAGCTTAACCCCGAAGCACCAAAGGAAAAGACTGATAAATTTGACTACACAAAAATTTAAAAGCTTTAGTACAGAGACGGGGGGCGGGGGAGAAGCTTCAGGATAAACTGTAAAGGTATTTGAAATGCATATGACAGACAAAAGACTAATTTCCTTAATTTACGTTGAGAGAATCATTGAAAAAAAGACCCTAGATGAGCAGATGTGAACAGGAAGTCCTTAAACATGAAAGCTGGGAGGGAAATATTCTCATCCCAACTCATAATTAAAGAAATGTAATTCAAAACAACAACGAACCTTCGTTAGTCACATCTCAGATTGGCAAATATTAAAATGCAAATTATTACCTGGCGCTGTCAAAGGTGTAGGGAAATAGGCACCCTCTTATTGCTGGTGGGAGTCAATGGGCACAACGTTTTTGGAAGACAATTTAGGAATATATCAGCATTTCAATTGCATGTACTATTTAATCCAGCAATTCCACTACAGCTGCCTCTGCAGAGATTCACCAAGAGGCCCTGGGCAGGGGCTCCCGGCAGCACTGTTTGCAATAGCCCTGACTGCACAACCTACCACCACCCACTGAGGACCAGGCGAGTGAGTTATGCAGTGTCTGTACTGTGGAATATGCTGTAGCCATAAGGAAGGCTAAAAATTGGCTTGGCAGAGAACAGTAAGTTCAGTGTCATGCCATTTGTGTTAATAAAAACTCTATATACTGTATACAGATTATAGTAAATTATTTTGGGGGCGGATACATGTGAAACTAATAACCATTTCTGGCTTGACACGCTGTGTGCTGTGTGAATGGTTGTTCCATCAAGTGAGATAAGAAAGGTAGGAGCAGATTCCTAAGAAAAGATGTGTTTAAAAAAAAAAAAAAAAAAAAAAAAAAAAAAGACTTGCCCCTTTGGTGTAAACCATGAGTCTAACTTTTGACTGTGGCGTTTAAACTATGTCTGGGAGGAGAACTGAGTGGGGATGGGTATAGAAAAGAAGGCTAAGGCTGGTATTGTGTATTTTATGTTTTCAAGAACTGTTTTGGGAGGGGAACAACACACACGGGAATGGTGGGAGGTGCGGTGTGGGGAGGGAGAGCACTGGGAGAAATAGCTAATACCTGCTAAGCTGAATACCTAGGCGATGGGCTGATAGGTGCGGCGAACCACCACGGCACACGTTTACCTGTGGAACAGACCTGTACATCCCGCACATGTACCCTGGAACTTAAAAGTAAAAATTAATTTAAAAAAATAAACAAAACAAAAAAAATGTTAAACTGAACTTTTTTATCAGCTAAATATGTTGCTATTTTATCAAGCATTTTAAATAAAATTACGTACTAAGACGACAATTGAGTAGCTGGTCCGCACAGGAGAAACGCCATTGAATTGCTCAGCGAACAGGGGCCAGGACGGGGATTCTCTCTGGCAACCCCTCTGACCACATCGTTTCTCTATTTTGGGAAGTCTTTTTGTCACTGCGTCGTGTTCACGGAGGCCCTTAGGAAGATCTCCTGCAAAGTGTCTGAGATGTTCCGTGCCACCGGCCCCCTTCATCTGGCCCAAGACACTCCCATAGCAGAAGTTTGTTCTGAGTAATTTCCATTTCACTGTGATCTCAAAACATCAAAGAATTGTGCTGCCCAAAGATAGAATCATTCACTGATTTGAACAACTCTGTGTGTGTGTGTGTGTGTGTGTGTGTGTGTGTGTGTTCCAAGGAGAGTGGCACAGTTTCTTGAGTGAATGAAGCCCTGAATTGGGAGCCAGGAGATCTGAATTCTAATCCAGATCAGCAGTCAACCAGCTGTGTCCTGGGGCAATCTTATTGCCACCGTAGGCCTCCATTGTCTCTAAATGAAGGACTTCAACTGAAGTCATTATGTTATTTATTTACCATCTATTTATTCATTTATTTATTTTGAGACTGAGTCTCACTCTAGTGCCCAGGCTGGAGTGCAGTGGTGTGATCTCAGCTCACTGCAACCTCCTCCTCCTGAGTTCAAGTGATTATCCTGCCTCAGCCTCCCAAGTAGCTGGGATTACAGGCGTGTGCCACCATGTCCGGTCAATTTTTGTATTTTTAGTAGAGATGGGGCTTCACCATGTTGGCCAGGCTGGCCTTGAACTCCTGACTTCAGGTGATCCACCCGCCTCGGCCTCCCAAAGTGCTGGGATTACAGGCGTGAGCCACCACGCCTGGCAGTCATGCCATTTAATAATCCTCCCACACTAGCATTCTGATCTTTCTACATTTTGTCCTAGGCCTTGGCTCAAGCCTTGGTTATGTAGTCTTCCATTTCTCTACTTTACTATAGCGGCTCCCATACAGAGGGCTGGAGCACACGGCACTGTAGGATGGAGAGTTTGGGCCTTGGAGTCAGATACCCCTGGATTTGAACCTCTTTTCCTCTCCTCACCAACAGTGTGGGCTAGAACAAGCCAGTTATCCTTTCGGACGGTCGTTTCTCCCACTATAAATTGCCTTCTGAGTGGTGGCACAGATTAGAGATGCTTCCTCTCAGGGACCTGGTAGATAGTAGATGCTCAATAAAAAAATTCATATGTTTGCACCAGAAAGTATGATAGGAGAGCACAGTGTGCCCTGCTTCCTCCCCTTCTTCAAGTCTTCTCAAATGCCCTTCCTCTAGGCATTTATGTCACCATCCTGTGACTGTGTGTGTGAGATGTGTGTGTCATGCCCTGCTGGAATTGCCTGATGTCCACTAGACTGTGAAGTCCTGAGGGGCCTGGATCTGGACTTTCATCCCTGGATCCCCAGTACCTGGCCCAAAGAAGCTGCTCAATACACTTTTCTTAAGTAAGTGCCTCCCTGTGGTTTCTTGCCACAGGTAGGCCTGAGAAGCCTGCAGGCTTTACAGGGTAATTTTCCCTCTGGTCTGCCTATGCCCCCGCTGTGTAAGTTAACCCTCTATGGATGCGAGCGAAGAGGGCTCTCTGGGCACACTGATGTAAGCAGTGACACCTTGGTCTCCTTGCCCCATGGGGATTTGGCCTTAGGCTGTCAGCTTCCCCAAGGGTCAAGTCCATTCATCCAGGAGATGGAGTGCCATCGGGTGCAGAGCTGGGAGCATCTGTAAACGCAGCCCACCTGGGGAGGAGGCTGATTTTTAATTGCAGCCTCTTTTATCAATGGCAGCAGGGGCCACAATCAGCATCACAGAGTCGCCTTTATTGTCTCTGAGAACTTTCCACACTTGGGGTGCCATGGGAGGGCCTCAGCAGGCCCAGGTAGTCCCAAAGGGTCCCTGCTGCCCATGCCAATTGGACAGCTCTTCTCAGGCCCCGCAGGGAAACCCAAGTTTATCCCTCCCTGACCTGCCTGTCTCCCGCATTCTCTGTTTTGGTGACATTCCTGGGCACCGCAGCTGGGAACCTGGAATCAGCTAGGACCGTGGCCGCTCTTCTGTGCATTGCAGGCCCTCCCATCCCATGCCCCTTGGCCTGTCCCTGCCCCATGCTGTCGTGGCTGGGCTGCTGGGCTGGCCCCCTCCCTGGTCGTGTCCCCTGAATAGCCAGCCCCATACTGGCTTATGCAGCTCCCTCCTCCCGCAGTGTCTGCTTCTCCCCTTGTTGCCTTGTACTCATTTTCCAACTCCGGTGGGGCTCCCAGGGGAAGGCTCTCTGCCCTTCACCAGCCCAGGCGGGTTCCCATCCCCCTCTGTGTCCCTGCACCTCATATTAGATCATCTAGTTGTCTGTTGATGGTTCTGTCCCCGCAGTGGGCTGAGCACCTTGAGGGTCCGGCTGGCCCAGGTCACATGCCCAGCACCTGCTGCAGGCCTGGCACTTAGAATGAGCCCAGGTAAGTTTGTTGAAACATAATTAAACCAGAAACACTCCCCAGGAAAAGAGCTGGAGGAGAGAGGCAGCTTCCAGCAGGGGGAAGGGGATTATGAAATGCCAGAGGGCATGAGACAGCAGGTGGTCACCGAGACCATGGGTGAGTGTCCGCTGGAGTGGGCCTGTGCTGCCCTGCCACCCAGGCAGGCCTGTGGCTGGGGCCACTCTTCAGGGTCTCTGGGCCTCTGGTATCCAGCAACCTTACTTCACAGATGGCGCAGCCCACAGATGGGTTGTGTGACGGCCTCCTCTTGGCTCCCTTCTCTTCTCACTAACCAGCCCTGATCCAGGAGTCTTCCATGCACAAACTGTAGGAGATGGTGGTGGAGTTGAAATGACCCAGTCCCACTCTTCCTAGTCCAAAGGCGGAAAGGGGACCTGGAGGAGAAAGACTTGGCTTGACGCCATAACCCACTATTTGGCAGAGAAGAGACTAGAACTCAGGTTCCTTGACTACTTTGATGCTTTCCCACTACAGAACTCCTGGTCTCCCCAAGCTCTTCAGAAGTCCCTTCAGCAAACCTGCTGGAGTAGCCACCTCCTCCTGCCCAAATTCTTTACCCCGTGGGGGTTGGCATGGGAAGAGGGCGACAGGTATAGGGGAAGACATGGCCTTCTGGGTTAACCTTAGGTTTCGACCGCCAATTCTATTGCTTACCTGCTTGCTGTGTGGCCCTGGGCAAATAACCTAACCTCTCTGAGCTTGTTTTCTTCTTAGTAAAACGGGCACTATAGCGTGTCATGGGATTGTTCTGAGGAATTAATGTCTATAAAGAACCCCACAGAGTACCAGTTCACAGTTGGGGGAATTTCCCAGCGTGCTAAGGGTGCTGGCCCCCCGCACGTAGCTTTTTGAATGCCATCTGTCCAGAGTTAGCAGTGGATTTGTTATCACGGGGGGGGGGGGGGTCGGAAGGAGAGGGCGAGGAGGGGGTTTGGCGGAGCCTGGGGCCGGTACAGCTGAAGAGGGGAGTATTTCTTCCGAGGTGGGAGGGCTGGGTCCAGGAGGCGCCGGCCGGCCGCAGGAGCCTTAGCGGGGAGCCGCAGCCTCTCCCGGTCCCAGCGCCGCCCGCCAGCGCGGAGACGGACCGGCTCCTGGAGGGTTGAGCACGGCCTGCAGCGCCCCCGCGTGCCGGGAGAGAGAGAGAAAGCAACCTCCTACAGCGCGGCCGGCAAACACTGGACAAAGTCCCCTCTTCTACTCTGCAGGGACAGGGGCCGGGCAGCCCAGGTCACGTTTGTGGAGCCCAGCGACCTGAAACTCACCCTTCCCCAGGCTGTTACCCAGTCTCCAGCCCTGCCACTACCTGCAACAGCCAGTCATCCGCCCAGGGTTTGCCAAGTTCCTCGGGGGCCAAGCACCCGCGTGTACCAAGCAACTTCTGTGTGCCATGGAACACCTGCCTCCTCCTTCCCAAGCCCCGCCAAGGTGTGGAGATGTAGAGAAAAGGTCTCATCAGCTGATCCAAGCACTGAAATCAGAAAATCCAGGAAAATACTGTTTTAACATGCATTTGAACAAACCTGCAAATTTCGCGTTTTATCTTTAATGTTATTTTGAGGAGACAAAATAGAGCAATTTCGTCCGTGTTCATTAAGGTTGTACTATATGGAGTTAGGGAGCGGGGTGCAGGAAGGAATCCCAATCTGGCCCTGGGCCTGCTAGAAGTTCACATCAGAGGCCCTGCTGGCCCTCACCTTCCTGGGCCACTCTAGCTCAGCACTGCTGAAATGACACTTCCTAGTGGTTTTCTGTGGACCCTGGCCTTGGCGCAGGAACTGGGGTTCTGATCTTCCTATCAGCGGTGTTCCGCACAGTGCCTCATGGATAGCAGGCATGTGTCAATATCTGCTAAGTTGTGGTGGGGAAGATTCAAGCGTGAGATGTTGAGGTTGGGGACACGGTTGTGACAGGTACAAAGGAAAACAGAGGGGCGGCACAGGATGAAGCAGTGAAGAATCCTTGGGTTAGGACATTAAACTATCAGCAGCCATCAATGTATTAGAGCTCCCAAATTTGCCATTCTTGGGAAATGGGACTTAACCAGGAGACTAGCCATGGCAAGACTTGGTGCCTAGCTGGGTAGGAAGAAGAGGGAGCAGATGAAGGTGCTGCACAGGTGTCTTCTGCGGGATGAGTGGAGGACCACTCATCTCTACACACACCTGGGTTCAAATCCTGCCTTGGCCTCCTACCAGCTGTATAACTGTGAACACACAGCTCCTCATCTGTAAATGGTCCTTGCAGTATCTACCTTGCAGGTTGCTCTACAGATTACATGAGAGAGCGTGTGCCTGGCACAGGGTGAGCCCTCAAACAATGGGCTCCTGATGATCCCTGACACTTCCAGGAAAGGCAGCAGCACACCCTCCCCAGTCTAGAGTTGGATCCTTCTCCCTTGACAACCTGCCAGCCCCTGTTCCTCCCCATCCGCTCAATTGCTGACCTTGGCTCATGCCCTCTAAGAAAATAGAAGCAATTTTCAGATGAGAACTCCTTCATCCCTCATCTTCCCACCACCAGATCCACCGGTGACTGCATCTTTATTCATAGTTTTGTCTTCCTTACTGCCGTACTGGAAAAACTATTCCTGTTCCCACCGATTGCTCAGGATCCTTTGCCCTCTCGTCCTCATAACGACTCTGCTCCTGAAATTATGCCCTGTCTCTTGAATTATTGATTTCTCCCTCTCTATTGGGTCATTCCCATCGGCATACAAACAGCATGTATTATATTTTGCTCTAAAACATCAAGTTCTGCCCTGCACCCCATCTCTCTCGCCCCCACCTTCAGCCTCATTTCTCTTCTCGGCCCGCCCAGCATCCGTGTTCTCTGGACACTGTACCTTCTGTCCTGGAATGGGCCCGCCCACCAGTGACACACAGCAGACCTATGATGACCAAGACTGAAAGTCTGAGCTCACGAGGAAGAGAAGGTTTCTGAGTTCTTTGATGATGCATATTGCACTTTTATTGTTTGCTTTAACTGGCAATTTTTTTTCTGTTTATAAGCTTACACTCGTGATAGACAACCCCCAAGCCACGGAAAAGTATAAAAAATAAAATTAAAATCAATCAATCTTTTTACCAAAGAGAAATAATTTGGCGTGTTTTCTTCCATTTCTTTGTAACTTTCCCCTCAGCATGTACATTTTTTAAACAATTCATTTTTTAAATATGCATATATTCACTGTGTGCCATGCACTGTGCTCAACAATGGGGTTGCAGCAAGGTAGATACGGCCCCTGCCTCAGAGCAGAGAGAGACAGTGAGCAGTTCCAGACCTCGCTGAGTACCATGATGTTAGCAGAATCCAGGTGTCTGAGCCTCAGGACAAAAAGGGTGGAGGGAGAGATGAATGACCACAGGTGCTCTGAGTACTTAGACTAAAGCTGACCTCAGGCTGGAGAGTAGAATCTGGATAGGTGGAAAGTGGTGATCTGAAAGCTGAGAGGTCGTCAGGGCCAGATGACTGAGGACGTCTTACACTGTGGCTGGGAGTGGGGACTTCCTTGTAATGGTAGCAGGTGGTCTTGGAAGGGTTTTAAACAAGGGAAGTGACTAGATCTGAGGTCCTTCTGGCTGTTTTGGTCTAATGGATAGAAGGGAGCATGATTGAAGGGAGAGAGACCAGTTCAGAGGCTATTGCAGTCTTCTAGGCCACGAATGGTGTGGCTTGGGCATGGAAGGGGTAGGGGTGGAGTGGTTGGGGGTGGGGAATAAGAGGACAGACCCAAGAAGCATCGAGGGAGACTCACAGGTCTTTGGTGCTGGATTGAATGTGGAGTGGAGACGGTGAGGGAGGAGGAAACTGTTCTTATTTCATTGTAGTCCTTCTGTACATATTGTTTTACAACTTTTTCCTTAAATATATCATGAATGCTTCCCCATATTCCTAAGCATCCTCTGTAATATGGTTTATAATAGTTATGAGTCTATAATTAACATTTAATGTACTATCATTTAGTTAACCAAACCTCTACTGTTGGTCATTGACTATTTCTAATTCTTCTCTAGAATAGAAGCAAATCTTAGCTCATACATATAGTCAAATAAAGTGAAATACCTTGGAAAACCCCTTAAGTCATCCATAAAGTACAGTATTCATCATTTCATATACACACCACATATACTAATGTATATGTGTCAAGACATAATGTGTAGCCTATAATAAAGAAGATACATATGAAATAGCACTTTAGACTACTGTTTAAATGGCCGCTTTCTTTACATGTTTCTGAACATAGGTGGTAGAATTTACATAAGTTAAAGACACATTTGTGTGACTCCGCAGTGCTCTTCACAATACTCCAAAGAGCTCACATGTACTTCTGTGGGTTGGCAGATTGTCTCATTAGCCTAGTTCTGCACCCCTCCTGTCCATGCCCTTTTCTATGTGGCTTTACCATCCTTTCACTCTAGGTAGAGTGAACTTCCTTGCTCTGACTTTGGGCTTGACCATGTGACTTGCTTTGACCAGTGAAATGTGCCATTTCTGAGCCCAGGCCTTAGGAGAAATCAATGTCTTCCTGCTTGCCTTTGTATCCACTACTTTCACCAGAAGAGCTCCAGAGAGAAGACAGATGGAGCAGACCTGAGCCTGAGCCACAGCAAGGAGCCAAGTTCAGCTAGTCCTGTGGCCTGAGGCAGAGCTGCTTAGTCGAGTCCAGCTTAGATAGCCAATCTCCAGCTGACCCAAAGATGTGTGGGTCAGCATGAATAATTGTTGTAACCTACCATCTAAGTGTGATTTATTACACAGCAATAGCTGACTAATACAGTGGGCATTTTGATTAGTTTTTTTGTTTGTTTCAAAAAATTTTGGGTTGGGGAAAGGATTCCCTATTTAATAAATGGTGCTGGGAAAACTGGCTAGCCATACGTAGAAAGCTGAAACTGGATCCCTTCCTTACACCTTATATAAAAATTCATTCGAGGTGGATTAAAGACTTAAATGTTAGACCTAAAACCATGAAAACCCTGGAAGAAAACCTAGGCAATACCATTCAGGACATAGGCATGGGTAGGGACTTCATGTCTAAAACACCAAAAGCAATGACAGCAAAAGCCAAAATTGACAAATGGGATCTAGTTAAACTAAAGAGCTTCTGCACAGCAAAAGAAACTACCATCAGAGTGAACAGGCAACCTACAGAATGGGAGAAAATTTTTGCAATCTACTCATCTGACAAAGGGCTAATATCCGGACTCTACAAAGAACTCAAACAAATTTACAAGGAAAAAACAACCCCACCAAAAAGTGGGCAAAGGATGTGAAGAGACACTTCTCAAACGAAGACATTTATGCAGCCAACAGACACATGAAAAAATGATCATCATCACTGGTCATCAGAGAAATGCAAATCAAAACCAAAATGAGATACCATCTCACACCAGTTAGCATGGTAATCATTAAAAAGTCAGGAAACAACAGGTGCTGGAGAGGATGTGGAGAAATAGGAACAATTTTACACTGTTGGTGGGACTGTAAACTAGTTGAATCATTGTGGAAAACAGTGTGGCGATTCCTCAAGGATCTAGAACTAGAAATACCATTTGACCCGGCCATCCCATTATTGGGTATATACCCAAAGGATTACAAATCGTGCTGCTATAAAGACACATGCACACGTATGTTTATTGCGGCACTATTCACAATAGCAAAGACTTGGAACCAACCCAAATGTCCATCAATGATAGACTGGATTAAGAAAATGTGCACATATACACCATGGAATACCATGCAGCCATAAAAAAAGGATGGGTTCGGCCAGGCACGGTGGCTCATGCCTGTAATCCCAGCACTTTGGGAGGCCGAGGTGGGTGGATCACGAGGTCAGGAGATTGCAACCATCTTGGCTAACATGGTGAAACCCCGACTCTACTAAAAAAATACAAAAAAAATTAACCGGGCGTGGTGGCGGGTGCCTGTAGTCCCAGCTACTCTGGAGGCTGAGGCAGGAGAATGGCATGAACCCGGGAGGTGGAGCTTGCAGTGAGCAGAGATCGAGCCACTGCACTCCAGCCTGAGCGACTGAGCGACACTCTGTCTCAAAAAAAAAAAAAAAAAAAAAAAAGAAAGGATGGATTCATGTCCTTTGTAGGGACATGGATGAAGCTGGAAACCATCATTCTCAGCAAACTATCGCAAGGACAAAAAACCAAACACTGCATGTTCTCACTCATAGGTGGGAATTGAACAATGAGAACACTTGGACACAGGAAGGGGAACATCACACACCAGGGCCTGTTGTGGGGTAAGGGGAGTGGGGAGAAATAGCATTAGGAGATATACCTAATGTAAATGTCAAGTTAATGGGTGCAGCACACCAACATGGTTGCATACATATGTAACAAACCTGCACGCTGTGAAAAACTTAAAGTACAATTAAAAAAAAAAAAAAAACTGCTTGGGTTACATCTTGCCATTTTGCCCCTTTCTGTACTGAAAATACATCTCTATTTCTATTCACAGTGGGTACTGGGGCCTGTTTTCTCCCTGTCTCGTCAACATTAAGGATTTTTTTTAATTGCCAATTTAACATGCAAATAAATGTTCTCTCTTTTTTGCCTTTGTTTTATTATAAGTGAGGATAAACATTTAAAAAATATGTTTACTAGCCTATCGTCTCTCTTTTTGTGAGTTTTTGGTTTATATTCCTAGGACTTGGCCTTATTCACTTCTGATTACCCTGCCACAAAGGGGAACTGAAGAGTGTTTCAACAAATTCCTTGAAGTTGGCTTAATCACCTGGCTAATCCCACAGACTTAGAACAACACCATCAGGTGAGTGCTATTTGTGTACAATTTTAATAATAAAGATTACTATACACTCTCTGATTCAGTTTGCAACAATGCATGTTTTCTGAATACCTCTTCAATCTAGCATGGTGCAAGCAAAAATGTATTTAAAACTGAAAGACCAGAAGATGAGTTTTAAAGACTAAAGACCAAAGGAAAATCATTTTATTTCTCTCAGCCTCAGTTTTTACATTTTTGAAATGGAGATAATAATGGAATTTTTCACTCAATGTTGCTGAGAGGAATAAAAACAATCATGGGTATTTAGCGCAAAGATATAACGCATCTAGCATCTAGCATGTTACAAACCACACGGTAAGTAAGTCTTAGATTCTCACTGAACTTTCCTTCTTTACGTGGGTGGGCTATATGGATAAAGAGAAAGGAAATATTTCTCTGAAGTGAGAGCAATCAAAAAGGTTTTCTAAAGGAGGCACAATTTGAACTGGGCCTTAAAGGGTGGGGAGAATTCTGGAGTGATGGAAGGAAGAAGGGAAGGTATGCTGGGTGGAGACGTGGTAAGAATGAGGCTTGGTATCAGAAGCGATTCTAATCAAGCTATGGTTATTCAGTCCCCAGTATGTGCCAAGAGTACAGCAGTCACTCCAGATGGCAGTATTTTCTTTATCATTATTCCCACCTTACAGATGAGAAACAGAAACTCAGAGAGGCTTTGTGGCATCCCCAAAGCCACACAACTGGTCACTAGTGCTGGGATCTGAATCTGATCTCAAATCCTATTCTCTTTTCAGCAAACCATCTAGCAGCCAGGGATTCTCTGAATCTCTCCAGTGCTTCAGAATCTCTGGCCTCTGGACAGTATATGCCTTCGGGCCGCAGAGAGCATGGGAGCCTCCAGCCCCGCGGCGGCACCTTCAGGACTCCCTTCCACTCCCCAGTCAAGGCTGTGCATTTGGGGCAGCCCCAGGCCAGGGACCGAGCAGAGCAGGGCAGGGCACTAGGGTCTGTTACTCCTGCCCACCCAGGACCCCTCTGAGAGGCCATCCTTGCTCTGCATCTCCTTGTCAGCGTAGCCAAGTCAGGGCATGTCTGCATCACAGTCTGAGGCTCTCCTGTTCATCCCGCTCCCTCCACTTTTTCCCTTTCACAGACGCTACCCCCAATACGTCTCTTGCACTCCTCCCTCCATCTCTGTCGGCTTCTGGAGGAGCCACAGACTCACCATCCTAGACCTCCCAAGCCTGGTGCTGATGGGAGGGCCTGAGAAGACCTATCCACCATGTGCAGAGGGCTCAGTGGGGCCAATGTTGGGGTGGGGTGAGCTGCGAAGGGTCTTAAAGGATGACTACAACAAAGGCTGAGTGCCTACTGTGTGCTGTCTTTTTGTTTATGATTTCAATGAATCCTCACAAGAACTCTACGAGGAAGAAACTGTTACTATTTATTTTACAGGGAAGGAAACCGGGCCTGGAGAGGCTTGATGCCTTTCTTGTGCAGATGACAGAGCTGTTGCACAGCAGCACCAGGACCCTAATCTGGGCCATCGGAGTCCAGAACTTTTGTTCTCAGCCACACCACTATGATCTGCCCTGTGGGGTGCCCTGCTAGGCGGGGGAGTGGCAGGACAGCTTGTGCACTGGGTTTCTTTTTGAGAGGCCCACCATCTCTGTCCTGCCCAGCCAGTCTGCCGAGAGCTGCAGGCCTCAGCCAGGAAAGGAGCATAGGAGGGAAGACACATGTCGAGTGGACAGTGCAGCCAAGTCTCCCGCCAGAGTCATGTGGAGACCATGCTTCACATTCAGCGGCCCCAGATGACGTCGTAGTGCTGATTTTACCCAGTTGTTCCCCAGCTACAAAACCAGTGTCCTGACACACGGCAGTCATGTGCATGCGGCAGCCCCTGTGGATCTGAAAGAGAAATCTCTTCAGCTTAGCACAGCCTGAGAGCTTATGGGTGGAGTCACCTGGCAGAGATGCCAGCAGCAGCAACCCTCCTTTCTCTCAATCTTATTGGTGTCAGACAGACCTGAGTTTGAATCCCAGCCTTGCCCTTCCTAGCTGTGTGTCCTTTGTAAACTAATTTTTATCAGTTGCTGCATAACAAGCCACCCCCAACCCTAGTGGTGGTAAGCCACAGCCATTTGTGATTTCTCAAGAGTTTGTGGGTTGGTTGGGCAGGTAGTTCTTCCACTGTGGACTGAACTTGACCAACTCAGCTGGGCTTACTAATGCAGTCGTGGTTAGCTGTGAGCCAGCTGATGAACAATGGTCTCAGCTGGGGCAACTGGGCCCCCTCCACCTGCTCACTCCCCTGCTAATGGGCTAGCCAGTCTTGTTTTCATAACACAGCTTGGATTCCAAGAGAGAGCAAGCGAGTGCAAGGTCCCTTGAGGCCCAGGCTTGGAACTGCTTCCCAACACTTCTGCCACTTTCTGTTAGCCAAAGCAAGTCTTTGAGACCAGCCCAGAGTCAAGGTGTGGGAAGCAGACCTTGCTTCTTGGGAAAGGAGCTGCAGTCACATTGTTAGTGCCATGAATACAAGCTGGGCAAAGCGCAACCAGCATACCACATTGCTTCCCCACTCTGAGGTTGAGTTTGCTCATTTATAAAATGGGAATAATATTATTTATATTATGCGATGCCCTAGTGTAAGGGAAATGGCTGCACTTTAGTCAGGAATAGGCCAAGGCAGCCAGCCGGCGCAGCGTGACTCAGTGGGTTTGGAGTGCAGGCGCACAACTCCAAACATTATGTAACCACGCCACGTGAGGCACATTATGTAACCACTCACACATGCTCATGTGAGGCTCAGAGCCACTGTTGTCTGTAAAAGGTATAACTACCTTGCTGACGCTGTACATATGGCTTGCACTCATGGCTTTCTTGTGCCCATGGCTCACTCATGCCCACAGCTGGCTTGTGTCCAGAGAGAGAGAGAATAAAACCGTATCAAAACTCCTTACGATTCCTCGAGTGTTCTTCCAGCTACCTGCCACTTGCCCACTGACTCCCCTCGGACCTCAGTCAAAACCTGACACCTAGTGTTCTGTGTTCTTTCAGTAGATGGTTAGTCAGTTGTTGCCACAAGAAGGGACACAGGAGAGGATCAGGAAAACAAAGTCTTTTATACCTACAGGTCCTAGAATGACAGAGTCACTGCATGCCAAGGAGGGATCACATCCTCCCCACCCTTTAAGGTCCAGTTCAGATTGTGCTTTTTCAGAAAACCTTTTTGATTACTCTCACTCCAGATAAATATTTCCATTCTGTAAATCCCACCCGTGTATGGAAGGAAAGATCAGTGAGACTCTAAGACTGATTTCAAGCTTACTATGTGGTTTACAACATGGAGAGTGGGCTTAGCCCAGCAGGCAGGGAGCTGAGAGAAAGCAAGGACCCAGGGGCAGGTGGAGTCAGGGTGGAGCACAGCACAGGGCATGAAGAGAGTTCATGTGTGTGCTGGAATGTTACCAGGTCATGATCAAGGGAGGACAAAAAAGGGGAGAGAGAGCTCACCATGAGAGATGTTATGTCTGAATGACTGAAGAGATGGTCAAGACTAAGGTTGACCATAAGTGACCTTCACCTTCTGTGTCACTTCCACCCTCTCCTTCCCCTGGCTATGGACATGACAGAATTCAATGAAATGTTGTGGTACATGGAGTGGGCACATCAATGGGGATGGGAGGTACGAACACACTGACACTCAGCCACAGTCAATGATGTTAAGCTTTATTAATGGCCCCTCTCCGGAGGCTGCTCAGTTGTCCCTAGGGGACTCCTCAGAGATCCTCTGCCTTCCCAGTGTGAGCCCGAGGACACTCGGGAGCACAGCGGTGAAAGGGTTTCCCGGTCAGATGCTGCACTCCACACCTGCGTCCTCCTCGTGGCTGCAGTCGTGAGAGCCCCAGTTATTCTTGCTGCAGCTCCACAGCGTACTCTCCGTGCCCCGACACTGAACATTATCCAGCCAGATCTGCCCAGTGCCTTGATAGAGAGAAAGCAAGAGAGAGAGAGAGAGCAAGAAGGGTAGGATTAGAGTCAAAGCAAAGCAGCCACGTGTGTGCCTGGGAGATTCCATCCGGGGTAGACTGCCGGATTTTCTCACAGTCATTCTGGCCCATTCTGGCCCAATGTGCTGATGGCTGGCTTAGCTTACTTTTTTTTTTTTTTCTTTTTTGACAATGACTCTGCCTCCATTCTATTCTCTACCCTTTGACCAAAGTCTCATGCAAATATTTAATACTTAAACCCCACACTATTTGAAATATCTTCCTGGGGGGTTGGGGGTGTCCTAGTGTTTAGTCTCCTCCCTGCTAATTCACTCCTACTGTGTCCACCTTTCTCATATGCCTCTGTAATCATGCCATCGCCCTGCTCTAAAGCTAGCATTTGCTTTGGGTTGGAGTAAGGACAGGGAGCACTTGGGGTTGGGAGAAAGTGGGGAAACCGGCCTCATGTCCTGCTGGGGCAGCTTCTATGACCAGAGAAAAGGGCTCTGCCTGGGGACTTAACTCCTTTGCTCAAGGTTTGAACTTTTGGCTGAAAGACATAGGCTGAGTCTCCAGCATCTGAAGACATTTTCCCCAAATTTTACTAAGCCCCTGCTCTGATTTGTTTCCTCTTCCCTTCCCATCTTCTCTTTAAACATGATCACAGCCAATACTGCTGGTCAATCCAGGATGCTAGTTTGCAGACAGCTGGAGTGAACGTCTGTGTTTGCCTGCCCTGAATCTTCTCTCTGTTCTTCTAGTTCCAGCAACTCATCTGTCCTTTGGAGAGCCGTCTCCGGCAAACACCCTCAGCCACGTGGCATTCTGACTGCAGGGCTGGATGGACATTGACTGAAGCAAGGCCAGCCTTCACTGTCAGCGCTGGAGAAGACAGGTCATCTTTCTGCTGGGGTTGCCAAGCTGGAAGGACGCACACCTGGAGCCCTGTGCTGCAGAACTTTCTGGTTGCTTGGACCAATACTTTTTTTTTAAGGCAAACCACACCGAGTCACTTGCCAACACCCCACCAGCGAGAGAAAGCCACATCCACACCTCTGGGGAAGAGGCCCTTGGCTGGTGCCTCACTTACCAGCTCCCATTTTGTACAGGGCCCTTCCTCTGGAGTAACCCAGCATGCGGCAGAAGACGGTGGCATCAGAATTGTGCCATTCATCATCGCAAATGGTCCCCCAGGTACCACCGTAGTAAACTTCAGCCCGGCCTCGGTTACTACTGCCAACAATCCTGACAGACACTGCGTTTCCACCTGGGTGAAGAAACACACGTGGGAGAGGCGAGGAAGGCCCCTTGGGGCTTTGGGTAAGTGTGGGCTCTTTCTTTTCATTTTGAAGTTCTACAGTTAAGGAAAAGAAATGCCCCTGCTTGACTGTCACCAGAGCCTGGAAGATCCCACTTTACGGCACCAACCCAACCTGGCGTGCAGCCTCCGTGCACCTGGGGCCTGCGGGCACAAGGCCAGGGGGGCAGGTGCCCCTGTGGCTGGTTTGCAAATCGCATACACCAGGTCTTGTCACGTGTTGTGGAGAGAAAAAAAAGAAAAGTTGAGAAACGAGAAGGAACGAAAGAATGGAGGGAGAGAAGGAGGGAGAGAGGGAAAGGAAGGAAGGAGGGAGAGGAAAGAAAGAAGGAAGAGGGGAGGGAGAGAGAAAAGGAAAGGAAGAAGGCGAAAGGGGGAAGGAAGGGAGAGAAGGAAGGAAGTGAGAGAGTGGCTGGGGAGGGAAACTGCTAACTGCTGCTGTGTGCCGTGGGCAGGCTCATTCACGGGACTAGACCCTCAACTCTTCCCCAAAATGAGAAATTTATTTGAGAACCGTCTTTTCCCCCAACACACACAATTTTCAGGTACAGAATTGACTTTAAAGCACACATTAAAGAGAATATAAATAGTGATTACCTGTTTCACCTTTTTCTCCCTTTACTCCTCTCTCCCCAGAAGATCCTGTCATGAGGAGAAAACCCACACGGTTTGAAAGAAATCCAGGCAGGATGCCTTTGCCTGCATTTGCAGGAGTGGGGAGCGGGTGGAGGGGTGGGGGTGGTCAGACTCTCCCTGGGTCTCGCCTGTGGCCTGGCATTGTTGGTATGGGACGTCCTGTGGGTGTCAATGATTAAGCAGGAAGAAACGGGCCTGAGCTATAGCAAGAGGGGTTGAAGTTAGATGGGTGAGGGACGCTTGGTCTGGTCAGGGACATGGAGTGGGATGGGCTCATCTTCAGGCAAACCGTCTAGGGGTGTTGGGTCATGGGGCGTGGCTCAAGTGCACATTCATATCCCTGCCTCGGATTCTAGAGCTGTGCCTAATCCACTGCTGTGTGCTCCACGCCTAGGACAACCCCCAGGCAAGACTTGCCAATTAAGGAAATAAACCTCTACCCTCCTGGGTTCTGAAAACCCCCCAAACTCTTAAAATAGGGCGTTTCCTGTTTTCAGGTACAGAACTGGCTGTAAAGCATAGTCCTAAGAACCAAGGAATCAGATGCAGAGGCCTTACCTTTCACTCCCTGGTCTCCCTTCTGGCCAACTCGTCCAGGGGCTCCCTTGGAGCCTGCCAGCCCCGGGCTCCCCTGCTCTCCCTTCACACCTGCAGGGCCTGAAAGGAGAGACAGTGCCCTGGTCAGGTACCCTGCTTTGCCTTCCCAAGAGAGACCCAAGGGCCTTGCTGTTTAACAAAAGAGTTATTCTTAACTGCCAGGCCGTCCCCATGGCTGGGCTATCTGAACGTTCAGCCTGTCTTTGGTCCATATGGGGGCTGCACTGGTCTCTCAACTCTTAGGTAAATGCTGTCGAGAACAGGCAGGCTAAAATAGCTGGTGGTATTCCACAGATTGTTGGTCCTTCTGGAATTACATAGTTACGTGGAAGTTCTAGCCATGCTGGGAGAATTTGCTAGAATGTTTCTAAGCCTCGATGTCTCCTTTAGTGAATTAAAATAGTAACAGAGGCCGGGTACAGTGGCTTACTCCTGTAACCCCATGCTTTGGGAGGCCAAGGTGGGAGGATGACTTGAGGTGGGGAGGCCAAGGCTGCAGTGAGCTCTCCTGGCACTCGGGCCTGGGTGACACAGAGACTTTGTCTCTAAAAAAACTGAAAAAACAAAACAAAACACAACACAAAATGGTAATAGAATATCTAGCTTAGGAGGAAGAAAAGTTGCTCAAGAAATGTGTCTGAAAAATTTCACTTTTGCACTCACAGGGGCAGGGCTGTCGAGAGGCCTAGAAACACCCTGCAGCTGGTGCCGGCTCAGGACCCAACTGAAGCACAGGCTCTGGAGGTGAGGAAAAGAATAAGAAAGCCCAGCGACAGGCAGCTGGAGGCAGACAGGAGAGGTTTGGGGGCCAAGACGAAGAGACAAGTGGGCCACTGCTGAGGCGGGGAAGCAGCAGCCGTGGATGGAGCAGAAGGGGCACAGCTCCATGGCGGCTGTACAGCCCGGAGCCTCCGCCTGCACCCCTAGCTCTCCTGACATTTTCCCCCTTTGCCATCCTCAGCCCCTGCCCCACATGCTACACCCCTCGGGATGCTGAGTTCCTGTTATGCCCAGGTTTTGCAGTGGAGAAATCTGAGACTTGAGTGACAGAGCCCTGGAGTCTTAACCTCCACTTTGGAAGAAGGTCACAGCTGTGCGTTCAAAGTCAACAAGACCTGCCCTCTGAGCGGACAGGCCTTCCCCGTCATCACTCGGAGGGATGAAAATGCAGTCAGCCCTTTACCTGGAACTCCTGGTTCTCCTTTTCTTCCTTGCTGTCCTTGAAGTCCTAAGATCAAAACAAAAAAAGGGGGGGAGGAGATAATAAAACTTAGATATTAGACATTTTTAATCTTAGACAACCTCTACCTTTTGTCTGATTAATGCAGATGGAAAGATACATTGGTTCTCCACGATTGTTTAAAGCCTCTTCAGCAGATCATAAAAAGAGACAGTCTGCAGATGAATGAGAACAGGCATATTGGGGGTGAAACAGCAGAGGTACTGGATGAAAGCCTGGATTAGACAGACCTCAGGTGCACCGCTGGCCTTCCCTGCCCACCAGTAACCTGACCTGGCGTCTAAATCCAATCCCATTCCCTGCTGTTGCATTTATATTGGAAGAGAATTGGGAGATATCTGGTAAATAAAGTAATTGCCAAAATAAAGTTATTGCCAAAAGACTGTGGAGGGGGCTCAGTGGCCACCAGGAGCTTTGGGGGTCCTCACCCCTAATAGATGCTCTACAAGTATTTGTTGGTTTATTTCATTGTGGCCCCCAGTGGCTAAAGATTCACGTGGCTAAAGGGTCTAAAGTCCAGAAAATGGAAAAATAATAACCACAATAATTGGTGATTATCCTATTGTAGTTAATGTTAAAGTTGCCCCATTCTTCCTTCTTTCTGTCCATTCATCCTTTTTTTTCAGCAAAGTTTTATGGAAGACCCACTGTCCCCAGCACCCTGCTGGGTCACTGTGAGATAATAATTTGTTCATTTAGCAAGATCATGTCCTCTTGATTCTAAGTGCCAATATTTATTTTATTTCAGAGAAATAGGACTCCTCAAAGCAGTTACACAAACTTGGGAAAATGCAAGCTCATTGGCTATCAATAACAATCACTAGAGGGTAACAAGGGGAACACCAACAGTGAGTCCTAAGTATCTGTGCCCCCGGCCAAGCATGGAGCTCAGTCAACCTCCTTGCAGTTGCCTTGGGGAAGTTTCTGCCTGCCCTGCCCCACCTCTCATTTCAGTCCCTGGATTTTCCAAGCACCTGCAGTGTGCTGGTTAGTGGAGGGAGAGGCAAGGGGCTGGCAGGACTCTTCAGGGCCCCTTCTTGGAATAATGAGCAAGAGCAGTTGTGAATGCCCCTGAAATCCAGGGGCATTTCAGATCCCATCCCCAGGCTTGGCGCTGCCTGGGGAGGAGGGCGGGAGAGCCAAGGGGCTGGCAGCTGCCGCTGCAGATCCAGGCAACAAGAGAAGCAGGAAGCACCAGAAGATTCTGAGAGGGCATGTACTTCTGTTCCTCATGTTAGGGAAAGGGACAGAACTGAGGCTGTGATAGGTTTTTGTAAGAGTTAGAGGTGCTTAGAGGTCAGCCCCTGGCAGACAGGCCCTAGCTTACACCGGGCCATTTGTGTACACACCTGTCCCTCTGAATAGAATGCCTCACCCCTTTGGTTCACCTGGAGAACTCACATTTAGCTTGTAAACTCTGCAAAGATGATATCAGATGTCACCACCTGTGAAGCCTTCCCTCTCTCGCCCAAGACATGATATCCTTTCTCCCAAGGTATTAAAGCGAAGTGGTTCCACAGTCTGACAGCCTGGGCTTGAGTCCACTTCTGTCTTATACTGACTTTGTGACCTTGAACCAGGTGTCCCTGCTCTGAGCCTCAGTCTCCTTCTCTGAGTCTCCTTGTTGCTGAGGCAGTTGTGAGGCTGAAATGAAATTGTGTGTGTCAAGTGCTGAGCCTGGTGCCTGGCCAGTGCTAAATAAATGATGTCACAGGACCCTGTGCCCCCTCCAGGTGGGGGAGCACCTCAGGTACTGAGGTTGAGTTCACATATGAGCACCAGAATTGCTGCACAGCTAGCACCCAGCAAATGTCTGCTATTGACCTGAAGGGCTGAGCTGAGATTGCCCAGGAGAAGAGACAGATGTTTCCCTTCTGCTTACCTGCATCTGAACAGCATATGTCTAGATGGGTTAGGAGAAAGATCACATTCTATATGTCTATGATGGTGATGAAGTAGGAAACAGTCTACATCACAGTGTCTTGGGGTCCCTGAACCCTGTCTCTAGAGACATGCTCTTAAGGTAGAGATTTCTGCAACATGGCACCCTCTGGGATGCAGATAGAAGGGGCCGAGAGTCTGGACGTGGACTGTTTCCTACTTCATCACCATCATAGACATGTAGAATGTGATCTTTCCCCCCACCAGTCTTGACGTACGCTGTTCACATGCAGGTAAGCAGAAGTGGCCTCAAAACACTGTGACTTCCCTTTATTGTGACCACCCAAAGAGATGCACCCCTCCAACGGTCCTCTAAAGCACTGAACAGTAAACACCCTCTAAAGACAGGAATCATAGGAAAGCCCCTGTTCACCAGGTTCATGGCCCCAAACCTGACCCTCCCTCTTCGTTTCCCATACTCTCCCTTCCTAGCTCCTCACCTCCAGGGGACTCAGCATTTTCTGCTGCCTGCATTGTGCCAGGCACTGTGCCAGGGGCTTTACGTACATTGCCTTGTTTGATCTTTCTGCCACCCTCCAAAGCAGTGTGATTTCCCTCCTTTACAGAGGAGAAAGTACACCCTCAGAGATGCTAGGTGAGTTATCCAAGGTCACATAGAAATGAATGGGGAAGTTGGGGTTGTCACCCAGGCCCAGCCTCCCACTGTTCCCTGAAGGCCCCTTTGTTCCACTAGTACTAGGTTCACTCCTCTCTGGAGTTTCACTTGGTCTCTGCACTTGGTTCCCAAGACACCTCCAGCCTTCCTGCGGCCATTTTTCCCCCTAAAAGATGAGTAGTCAAACTAGACTATACATCAGAATCATCTGGGTGCATCTTGTTAGTAAACAACTTGCTAGGGCCCACCCAGAGTCACTGATTCAGTGGGGCTGGAGTGGGAATCCAAGAATCCACATTACTAACAGGTTCCCAGGTGATGCTAATGCTGCAAGTCTCAGGACCACATTTTGAGTAGCACTGCCCTAAACAACTCTCACTCATTCTTGAGGGATCAGCTCACAGCCCACCTCCTACGAGCAACCTTCCTTGTCTCTACAGGAACTCACAGCCTCTCTGGCATCTGAACCCTCCCAGACCCACAGTTCATATGGCAGAGGTTGGACCTTGATGAAATGTCTTCTGATATGTGTTTAATGGGTATTGGAAATTAGCATTGAGGTTTGTGTGATTTCTCTCCAAGCCTCACTGGACTCTAAGAGAACACTGGCTGAGTGGTTGTTCATGGACTAATCGATGGAGGAACTAGTAATTACTTCACTATAAATCAAGGCAGCATCCTGTTAGGATCAGCTCCTGCAGGGTAGAGGGAGAAATGGCCAAAAAATAGGTTCCAGAGCTGCTTGTTGTAAAACTACACTGGAGAGCAAATAAATGCTGGATTTTTCTTCTTAACCATAAGTAAGCTGGCTTTCCCTGAGTATCACAAGCTTATCAAGCTGAGAGGGCTCCAAATATTTACTTGCAAAGTATTTTTACAGAAAAAATTTTCCCCCAAGAAACGTGTGTTAAGTTGGAAAACGCATGCCTTCCAGTTGTTTAGTGTTGAGCTGGTGTTCTGACTAAAGTCTTCAACTGTTCCTGCTCCCAGGGAAGCTGCCTATTTCAAACCTAGAGTGCTGTGAAACTGTCAGGGACCTGGTGTTTTTCTACACTGCTTGCACGCCACAGAAAAGGAAACAGGATCAGCAAAGTCAAGTAGCTGAGCCTGTGGTCACCCAGCTGTCAGGGGTAAGTTCAAGTTGAGGCTCAGGTCTCCTGATTCTGAGTGAAATGGAGAAATTTCCAATACATTAAAATAACTTCCTCCGTCCCTCCCTCCCTCCCTCCCTCCCTCCCTCCTTCCTTCCTTCCTTCCTTCCTTCCTTCCTTCCTTCCTTCCTTCCTTCCTTCCTTCCTTCCTTCCTTTCTTTCTTTCTTTCTTCTCTTTCTTTTCTTTCTTTCTTTCTTTCTTTCTTTCTTTCTTTCTTTCTTTCTTTCTTTCTTTCTTTCTTTCTCTCTCTCTCTCTCTCTCTCTCTTTCTTTCTTTCTTTCTTTCTTTCTTTCTTTCTTTCTTTCTTTCTTTCTTTCTTTCTTTCTTTCTTTCTTTCTTTCTTTCTTTCTTTTCTTTCTTTCTTTTCTTTCCTCTCCTTTCTTTTTCTGACAGGGTCTCACTCTGTTGCTCAGGCTGGAGTGCAGTGGTGCAATTATAGCTCATTGCAGTCTCAAATTCTTTGGCTCAAGTGATCCTCCTCCTCCTCCTTCAGCCTCCTGAGTAACTGAGACTACAGGTACATGTCACCATGCCCAGCTAATTTTTTTTGTATTTTGTAGAGAGTGGGCCATTGCTGTCTTGCCCAGGCTGGGGAAACCTTCCTAAATACCATGCCAACTTGGAGGCTAGGTGCTACCTGGCAAATTTAGGATTGAGTGAATAACTGACAAATTGGCCTTGTGGTAAGAAGTGAGATGAAGGATAAGGGACTCAAAATTGGGGTATGTGTAGACTTCTGCAGAGTTCTCTAAGAAACTTAGAGAAAAATGAGGAAGAGTTTTATAAATGACAATTTAGTGATTTGACTTAGTAGAATTTAATAAATTATTGGACTATCTCAGTACTTAGATATGAGGAATGGAATTAACTGAGAAATTATACCTTCAAATGCAGATGAGAAATATCTTCAAATACAGATGAGAAAATGGATTTTGTGTTATTTGCACTTCGGTTTTGCCCGAAGAGGAAAATAAAAGGGCATGGAAAATTCACACTGTTATAGTTTAGACATAAAGGCCATTGAGATAAAGAATTTCCAATCAGATTGATGTTTTGGAGTTTAAATGTTTTGGCTGCTTCTAATGTTATTTCATGAGGTAGAAACAGTAAAAAGAGAAAGGTCATGATTACAAGCTGAAACGGAGTCCTTCCTTATTTCTAAACAAATATTATTTCAAAATAGCTAAGACATGTAGAGCTAAAATTGGATTATTCTTCTGCAATCTTTGAAAGTGAAAATGTTAGAAATACTAAGTGATGGAGACTGGACAGGGTCTGTTTCTAGCAGGTAAAAAAAGTGACCCTGAGAGAAGGTTCTGCATGCCTTGCTTGATAAAATGTGGAGGTTATCTTCCCACCAGAATGGAAGGAATTTCCTCTTTGTCTTATTTAATATGAGCTGGCTCCTCTCTCTCAAGAGGTGCAAACAAGAGGAAGCATTTCACCTGAATAGGGTAGAGTGTGGTCAGTGGCTGTGGGGGAGGTAGAAAGGCTTGGTGACCAAGCCAGGATTTACCCATTTATGGAGGAGTGGATGGTGTGGCTGGGGTGGGGACAGGGTGAAGGTAACTGATTTCTCTCAAATCATACACTCTACATTCTTCCATAAAACCAAATCTGGAAAAGCACAACTCTGGAATCAGACTTTGGGATTCACTTCTGAATTCAGTTCATGCTCCCTGTGATACTGTGAGCAAAGGGTTTACTCTCTCTGAGTCTTTGCTTCCTTGGTTGTAAAGGAGAATGGTAAGTTCAGTGTGATCATGGGGGTCAAGACCTAGACACAGTGCCTGGCCTAGAGGCACTGATAATAATGAACAGAACACTTATCTTTTTAAAATAATTAATGCGCAGTAATGAAACCTAGCTGTCACCTAGGTCAAGTCAACACACAGTAATTTTTCTGTTTTCATTTAAAGTGGCTAGATATTCTCTTGAGAGATTAATGATTTTATTTACAAAATGGGAAATGCGTCAGTTTGGAAACCTGGCTTGATATATCAAAACTGGCCAAGCACTGCAGTGGCTTTAGTTTGGGGAATACCGACATCCTGACATTGACAAGTATACACTGTCCTCCATGATGGGGAGATCGGGCTCCCACTCTCCGCCTGCCCCTCCTTCTCCCACTTCAGAAGTTGTCAAATGTAATCTTTCCAGAAGTTTATTAGCCTATGACTCCAGGATGATCTACAGACCCAGCTAGATTAGTCAGATTATGGTCCTATTGGAATTCCCCTCTGAGATGTGCATGTGGACTGTCAGCTACTTAATCAAGGCAAACATTTGGACTTGGGTGGGCAACCTGCACTGTTTTAGATAAACAGTAATTATCACAAGCCCCAACTTGAAATGCAATTCCTCATGTTTACTTGGTCAGCCAGGGGTAACCCCTAGAATTTGCTGGCTGGTACTCACTACTAGGCCTAATTATTGGAGAACTCCGTAAGAGTGCTCAACAGATATACAAGGTCTCAATGATGATGAAATTAAAACGATCCCCAAGCTATGGGCCAAAAGTCTTTTGCTAAAATGGGTGTGGGGTCCTGGGTACATAACTAAGAACTGTGGTAGAGCCTGAGAGCTTCATGTTTCCTCCCAGGAATGGAACAAGCTGCTACCTTTTGCTCCGATCCTTTCTGAACTGGGATGAAGGGAGGAGGTGTCACTCATCAGCACGCCCTGATGGTGGGGCTGGGGAGGAAGACCTCATGATAGATTGTACTAATAAGACCCCAAGCTTTGTCTTGCATGGGCCTAGATTTGAACCTGGCTGTATCTCTTAATGGCTGTTTGACTGTAAAGTTGCGCTACGGAGAGTGCTTGTCCCACTGGTGTCAAGAAGATGCTCATTAGCAGGACTGCTTTTGTTCTGCAAATCCTCCCAAGATGCAAAGGGCGGGGCAGGATTCCCTACCCTCAGACTGTGGGAGACCCAGGCTTGGGGCTCGAAGAGTGAGCACCGTGCTCCTGTGGGCAAAATCATGTTTTACCTCCAATACTCTTGGTTGGTCAAGAAACACTAGTCTGGCAGTCGGGGCGGGGACAGAGGGTGGCTACCATTTACAACCGAGAGATTAAAGCAATCATCTCCATGAAACCACACAGAAGGTTCAGGGGCAAGAGAGCATCAGGTCTATAGTCAGACGGACTCTGAGACTGGGGACCAGTGAAGATGGAATTATAAGATCAGAATGGACAGTGAACACGCCAGGAACGTCTGACGACCATACCCAGATGGAACCTTTCCCATGGTGAGACCTTGCTGGTGGCCTTCAGGTGGCATTCACATGGGATCAGGTAGCAGGGATCCTCCCATACCGACACATCATCCATAAAAAACACAACTGCTGTGGGGCTGGACAGATTACAAGGACAGAAAGGGTGTAAAAGCTGCCCTTGCCATGGCTCCCGACAGCTTTCAAAAAAACCCAAAAGTTCAGGCCCAGGGTCCAAGGTTTGCCAGGAGGTGGTGATAAATGAATCAATCAATCGATTAGAACCGTGGAGGACCAGGTCCCAGTGTGGGTCTCTAGCACAGTGTCGGGGGTGAGGGCAACCAGGTTGTCCGACACAAGCATGACCTTCTTCTCGGGCAGAGGACAGGAGTGGAGGCAGACTGTCTACAGATGTCCTTGGCAGACATGCAGCTTTACATCATAACCCTGCCTTCCGCATAGCCCCTCCCGCCTGCTCCTGGCTTTCCAATGTGTGCAACAGTTCTCCATAAAAATACCCAATCAGAGTGTGCCCACACCATCAGGCAACAGTCTCTCTGTTCACTGCAATACCCTGCTTGTCTGAGGGAAGAAAGGCAGGAATTGGTCTTATGCATTGTGATAGTAGTCTGGACTTTCTAGACCAAGTGAGCACACTGCGACTGGACCAAACTGGCTTATAAAGTAGACTATATTGGTACAATGGTTTATGACCTAGACTAAATAGATATGATGGTATATAACCTAGATTGGGTTGGCATTATGGTATAAACTCGTCTTTGTGAGTTTGGCTAGTGTGGGTCAGTGCTCCCAGGCTGCTCCCTTAGGAAAATGTGGAAGAAGAGTTTCCTGGATCCTCCAGCCTGAATCCAGACTCCTGGACCCCCTCCTGGGGGTCCCAATGAAGGGTCAGCAGGAGAGAGCAGAAACATACAGCTGGGAGGCAGACCAGGGAGATGTATGGGCAAGGTGCTTTGCTCTCCTCCCTGATGCAGGAGGTTTGGTCGTGGCATTCAAGGCCTTTCATGAGCCATGAGAAGAGAAAGAACAGCCCTAGGCCCTTGGGCTTAAGTGGTCCTGGCAGGGGCACCTGCCGTCCATAACCAGGAACCTCAGAGGCCAAGGTTCAGAAGACCCTCTACCTCCTCCGTGGGCCTAACAGGAGGCAGTTTTTCTCCCTATCCATCCTGCCACCCAGCAAGCCCACCTACTCACCCACCGCACCCTCTGTTACCTGTGTCCCCTTTGCTTCCTTTCAGGCCCGCTGCTCCTGGACTCCCGGGGCTCCCTGGAAGTCCTGGACAACAGACACCACAGAGGGCATAAGGGCTGGACTAGGCAGGTTTTCACACATCACTCTCTGTGCTCGCCACGGAACCCAGGATCTCACCTGTTAGCCCACGGGAGCCAGCACTGCCAGGCTCGCCCTTGGCACCTGGCTGTCCCACTGCACCAGGAGGGCCTGGAGCACCCTGCAGTCCAGGTTGTCCTGAAAGGAAAGTAGTGACTGCCAGGCTGTGGTGGTTGGCAGAGGGCCCGGCTGCCCCAACCCCCAGTGCTTCTGTTCTCAGCAGTGAGACATGTACCTCTTAACACCTTAAAGTCCTCTTGGCAGATTGAACACCTCTCTTTAGAAGCCATGAGCTAGCCCTCTTAGTAGTAGGAAAATTATTCTCAGCAACTTACTAATCTTTTCCATCTGCAGGGTTTGGGACTTACGGACTTACTAGGAGCTCTGGGTGTGACTGTCTAACTTCATGCCATGGGTGGCAAAATGGGGTGAAGTCTAGAAAGAAACATCAGTGAGGCCTGCCTCCCACTGGCTACTCTGTTCCTATTAGTCAGGGCCAGGTTTTAAAGAAACCCCAGGTGCTCTGGGTGAACACTACAATGAAGCAAAAGATGGTGGAGTCAGGTCCCCAACTTCACTCTGCCAGGGACAGTGGTGGCTGGGATGATGCCAAGATTCCTGTAGTTCTTACCTGGATCTCCTTTAGTTCCAGGAAAACCAGCCAAACCTAAGATGAAAAAGAACTTTTAGGAATTTTTTTTTTGCCTTTGGCTCAGCCAACCAGAAAAAAAAAAGGAAATACCTAGAGGTCAAAGGATGTGACCACGCGCTCTCTTACCTGGTGAGCCTGGCCTCCCTGAGTCACCTTTACTTCCCTGGGCTCCAGGAGGCCCCATGACCCCTGTATCTCCTTTCATGCCCTTGTCCCCTTTGCTTCCTGAAAAACCAAAAAGTCTCAGTCAGGTATGGGAGGAACGCCAATCAGGCCACCACATCCTCCTCTGACACTTCCCATTCTACTGAAATCCCAAATCCTAAACTCCTTGGGCTCCTACTTGGTGCCCTCGAGTGGAAGACATGACCGCTGCCCTCAAGGAGTGCACTGCTTTGCCCCAGAGACAAGAAAGAAACTCATGAAAATTTGGTGAGGTGACCTGGTACGGTTGACAGTCAACAGAAAACCCTGGTTCCCTTGGGAGGGACAATAGCCCAGGCTCAACCAGCACTGTCTGGTTCATTTTAGTGTCTGCATTTTGGTAATTATTTGAATTCACTTCAAAAATTGAAACCTGAGTATTCCAAAAAGCAGATCCCAAATGCTGAGAATAGCAACTTTGAGGCATCAATAGACAGAAAAACCATTGCAACAGCTCATATTCCTGCCAGCATTTCAGACATGGGCTTTCCTGGTACCTAAGATTTCAAATTTTCCACTTATCATCAGAATTCAGAACTCATCCTAGCCTGTCCCCTTCTGAGTCCTCTGTCGCTCCCTCCTCTCTTGCTGGTGCCTGGTGCATATCAATTGACGGAGGCTTCTCACTGGGGTAGGGCTCTGCGACTTCTTTGGTTTAGGGGTGGACTGCCTGGACCTTGCCAGCCACTCAATGCAGGATACTACTGGTAGGCTGCCAAAGTCCCACCATCAGCTGGGTGTCCATGCTCAACTCCACTCCCCTGGGGTTGGGGAGAGTGGGGCAAAGGTCTAAAGAGGAACATCTCACTTCAACACAACCTTTTAGGCTTTCAAAAAGGCTTATTGGGAGGCAATTTTGTTAAAAGGCATTTATTGCTCCATTCTATGATTTTGATAATTCTGAAGCTGGGGAGGACTCAGGCATGACACCAGCCTTCTCTCCAGTGACTTAGAAAAGGGGGCAGAGAGCTCTGAAGAGGTGAGGAAGAAGGGAGAGCCCTGGGTCTTGGCATTGAGTGCTGTGAATTCATGAGTTGTGAGGCTCATGAATCAGACTCCTTGAGATGGCTGAATACTTGAAGGGTGGCTGCTCCTTGAGGAAGACAAAGCAATCCTAAGGAACTTGGTTGTGGCTGAGACGTCCTATAACAGCTGGAGGGGCAAAAAGCAGAGAAGGCTGTTCTTGGCCATTCAGAGTGTCCACTTTGGAGAAGGGGCCAACGGCACCTGTTAGAAAGCACTGAGAACTGTTTCCCTGGAGGAATCTGTTGGTGCCTTTTTTGCTGTGGGCCAGGACCATCAAGTTACAGCATCGCTGAGCCACATGAGGTGTCTTCAGAATGGTCTGGGCCTGCATCTGCATTGCTATAACTTCCACTCCCCAGCAAAGGGGATGGCTTTGGGAAGAGGGCAGTATCACATCAGTCAGAGGACTACACTCTGGCTCTAGCCAAGGAAGCACAGCTGCCTCTGACTTCAGACCTTTCCAACTGTAGCTAAGTAGTATGGTGAGGAAAATAGGCTTGTCCCCTGGGACTTCAAATTGGTGGCTTATCTGTCTACTAGCAGGAAGAGAATAGGTAAAATCTCAGCACTATTGGGGTCAGGTCTCCCTTAGTTTGCACAGGTCAGCTACTGGCAGTGGATTGAGCAAGCCATGGGTAAGAGAGATCTCATGATCTTGGGAAATGAAATTTGGCAAGAGGAGGAGTGGGCCGGAGTCCTGATTTTTGAAGAACTCAAACTGCTGCCTTTCTCTTCACCAACCACAGCGTTTCCAGGCCTGAGTCTTGGTGTGGATTCTATGCTTGCCTTTGTGACAGTGTGGTTGGGAAGCAGCATAACTCAGACTCAGTGGGCAAAGACCTAGCTGTGGCCCCTTCTCTGGGGCTGGCGGGACCACTGTGAGAAAGTCTGGGTTTCCCTTTCCCATCTATAGAGAGAACTATGTTGTTCCAGCTTTGGAAGGATCCTCAGAGGTCAACTGCCCAACCATCTTCCTGTGCCAGTATCCTCCATCAGCCCAGCCTAGGAGAATTCTGCAGCCCCTCCTCCCGTCCCAGCAGTCAGCTTCCCGCTAAGACCAGTGCCCACCCAGTTCATCAGGGGTCAACCCCAGGTTCTGAATCATTCTTCCTCCCTTGCCTTAGCACAGTTAGTCCTCCTGAAACCTTAGTCCATTGGTCCCTTGGTCCTTATTCTTCTGCTGGGCACCACCCTGGGCAAGACCATTTTCTTTCCCACAAATGCCCTTTGAATATTTGAGGGTGGCTGACACATCCCTGCTAAGGGCTGTCATCTTGAGGGCCAGCCTTCCCAGTTCTTTGTAAGGAATTCCCATGTGCCAGGTACAGTGGTACACATCTCATATGTCTTATATTCCTGCAGTAATTCATCCTCATTAAAGGTTTGTATTTTTATTAGTCCCCTTTTCTAGGTGAGTAAATTGAAGCTAAGAGAGGTTAAGTCATTTGCCCAAGGTCACACAGTTAGTGAGCCGTGTCGGAACCCAGGTCTGTCTGATCTTGAAACTGAAGTCCTTCCCTTTCTCCCTTATGGGATAACTACTACTACTGCTACTAATACTACCACTGCTGCTACTACTACTACCGCTACTACTACTACTATTACTATTACTATTACTATTACTAGCTGTCACGTATTTGATGCCTATTACTAGTTATCACATATTTAATGCCTATCATGTGGCAGACAGTTTGAAAGCATGGTCTCTAACCCTTATTACTGTCTTGTAAAATACGTCTAATTTAATTATTATTTTAATTTAATTACCATTCTTTTCTAAAATGAGAACATTAAAGCTCAGAAGGGTGAAGTATTACCTTAGTCACACAGGTGACCAGGTGGGAGGAGGGATGGGAACCAAGCCCACCCGGCCGCACAATCTTCACTCTCTGCCATTCACTGCAGAGCCTCCCCAATGGCTGCAGGAGGCTGAGAGGTGGAGAGCGTGGCATGCTCAGTCAAGTCCAGAGCCCCTAAGCCAGTGTTCCTCCGAGTTTGGTGCCCAGACCTTCAAGGTCAGAACTGTCCAGAGCGTTTGAAACAGACCCTCAAGCCCCTCCTGCATTTTAAGCAAGCACCCAAACAGCTCTTATCATATTGGCCCGTGGCTTGAGGAACACTGTTCTAGAGATAGCACCCTCAGTCAATGGGGGATTCCGGCTGCCTGGGGTCTCCCTCCTGGAATCAACCCTCTTGCCCTTGCCGCCAGTCAGTCTGCCCTGCTTCCCAAGGCCCAGTGCAGGCCCACCCTCGTCATCCCCTCGGCTTCCTCTCTGAGCGCGTAGTACTGCCTGTGCCCCGACTTGCCATAGTCATGCCTGGAATGACATTGTTCTCCCTCTCACATTGCATCTCTTTGCTCACCTGGGAAGAAGACACCATGTGTGGTGCTCCAGAGGTTCCCATAGACAGAGCACTGCCCTGCCCTCAGCACTGAATAGACCCAATGGGACAGAAGTCAGGCCCCAGTTCCCTCAGGCTTCCTGGCAAGCACCGACACCCCCAATACAGCCCTCACCTGGGAGGCCCAGGTCTCCTTTATCTCCCTTAGTTCCAGTTTCCCCTTTTGGGCCAATGAGACCCCCATCGCCTTTGCTGCCCTTCTCTCCTTGGGGTCCTGGGGTGCCTGCAAAGAGAACGGCTGGTGAGGTGGTCTCCTATTATCCTTTTGGGGACAGGCTACTAGAAGCAAAGGGGCAGGAAGCGTTTGGGAGAGAAGGGAATGGGACCCCTAGATTTCTTCTGGGGGATGTGCTAGCTCATTTCTTGGGTGGTCTTGAAGAGGTGTGGCAGGACTCAAGAGAAGAGGACTGTAGGGCAGGCAGTAACCTTCTGGGGTTGGGGTGGGGCTGTGGAGAGAGGTCGAGGGGAACTGCCTCAGTGCCTCAGGCAATGCATCATTTGTCCCTAGCAGAGCAAGCACAAGTTACCAGTGGCTCCTTGCTTCCCTGGAGCACCCTGGGGTCCTTGGAGGCCTGTGAGGAAGGGAAAAAGAGCTCAGTTGCTGTGGTCTGAGAATGTCTAAAATGTCTTTAATCAGCTGACATTCTAGATCCGCTTAGCTGGGCAAGGTGCCCAAAAGGAGATCTCTCTCTCTCTCTCTCTCTCGCTCTCTCTCTCTCTCACACACACACACTCACACACACGATTGTACAAACACAAACAGCAGAGTCCCTGGCAGTTCCAGGCAGTGTTTGCTCTTGCTACGGTTTGAAAGTGTCCCTCAAAAGTTCGTGTATTGGAAGCCTGGTCCTCAATGCAACAGGTCCTAGTGGGAAGGTGTTTGGGTCATAGAGGCAGATCCCTTATGAAGAGATTAATCCCATCTGGCAAGATGGAGTGAGTTCTTGCTCTTGTGGGACTAGATTAGTTACCAAGAGAGCTAGTTCCATTTCTCCACCACGTTTTGACTCGACACAAGGCCCCCACCAGAAGCTGCCAGAGGGAGCTGCCCAATCTTGAACTTCCCAGCCTGCAGAATCATGAGCTTCTATTCTGTGTGAATTACCCAGTCTCAGGCATTCTGTAATAGTGACACAAAACAGGCTAAGACAGCTCTCTTCCCAAAGGTCCTGAACAGCACCTAGGAATATGTCCTGCATGGCAGTGCAGGAAAGACTTTAGAGTCAGGCAAGTGTGTTTGAATGGTAGCTCTGTCACTCCCCAAACTGGATGACCCTGGAAAAGTCACTTATGTATTCTGCACCTCAATTTTCTCATCTGTAAAGTGGGGCTGGTAATGACTACCTGGTCCTCAGCAGATGCATAATTAGTGCTCTAAGACAAAAATGAAATTGAGAATGGTGATTCCCGCCCATGTGGCCCAGGTATCCAAGGCTAGCATGTGGAGTACAGACTGGAGGTGCTGGGTGTTCCTGGGTTGCTGGGTGCTGTTGGGGAGAGAAACGGTAAGAGTATGAGGGGAAATTGAGGGATTCAGGAGGCAAAGTGGAAAAGGATGGGAATGAGAGGAGTGAGAGGAGGCGGGTGTATATAGAGAGGCTCTAAGTGAGTTGCTGAATTACAAAAGTTTTCCTGAGGACACCAGTGGGGCCCAAGCAGAAGGTGTAGATGGGCTCTGGACTCCACACTCTCTATGGAAGCACAACAGCCTGCTTTGTGGATCTGTTTCAGTATGTGGGTTCCAGAGGATTTGGGCTGAAGAAGGGGTTGCCTGGTTTTAGTGCTAGTGATTGCACAGTCCTGCTCTGATCCCTCTGTCAGGGCTGTGTGATGTGCCTGCCTGTCAGAGTCCTAAAGACAAGGGGAGGCTCCAGCTCTATTCCTTCTTGAAGAAAATGACTGAGCTCCTCAGGCTTCTGGCTTTTCCTTCAAGCCAGCCTCAGTGGTTCCACTCTGGTGAGTTTCAGGCACCTAGCCTGAATCCCTCTCTCTCAGAGGAAAGAGGATGGAGGGAGACCCACTCCCCTCTCAGTGAGCTTGCTCTGCTCAAGCCCCCACAGGCTGAGTGTGAGTGTGTATGCATGGGGGGTGTGAATGTCTGCGAATGTGTGTGAGCATATGCATATGTGCCCAAGTGTGATTGTACTTGTGCAAGTGTAAGAATGCAAATATGCACATAGATGTGTGCTCAGACACGGGTGTGCATGAGTATATGCGTGTGTATGAGTGCATATATGTGCATGAGTATATGCGTGTATGTGAGTGCATATATGTGCATGAGTATATGGGTGTATGTGAGTGCATGTGTGTGCATGAGTGTGATTATGTTTGTGCGTGAGTGTGAGAATGCGAGTATGTGCACAGATGTGCCCTCAGACATGAGTGTGAGTGTGTGTGGTGTGAATGTATGTGCACACCTCTGACTGCACCATAAACTTCCTTCTTATGGGCTGCCTATCCTCCCCCCTTAAACCCTCCTCAGAAAACCGCCTGCTGGACACAGATCAATAGGCTCTTTGGGGACCCTTCTATTAAATTCCTTCCCAAAATCAATTTCTGGAGGATTCTCCCTTCTAAAAAGTTTCCTTTCTTGTAACTGGTGGTGTTTTCTTTCTGCCTCAGCAGCCTGGCAGCTTAGAGCCCTGCTTTGTTTACTCCCAACTCCCTTGTAAATCCTCTCATCTGCCCTTTGTCTAGTAAAGGTCTTAATGTCTTTGCATCTTCACATCCCAGCAGCCTCGACCCCTTGGGGAATTTGCAAGATGGAGGTTCTAAATGAAGGGTGGATGGGAGCACAGTGGAATGGAAAACCGATGTTTGGGTTTGTCCCCGGGGAGGGACAGCTCTGGGTCCCCCATTCTCTGACTGGGCCCTGTGAACCCATTTATATTAATAAGATGGCTGGGCAGAATTAGGCAACAGTCTAAAAAAATGGAAACGAATACTTTCCCAGGAACAATCACGAGCTTTGGGTCATTGTCTCTAATCCCCCCCGCCCCCGGCAGCCCTCTGCAGCCCTCTCATCCTCAATCACAGAAAAAGAAACTGAGGCTCAGTTTCTTTGGGAACATCAGGAAACATTCCCAAGGGCACAAAGCTAGTCCAAGGTGGAGGTGCATGCGCCTGACAACAGAGTTCCTGTTGGACCAAGGAGGCCAACTTTCCGAAATGGCACTGGCAGACTTACATTCTCACACAGAGGAGCGGGTAGGAGTCACACCCACCAGCCCCACCCAGGATGAAGGCCATCTAGCCATACCCGCCCCTGAGGGCCCTACTCTGGCCACCAGAAAGGGTGCTTCCCAGCCTCTCAGCCCCTCTGGGGTCTCCCACCTGACCTCCGTTCACCTACAGACCCCTCAGAGGTCCAGACACTGGAGGAGGGCTGAGTCTGCAACCTGCGGCAGTCACTCTGAGAAGCTTGCTGTGTATTTCTGGGCACACAACTGGCACCTACTCACCTGCCTCTCCCTTGACTCCCGGTGGGCCTTGGGGTCCTGGTGGGCCTGGAAGGGAAAGGGAATTCAGAGTGAAGCCAAAGAAGGAGGAGGAAATTGATTAACGGTCAACAGAAAAAGACCTGTACCTGTTGCTCCATCTTGTCCCGCAGCCCCCTTGGCTCCCTTCTCAGCAGGTGGCCCTGGTGGGCCAGGGGCACCAGGCATGCCCATGGCCCCCTTATGACCTTGAAGACCTGAGGAAGAGGAGCAGAGACACTAATGAGTCAGCCAACAGGATGGGGCAACAATGCCATGCAATCACTCACATGGTGATTCATTCAACAAATGTTCACTGAGCATGGAGATGAGCCAACTGTGTGGAAAGAAGGAAAGAAGACAGAGTTCCTCCTGCAAGAAACCCATGGCCTAGAAAGCAAAAGAGAGACACTGAGTCAAACTGTCCTGGGGGCAGGTATTAGCACTGCCCCTTTAGCTGGGTGACCTTCTGCAAGTTACATTATCGTTTTGAGTCTCAGCTCCCTCATCAGTGAGACGGAATTAGTGTACTAGTTACACATGGATGTCCTGAGGTTACCATATGGGGACAATCATGGAAAACATACAAGGCAAGCTCTGGATAAGTGGAACCTATAATTTCTAGAACTCACATGATTCTCTACCATTTCCAAGGACCACCTTGCAGATGGAGTTTCACTAGAATCTCACAACAACCAGAGGGGGCATACAGGGCTCCTCATCCCCATCGCCAAGGTGGGCAGTGATGTTCTGAGATGCCCAGGTCTTGCCTGAGATCTCACCTCTAGAGTGTGACCACAGATTCCAGGTCTCCCCAGGGCAAAGCCTGCACAATTGCCAAGCCACTGTGGCGGTGAAGCATGTGATGTGCTTTCTATTTCAAAGTAGAATCCCATCCAATGTGTGGGATCCATATGTCCTATCATTTTATATATACAAGGCTGGAAGGATGGAGTTCCAACTGGTGACTAGAACCTCTCACTTCAGCAAGGGATCCCTTTTGGATGTGTCTCTAGAGAGAGAATCATTTCAGGGTTTGACATCTGCTTCCACTGATGGTGGCATGACCTGGATAGGGGTCTTCACTTGGCCTAGCCCTGGTTTCTTGCTCTGTACATGAGAATAGCACATCCACCCTACAGGGTCTTCGGGAGGACAACAGAGGCCATGACACATGGAAGAAACCCAGTGAAAGGGGCTCTTACTGTTGGCCAAAGGGAAGGGACAAGAACCTCAGAGACCCCACGATGCCAGAGATAAGACCCCTCCCCTGCAGAGCTGTCCCTCCTCCTGGGTGATCAAAGCTAGAGGTTTCTGCCTCTGGCACTTCTGAGGGAAAGTGCCCCACTACTCCCAGGCTAGAAGGCGATTTTCAGGGTAAGCTCCTAGGATCCTGTGCCCATTAGTGTCAGAATCTCTACCATCCCTTCTCAGGAAGAGCAGTGCAAGCTGTTCTGGCTCCACTGTGGTGGCCTGGTCCCCTGGGGGCAGGGATAGGGATAGGGCTCAGGCTCAGGACTCTAATTCAGCTTCTCCAAACCTGTCTGCATCATCTTGAGTGAGTCGATGTGCCTCTGAACCCCAACAGTTGCTTGGGGTTAGTGTGAGCAGTCAACAAACCCTAAAGCAAAGTGCTTGTGCTTATCTAAGGGCGCCCTCAGGGCCTACCTCATCCTTGCCCCTCCGTAGCCTCATCTCCCTGCACCATCCTGTTGCTCTTGTGCTTCAGACACAGGAACCTTCTTTCTCTGTGGTCTTTGACTCACTAAGCTCCGTCCTGACCCAAGGGCCTTGCACATATGGCTCTCTCTGCCTTGCCTGCAGGCAGTTCAGTCTAGCTCTCTGCCTTCTTACCCAGGGAGCTGCCCCATCCTTTCAGAGCAGTGGCCAGGGCTGTGACTGCATCAGGCTCCAAATTGGTTGCCTCCTAAACAGGAAGGCTCACGAGGGCGGGGCCTCGTCTGTCTTCTTCCTGTCTGGATCCCCAATGCCTATGGTGACTTCTCATCCTCATGAAACTTTCAATAGATATTTGTTAGGAGGAAGGAAAGAAGTCCAGGATTGATAGGGGAGAGAAACAGAGAGACAGGTGGGTTTTGCAATCCTCTTCCCTGAAGCTTGGCTGAGGAGCAGTTCCCCTGACTGTGTTCCAGGCAACCTGCATGGGAAGGCAGTTCCACAGGCAGCTGCCTCCAGCAAGACCGTGACTTCTGGGTTCCACCCCCAGCCCTCCTCCCCTGCCCACCTATTTGTCACTGGGACCTTTTCAGCCAAGGAACCTCCTGGGAGCCCTGACCAGGCAAGGCAAGCCATGGGGAAGGGGAGAGAACACAGCCTCCCTGGGTGGGAAAGGGCGATGGGCGGGGAATCTGGAGAGGCACGTGGTGCCTGAGGAGGAGCCGAGAACTCTATAGCCCCAGCTGCTGGAAGAAGTTTCCTGTCTCTGGTTTCTGGGCACAAAAAGAAAGAGTGGGAAGAGAGCTACAGATAGAAGTCAGAGACAGAGAGAGACTGAGAAAGACATGGAGAGTGAGAGTTGGAGATTTTCTCTATGTACATACATCTATATTCAGAGAGAGAGAGAGAGAGAGAGGGAGACATGGAGAGAGAGACAGTTGGAGATTTTCTGTATGTGCATACATGTATATTCAGAGAGACAGACAGAGTTGGAGATTTTTCTCTGTGTACATACACATCTATATTCAGAGAGAGAGAGAGGGAGACATGAAAAGAGAGAGAGTTGGAGTTTTTCTCTATGTACGCACATCTATATTCACACAGAGAAAGAGAGAGCCAGAGGGAGCCCATGTTCTGTGCTCTGGGATGAGGTGGGCAGCACTGTGCCTAGGGTGGGTGACAGGCAGATTTTGAAGGTTATACTGAACCCATTGGGTTGAGAAGAAGTTTAAGCATTGATTCTGTCAACAAAAGCAATTGAAATTGTTGAAACTGCCCCTCCTTGAAGGAGAGGAGCCAGCATTCATCAGGCTGGAGGCTCTCCTAGCGTTAGCATTTAGTCTTCTCAAGAATAACAGAATAACAACCATAATAACAATAGCAAATAATAGTCATAATAATGACGAAGACAAGAACATCATTGAGTACTTGCTCTCTGCTGGACACTCGACTAAGAGGTTTACATTTATTGTTTTATCCTGACACTAATCCTAGGAGGTCCTACCATTATCTCCATCTTATAGGGGAGGACATAGAGCTCAGAAACGTTAGGTGATTTGCTCAAGGCCACCCAGTTTACAGGGACAGATCCAGGATTTTCTGTAGGTCCACCAGTCTCCCAAGTCCCTGCTTCCATCATTTTGCAAGGCTACCTCAAAACCCTCCCTGGTCAATAGTGTGATCTGGGCCATCCTTGAAATATTATGGGACCAAAGGATTCTGTTCCGAAAATGGCATGTATATTTATCCTCAGGGGGAAATTTCAACCACTCAGCTGATGAAATGGAACAGGGCTGTGAGTGAAGCGTGTGTGCAACACAACACATGTGGGTTGAGGAGGGAAGAAAAGGCAAACAAGCCATAGCCTTGTCCTCAGAGAGCACATGCCATTGTCAGACAGCTTTTGCACAGCATCTCGCTTGAGTCCTATAGCAACTCCGTGAGGCAAGTCAGATTACCTCCACTACTTCCTACACAGGTGAGTGGCTGAGGCTCCAGAAAACTTAAGCAACTGACCCAGTGTCATACAGCCAGTAAGCCCCAGACCCAGGATTAGAACTCAAGTCGGCCTAACTGCACAGCCTGTGCCTCCATGACACCTGCCTCCCATCATTACTGCCCTGTAGGAGAGAGGAGTCAGACACCATGGAAATGAGCACAGCACCTCTGGTGGGAAGTGCTATGTATGTGGTAGGTAAGAGTCACCTGGAAGGAGTGCTTATGGGAGACCAGGAGAGAGGCTGCCCTGGCAGCTGGAATGCTGCCTGGCCTGGCCTGGGAAGGTAGCTAGATTTGGAAGGGTGGGGTGGAGAGAGGAAGCCACTTTAAGTAAGGAGGGGGATGATAGCCCAGGGGCTGGGAGTTCAATTAAGGTCCGGGAACAGAGAGGAGACTCAACTGAAGACAAAGGAGGCTGTGGGGACAGGGGAAGGTAAGCTGGGGTCAGATGTCCCGACCCAGAATGGCAGAGGCCAAGGGGACCTTCTGGGGAGGTTTTGTGGAAAGAGCAGGGTGGGTGTCAGTGGAAATGAACCTACCTGGAGGGCCTTGTTCACCTTTGATTCCAAACATCCCTGCAAGGGAAGGAGAGTGAGCTACGGCTGAGCTGTGCGGCACCCTTAGCCCTAGCCCCAACTGAGAGTGCCCAGGCTCTGCAGAGGGAGGGTGAGCCCTCCCATGTGAGACTCCCAACAGACTGTGGGGGTTTGGACAACAGGAGCCAAACACCTGGCTGTTTTTTGGGAAAGAGTCCTTGGAAAGAGCCAGATGCTTAGCTGTAACTAGTGGACTGCACCCTGAGACCTGTAGATCCCTGGGAGCCTTGGAGGTGGGGAAAGGAGGTTGCTTCAAACCAGCCTGAGGAGGTAGAACCCCTTCGTGTTGGTCAAAATGAGCTCCTTCACATTTCAAGGAAGAGACACTCCCATGGTGTCTGAGTGTCTGAACCTGGACTCCATCCATCTGCCCACAGCTATTACTCCTCTTCACACCCCCACTCAGCCTTCATCTTTGCTCCCAGGGAGGCTCCTCTGGAGGGATTTGCCTCCTGGGTCTGTGCTGGGCGTACCCCTTGGTCACAGGACCCAGCCATGGGATCACCCTCCTAAGCCTCAGCTCACATGGGGCCCAGAACAAGGAACCCTGCTGGGGCCGGAGCTCTGTGTCACAGGGTAAACCCTACAACAGTTGGGCCACACCTATCAGCTGGTTTTGCCCAAACTGTCTGAGGGCGAGGCTCTTCCCATTTTGGGGCAGCCTGAGAGAGGAGAGGGTGAAGCCGCAAGGCCCTGAAAGCAACGAGGGAAGGGGCACCCCTGGGGTTTTCACCCTTGGCTCAGTTTTCCCCAGCCTGCAGTCCTACCACCCAAGTCACCATGTTTCCCCCAGCAGGTCCGGTTGTCCTCCTCCCTCCAAAGTCCCCATATTGTCTGAACTAGTTTGGTTGCTTGAGTTGCTCTCTCCCCAAACTCATGTCAATGTAAGTCAGCTGTGGACGAGTGGTCCAGAGAACCACCCCAAGCTCTGTGTTTTACCCTCCCTCCTAGACATTCTGGATCCATCTGGGGACTCTGGGTTCAGACTTGGCATTGAGCTTGTTGCTGTAAGTCCCTGGCTCTTGGAGGTCACACTTTGCTTGGATAGGGCCCTTAATTTCCTGGTTCCTGATCCGGCTGTCTCCCGGACCTCTGTTGAGAAGTCCCAACCCAGAGGGGAGGAGGCCAAACCTGGGTTCTGAGTGAAGTTGTCTACCCGCTGCAGCAAGTGCTCGTGGCTGACACGGACCCAGGTGAGTTGGGACTGCAGGCCTTGCAGCCTCGATGCACCCTGAGCCAGGCGTTCTCCAGCGTGTGTTGACCGCAACAAGGAGAAGGGCAGGCTGTCCTCAGCCGACAGAGTGTCATTGAGGAGATACATCTCCAGGACCCGGAGCCGCTCCTGCAGATTCAGAACTGGGCCCCACCCCACAGCATTCTTTTAGGGACTGAGGCATTTGAGCATATCCCTGACATTCTTGTGCCATGTGTGCATAACTTCTACGGGCCCTGAATTTGTAAACACAAATTCCACGTGCTGTCAGACCTAGCGTAAGCACAGAACCTTTTCTACATCTTGACCACGTGCGCTCCACATGCAGGCATGATATTGCACAACCACAAAACATTTCTGCATGGCCTAAAGCTGTGCCTACTGCATCCATAATCAATCTCCAACCTTCAGGCAGTTAAGGCCTTCCTGCATGCTCTGGGTGTGGACGCATGACAGCTAACATGCTGGTCTGACCTAAATAGTGCAAGCAGCATTCGTGTGTGATCTTAATATACACATGATGTGTTTATGACAACTTTGCATTCAGCATTCTTGAGTGACTTCGGTGTCTGCTCATGGAATTGCTTCATGATTCTAACCTTTAGATTGGGAATACTTCAAAAGTAAAATCATGTTCAAATGGACACTTGGATCAGCAAAGCCCTTCCCACTCAGAGGCTGGGAGTCTTAGATGCCAGACATGTGTGGCATACCCCGTGTGAAATTATTGTGTCTTTCACTGCTTAGACACATAGGCTCCCAAGTGCATTCTCGATGTCTCTCTCTCCCTCTCTTATGCACACATACACACGACATACACTACCTTCTTTGCTTCTCTCATCACTGTGGCTGCCAGGGGCTGAGACTCTCTCCCAGCGGATGGGAGCAGTGGCTCAAGGCTCTCCACTCAACCTGAGCCCTTCATCTGAGGGACCCAGCTGGGTCACCTCTCTCCTCCAGGAGGGACTACACAGGACCAAGCCTGCTTTACCTTGGACCACTAGCAGCCCAGCACCAGCGGTGAGCAGGATCAGGTAGATGACCACCACAGCCAGGGAGAAGTTCACCCCATTTCTCCTCTTGGGCTTTGGATCTGAAACACAAGCCAGGCAGAAGGTGGCTGCTGCAGGGAGCACAGCACAGGGAGTCCCTGCCTGCTTTAGGCCCTACTCCATGTGAGCAGGGGGCACCCTGTGAGGTCAGCTAGGAAAGACACCAAAAGCTCATGAGCCCCAAATCATCCCCCGATCCTCCTTCTCGCCACAAAGCAAAAATTGCCACTGTTGGTCACTCATCTGTGTGGCTGGGCAAACAAACATCTGTGGCATATATCATTTGCTGGAAAAGGTGTTATATCAACCTTGTTCACCACTGAAGCCCCAGCATGGTGCCTGGCCCTGCTGGGTTCTCAATCTATATTTGTGGAATAAATTATGAATTAATGTGTTTAAATTTCAAAACTCTGGGAGGAGGAGGGTAGTTCTCACTTAGCAAACAAGTAGTGAGGCTTGGAGAAATTAAATAACTTATTAGGATATAAGAAGCAGATCTGGAATTCATGTCTAGGTCTTTTTTTTTTTTCTTAAGATTTGTAAATTATAAAAGCAAAACATGCTTGATGTATTTTATCAAATAATGTACAGGGCATGACAAGGGTTAATAATCATCCCTCAACCCCCTAAGGTCCTAACCCAATGAGATAAGCTCTATTAGCACTCTGGGGTATGGTCTTCCTCCCATCCCTCCTGCTCAGAAATCCTACAAACCCATATAGTCTGAGACAGCCTTTTTTTCTTTTAATCTTACAAACGCTATCATAGAACATAAAATACCACACATTGCTTTTCACAATGAAAGATTTTCATGGACATTTTCCTAGTTTTCTTTGTAGAGAGAGATTAGCTGCCTAATATTCCTTAGAGACAAAAGCCACAGTTCATGCTAATATTTCCCTTCTGATGAGCTGTTTCCAGTTTGTGGTTTGTGACATTACAAAAGAGGCTATAATAATTCTTGCCTGGAAGTCCTGACTCTAGCCTTTTGTCAGCTGTTACTCTGTCTTGTTTAGGCGTATTAAAGGGAGGACCCCAGACTGCAGAAGGCCCTGCAGCTCCTACCACTCACATTAAATGAGCACCTCTTCCACACCAGGCATTTAAAAACATCGTCTCTAACCATTGCAGCACCCTGCAAGGTAGGCATGGTTACGCTCCTTTACAGAGGGGAGAGCTGGGGTTAAAAAGTTAAGGTGGCAGGTGACACAGCAGGCATGTGACCCCAGGTTGGTCTCACTCCAAGGCCTGAGCTTGCCTCACTAGCCAGCACAGACCACTGCCCCTAGGAAAGGGGTTATATCCAGTTGAAATGGGCCCCAAGGGCACATCTGAAAGGGAAAGAGATTATAATTAAGCAGCCCAAGGGGATGTGTGCCCAACCATGTTTGCTTCTGTGATAGGGACAGGTGGGTTTTAACTATTGTGACAGATGTACTTAAACCCCAGATCTTCTCCTATCACCTGCAGCTCCTGTGTTTACCCTGCTGATATTCCTTCCAACCCCTGAACAGCAGGAAGCCCTGCTTGAGAATTGCCCAGATGAACAATGGTCTAGAGGTAGCTCTGGCAGCATAGAGAGGAGTGGTTTTGTTGGTGGGCTGGTTCTTTAGCTAGCGGTACTCGATTATACTCAGTTTAGTATGGAGTGTCCCGTCTCCTCTGCACCCTGCCCCCTAGAATCCAGGCTCACACAGCAGCCTGAGTAAGCCCCACAACACATAACCTGGCCAAGTCATTCTCTGCTGTCAGCCCGTCAGTGGGGGCTCACTGCTCCCGACCTGGCACCTGAAGCCCCTCTGGCCAGCTCTCCTGTGGCTGCACTTCCATGTCACACCACCACATGGGTCCTGACTAATGGCCAGGCCAGATGACAATTGGTGGCATTTTTCTGACTTGGGGCAATGTATGTCCTCTTTATACTGGCTCTCCTCCTTCTATTTCACAAGACTAATTTCTGCTCATCCTTTGGAAGTTCAGTAGAGCCCTTCCTGTTTCAGGACACCTTCTCTGGTTCCTCTGGGCTGGGTGGAACCCCTCTTGGCTCTCCCACATCACTCCGTTTCTCTCTTCCGTAGCACTGATCACCCTGGATTGTGCATGTTTATATCTCTGTCTCTCCAAATGGCCTGGAAGCTCTTTGAGCTGTATTCCAGCACCAATATGGTATCTGGCGCACAATATGCTGGGAAGACGATGACTGAATAGATGAATGAATGAGTGGCTGCAGAGGTTTGGGTGCTGAACATGTGCAGAGTTTAGAAGTGTTGAAAGAACATCAGGAATGCAACTCAGGGCCTTGAGTATTCATGCAACCATCATGATGAAGATGAGTAACACACGAAGGGAGCCTCACATTTAACACAAGGTGGTGGGTGGCAAATCGGCAAATACAGTGTCATGGACAGCATTGTTTTTGGACAGCTCTAAATTTTATGAAACATAACACCATGGGAATGGAAAGGTAAACTGTGCTTCAGAGACGCAGGTAATATAGGTGTCGGAGGTTGAAGCAACCATGAAAAATACAGATATTTTAAAACCATATGGTCAGAGCATGGTGGAAGGCATGTGAGTAAGGACACAATGAGAAAAAATGAGGTATGGTAATGCTGTGACAGTAGTTCATGGATAGCTATCCAGGCCCAGAATGCTTTTAAAATTCAGAGCTATCACCTGGCATAGAGGCAAAGTATTTTAGAAACTGGGAACGTCGAGCCTGTAGGCCTGTCTAACTCACTCTGTACAAAAGGAGAGTCTGATGAAGCCTTTAGCCTCTACACTGTTCATTTCATCTCTTAGAGGGTAGAAGAAACTATAAAGAAAACATCTATTCTGGATCAGGTTTGACCAAAAAGGAAGAGCTGCTTGACATGAGAGGATAAAAGCAGCCTCTAGTAAATAAGAATGGGCTTCCCTGGAGTAAACCTTGGTGAGTATGGGAAAGGATTTTAGGCAAGCAGGTTTCAGATATTTGACAGCTCTGTTGTCTGACCCACAATGAAAACGTGGCTCCAAAGGGAAATAAAAATAATGTTTCAAGTATGCAAAAGATCCCAATGAAGAAAAAAAGGCTGCACACAAATTCTAGTCTTTCCAGGTCCGCCACCTCCTGGGGTAGCAGGTAGTGCTGGTAGGGTGTCCTCCTCCTATACTATAACACTAGTGGACATTGAGCAAGAGTCCCCACTCTACGCTAGCACTGGGCTGCCTGGTGAGCAGACCCAGAGAAGTGATGTCTTCCCTTTGGGCCTGATGTATCTCACTTCCTACCTGACAGCACCAGGCAGTACTGGAACGTGCCTTCTGCCCTGCAGGAAAGACCAGCAGGGGACGAGCAAGAACACTAATGGCACCAGGTAAACAAAGTGGACCAGAATAACACTGACAGGGCTCTGAAAACTAAATTGTCATTGTACCGTAGCCCACACAAGTCAGCCAGAACCTACCTAATAAACCTAAACTGTGTGACTATGTGACTGTCTACTAAAATAGAAGTTTTAAATAGGACCCAGAATCTCCCAACATACTATACAAAACATCTATTATATAATGGAAAATCACCCATCATACCAAGAATAGAGGAAATCACAACTCAGATGAGAGGAGACAATCAAGAGATACCAGCATTGAGATGACACAGATGTTAAAACTATTCCACAGGAATTTTAAAGCAGCTGTAACAAAATGGCTTAGTGAGCAATTAAAACTATTCTTGAAACAAATTTTTTAAAAGCTCACCAAAAAAGTATAACAATAAAAAAAGGACTGAATGGAAACGATTGAACTAAAAAATACCAATTAAAGAAAAAAGACTCAGTAGATGAGCTGAATAGTGTAATAGATGTGACAGAGGAAAGAATCAGTGAACTCAATGATAGAACAAGAGAAATTACACATCTGAAAAACAGAGAAAGTCAGCTGGGAAAACAAACAAACAAAAAAACGTGAACAGAGCTTCAGAGACCTGTGGGCTAGTAACAAAACACCTACAATTCATATCATTCAATTCCTAGAAAAAGTGTGAGGCTTTAAAAATATTTAAGCAAATAATGGCTAAAAATTTCCTGAATTTTGTGGAAGATCTAAACCTACAGATTAAAGAAACTGTAAAAATCCCAAACATGATAAACTCAAAGAAATCCATATCAAGACACATCATAATTAAAAAATTGAAAATATAAAAAGGCAGAGAAAATTAAACATCTAAAGAAAAAGAAAAATCTAGAAAGCAGCCAGAGACAAATGGTACATTGCTTATAAAGGAATACCTTTTTTTTTTTTTTTCTTTTGAGATGATATCTCACTCTGTCACCCAGGCTGGAGTACAGTGGCATGAAGTCTGCTCACTTCAACTTCCATCTCCCAGGTTCAAATGATTCTAGTGCCTCAGCCTCCCAAGTAGTTGTGATTACAGGTGCACACCACCACGTCTGGCTAATTTTTACATTTTTAGTAGAGACGGTGTTTCACTATGATGTCCAGGCTGGTCTCGAATTCCTGACCTCAAGAGATCTGCCTGCCTCAGCCTCCTAAAACGCTGGGATTATAGGCATGAGCCGTGGTGCCTGGCCAGGAATACCAATTTGAATGACAGAAAATTTCTCATCAGAAACTATGGAGACCAGATGTAAGAGGTGCTGCTTATTTTGTGTTCTGAAAAAAAAAGAATTGTCAACCAGGAATTCTATTGCCCATAAAAATATGCTTCAGGAATGGACAAGAAATAAAGACACTCTCAGAGGAAGAGAAATGAAGAGAATCTTTTGTGGGAGAACTAACTTTAAAGAATGATTAGAGGAAGTTCCTCTAACAGAAAGGAAATGATATAGTAGACTAGAATTTCAAAAAAGAAAGACAATAATAGAATGAGTAAAAATAGGGATATATACTACACCATCCTTCTCCTCATGAGTTTTAACAATCACATTAGATTTTTAACACAAAAATTATATCACCTGATATGGTATTCAGTGAATATAATGGAAATATGACAATTACATTTAAAAAGTGGAGAAGGCTAAAGAACATAAATGAAAGTAAGATTTCTACACTTGACTCAAAATGGTCAAATGTTGATATGTTCTGTACATATATTGCAATAGTCAGGCTGTGATAAGTTCCACATATACATATATATATTGCAATAAGTAGAGAAACCATTAAGAAAACTATTCAATAAAAAACACTATAAATAAATCAAAGTGGAATTCTAAAACTTGTTCAAATAATCCACAGGAAGGCAAGAAAAGAGAAATATATGAATGGGAAACAAAGAAAAAATAACACACAATAAGATGGCCAATTTAAGCCCTGACATATCAATAATTACTTTTGGTATAAATGGTCTAAATCAGAGGACAGATCTTGCCAAACTATATTTAAAAACATGATCCAACTATGTGCTATAAATAAGAAATCAAACAATAGAACCTCCAAATACATAAAGCAAAAACTGATTTAACTGAAAAAAGAAATAGAAAATACACAATTGTAATTGAGACTTTAACACCCACTTTCAGAAATTGATAGAAACTCTGCAAAGTTACAGAAGAACTAAACACTACCACGACTAACTGATAGTATCTAATGAACACATAGAATACTCCAGGTAGCAACAGCAGAATGTACATCCTTTTCAAGCATACATGGAACACTCGCCAAAATAGACCATATCCTAGGTCATAAAACAAATTTCAACAAAATGAAAAAAAAACATACAGAATATGTTATTTGGCAATAATGCAATAAAAATAAAAATCAACAATGGATAGGCAACAGGAAAATCTCCAAACATTGGGAACATTTAAAAAAGGACTTCTATAAAATGCATGGGTCATCAAGAAAGTCTCAAAAAAATTTTTTAAGCTAGAAATGAAGTTTCGGAGAGGTTTCAAGATGGCTGAATAGGAACAGCTCCAGTCTGCAGCTCCCAGCGTGAGCAATGCAGATGACAGGTGATTTCTGCATTTCCAACTGAGGTACTGGGTTCATCTCACTGGGGCTTGTCAGACAGTGGGTGCAGCCCACTGAGCAGGGCAGGGCATCACCTCACCCAGGAAGGGCAAGGGGTCGGGGAATTCCCTTTCCTAGAAAAGGAAAGCTGTGACAGATGGTACCTGCAAAATCGGGACACTCCTACCCTAATACTGTGCTTTTCCAACGGCCTTAGCAAACAGCAAGCCAGGAGATTATATCCCATGTCTGGCTTGGAGGGTCCCATGCCCACGGAGCCTCACTCACTGCTAGCACAGCAGTCTGAGATTGAACTGCAAGGTGGCAGCGAGGCTAGGGGAGGGGTGTCCGCCATTGCTGAAGCTTGAGTAGGTAAACAAAGTGGCCGGGAATCTCGAACTGGGTGGAGCCCACCACAACTCAAGGAGGCCTGCCTGCCTCTGTAGACTCCACCTCTAGGGGCAGGGCATAGCTGAACAAAAGGCAGCAGAAACTTCTGCAGACTTAAACATCTCAGTCTGACAGCTTTAAAGAGACTAGTGGTTCTCCCAGCATTGAGTTTGAGATCTGAGAATGGACATACTGCCTCCTCAAGTGGGTCCCTGACCCCCGAGTAGCCTAACTGGGAAACAGCCCCCAGCAGGGGCTGACTGACACCTCATACAGCTGGGTGCCCCTCTGAAACGAAGCTTCCAGAGGAAGGATCAGGCAACAACATATGCCGTTCTGCAATATTTGCTGTTCTGCAGCCTCCGCTGGTGATACCCAGGCAAACAGGGTCTGAAGTGGACCTCCAGCAAACTCCAACAGACCTGCAGCTGAGGGTCCTGACTGTTAGAAGGAAAACTAACAAACAGAAAAGACATTCACACCAAAACCCCATCTGTACATCACCATCATCAAAGACCAGAGGTAGATAAAACCACAAAGATAGGGAGAAACTAGAGGAGAAAAACTGAAAATTCTAAAAATCAGAGCACCTCTTCTACTCTGAAGGAACACAGCTTCTCGTCAGCAATGGAACAAAGCTAGACAGAGAATGACTTTGATGAGTTGAGAGAAGAAGGCTTCAGATAATCAGTAATAACAAATTTCTCTGAGCTAAAAGAGGATGTTTGAACCCATTGCAAAGAAGCTAAAAACCTTGATAAAAGATTGAACAAATGGCTAACTAGAAGAAACTGTGTACAGAAGTCCTTAAATGACCTGATGGAGCAGAAAACCATAGCATGAGATCTACATGACGCATGCAGAAGCTTCAGTACCCGATCTGATCAAGTGGAAGAAAGGGTATCAGTGATTGAAGATCAAATGAATGAAATGAAGTGAGAAGAGAAGTTTAGAGAAAAAAGAGTAAAAAGAAATGAATAAGAAATATGGGACTATGTGAAAAGACCAAATATACATCTGATTGGTGTACCTGAAAGTGATGGGGAGAATGGAACCAACTTGGAAAACACTCTTCAGGATATTATCCTGGAGAACTTCCCCAACCAACAAGGCAGGCCAATATTCAAATTCAGGAAATACAAAGAATGCCAGAAAGATACTCCTCGAGAAGAGCAACCCCAAGACACGTAATTGTCAGATTCACCAATGTTGAAATGAAGGAAAAAATGTTAAGGACAGTCAGAGAGAAAGGGCGGGTTACCCACAAAGGGAAGCCCATCAGACTAACAGCGGATCTCTCAGCAGAAACTCTATAAGCCAGAAGAGAGTGGGAGCCAATATTGAACATTCTTAAAGAAAAAAATTTTCAACCCAGAATTTCATATCTAGCCAAATTAAGCTTCATAAGTGAAGGAGAAATGAAATCCTTTACAGACAAACAAATGCAGAGAAATTTTGTCACCACCAGGCCTGCCTTACAAGAGCTCCTGAAAGAGGCACTAAACATGGAAAGGAACAACCGGTACCAGCCACTGCAAAAACATACCAAATTGTAAAGACCATTGATGCTAAGAAGAAACTGCATCAACTAAGAAGCAAAATAACCAGCTACATCATAATGACTGGATCAAGTTCACACATAACAATATTAACCTTAAATGTAAATGGGCTGAATGTTGCAATTAAAAGACACAGACTGGCAAATCTGATAAAGAGTCAAGACCCATCAGTGTACTATATTCAGGAGACCCATCTCACATGCAGAGACACACATAAACTCAAAATAAAGGGATGGAGGAAGACCTACCAAGCAAATGGAAAACCAAAAAAAAAAAAAAAAAAAAAAGCAGGGGTTGCAATCCTAGTCTCTGATAAAACAGACTTTAAACAAACAAAGATCAAAAGAGACAAAATAGGCCATTGCATAATGGTAAAGGGATCAATTCAATAAGAAGAGGTAACTATCCTAGATACATATGCACCCAATACAGGAGCACCCAGATTCATAAAGCAAGTCCTTAGAGACCTACAAAGAGACTTGGAGTCCCGCACAATAATAATGGGATACTTTAACACCCCACTGTCAACATTAGACAGATCAGCGAGACAGAAAGTTAACAAGGATATCCAGGAATTGAACTCAGCTCTGCACCAAATGGACCTAATAGACATCTATAGAACTCTCCACCCCAAATCAACAGAATATACATTCTTCTCAACACCCCATTGCACTTATTCCAAAATTGACCACATACTTGGAAGTAAAGCACTACTCAGCAAATGTAAAAGAACAGAAATTATAACAAACTGTCTCTCAGACAACAATGCGATCAAACTAGAACCCAGGATTAAGAAACTCACTCAAAACAGTTCAACTACATGGAAACTGAACAACCTGCTCCTGAATGACTACTGGGTACATAATGAAATGAAGGCAGAAATAAAGATGTTCTTTGAAACCAATGAGAACAAAGACACAACATACCAGAATCTCTTGGACACATTTAAAGCAGTATGTAGAGGGAAATTTATAGCACTAAATGCCCACAAGAGAAAGCAGGAAAGATCAAAATTGACATCCTAATACCACAAGTAAAAGAACTAGAGAAGCAAGAGCAAACACATTCAAAAGCTAGCAGAAGGCAAAAAATAACTAAGATCAGAGCAGAACTGAAGGAGATAGAGACACAAAATCCCTTCAAAAAATCAGCGAATCCAGGGCTGGTTTTTTGAAAAGATCAACAAAATTGATAAACCACTAGCAAGATTAATAAAGAAAAGAGAGAAGGATCAAATAGATGCAATAAAAAATGATAAAGGGGATATCACCACAGATCCCACAGAAATACAAACTACCATCAAAGAATACTATAAACACCTCTATGCAAATGAATTAGAATATCTAGAAGAAATGGATAAATTCCTGGACATATACACCCTCCCAAAACTAAACCAGGAAGAAGTTGAATCCCTGAATAGACCAATAACAGGTTCTGAAATTGAGGCAATAATTAATAGCCTACCAACCAAAAAAAGTCCAGGACGAGACAGATTCACAGGTGAATTCTACCAGAGGTACAAAGAGGAGCTGGTACCATTCCTTCTGAAACTATGTCAATCAATAGAAAAAGAGGGAATCCTCCCTAATCATTATATGAGGGCAACATCATCCTGATACCAAAGCCTGACAGAGATACAACAAAAAAAGAGAATTTTAGACCAATATGCCTGATGAACATCAGTGCAAAAATCCTCAATAAAATATTGGCAAACCGAATCCAGCAGCACATCAAAAAGCTTATCCACCACGATCAAGTTGACTTAATCCCTGGGATGCAAGGCTGGTTCAATATATGCAAATCAATAAATGTAATCCATCATATAAACAGAACCAAAGACAAAAACCACATGATTATCTCAACAGATGCAGAAAAGGCCTTCAACAAAATTCAACAGTCCTTCATGCTAAAAACTCTCAATAATTCGATATTGATGGAACGTATCTCAAAATAATAAGAGCTACTTATGACAAACCCACAACCAATATCATACTGAATGGGCAAAAACTGGAAGAATTCCCTTTGAAAACTGGCACAGGACAGGGATGCCCTCTCTCACCACTCCTCTTCAACACAGTGTTGGAAGTTCTGGCCAGGGAAATTAGGCAAGAGAAAGATATAAAGGGTATTCAATTAGGAAAATAGGAAGTCAAGTTGCCCTGTTTGCAGATGACATGATTGTATATTTAGAAAACCCCATTGTCTCAGCCCAAAATCTCCTGAAGCTGATAAGCAACTTGAGCAAAGTCTCAGGATACAAAATCAATGTGCAAAAATCACAAGCATTCCTATACACCAAAAATAGACAAACAGAGAGCCAAATCATGAGTGAACTCCCATTTCACAACTGCTCAAACAGAATAAAATGCCTAGGAATCCAACTTACAAGAGATGTGAAGGACCTCTTCAAGGAGAACTACAAACCACTGCTCAACGAAATAAAAGAGGACACAAACAAATGGAAGAACATTTCATGCTCATTGATAGGAAGAATCAATATTGTGAAAATGGTCATACTGCCCAAGGTAATTTATAGATTCAGTGCCATCCCCATCAAGCTACAAATGACTTTCTTCACAGAAATGACTCTAAAGTTCATATGGAACCAAAAAAGAGCCCACATTGCCAACACAATCCTAAGCCAAAAGAACAAAGCTGGAGGCATCATGCTACTTGACTTCAAACTATACTACATGGCTACAGTAACCAAAACAGCATGGTACTGGTACCAAAACAGAGATATAGACCAATGGAACAGAATAGAGCCCTCAGAAATAATACCACACCTGTACAACCATCTGATCCTTGACAAACGTGACAAAAACAAGAAATCAGGAAAGGATTCCCTATTTAATCAATGGTGCTGGGAAAACTGGCTAGCCATTTATAGAAAGGTGAAATTGGATCTCTTCCTTACACCTTATACAAAAATTAATTCCAGATGGACTGAAGACTTAAATGTTACACCTAAAACCATAAAAACCCTAGAAGAAAACCTAGGCAACACCATTCAGGCCATAGGCATGGGCAAGGACTTCTTGACTAAAACACCAAAAGCAATGGCAACAAAAGCCAAAATTGACAAATGGGATCTAATTAAACTCAACAGTTTCTGCACAGCAAAAGAAACTACCATCAGAGTGAACAGGCAACCTACAGAATGGGAGAAAATTTTTACAATCTACCTATCTGACAAAAGGCTGATGTTCAGATTCTACAAAGAACTTAAACAAATTTACAAGAAAAAATCAAACAACCCCATCAAAAAAATGTGCAAAGGATATGAACAGACACTTCTCAAAAGAAGACATTTATGCAGCCAGCAGACACATGAAAAAATGCTCATCATCACTGGCCATCAGAGAAATGCTAATCAAAATCACAATGAAATGCTGTCTCACGCCAGTTAGAAGTCAGGAAACAACAGGTGCTGGAGAGGATGTGGAGAAATAGGAACACTTTTTTTTTTTTTTTTTTTTTTTTTTAAATTTATTTATTATTATTAAACTTCAAGTTGTAGGGTACATGTGCACAACGTGCAGGTTTGCTACATATGTATACTTGTGCCATGTTGGTGTGCTGCACCCATCAACTCGTCATTTACATCAGGTATAACTCCCAATGCAATCCCTCCCCCCTCCCCCCTCCCCATGATAGGCCCCGGTGTGTGATGTTCCCCTTCCCGAGTCCAAGTGATCTCATTGTTCAGTTCCCACCTACGAGTGAGAACATGCGGTGTTTGGTTTTCTGTTCTTGTGACAGTTTACTAAGAATGATGGTTTCCAGCTGCATCCATGTCCCTACAAAGGACACAAACTCATCCTTTTTTATGGCTGCATAGTATTCCATGGTGTATATGTGCCACATTTTCTTAATCCAATCTGTCACTGATGGACATTTGGGTTGATTCCAAGTCTTTGCTATTGTGAATAGTGCTGCAATAAACATACGTGTGCATGTGTCCTTATAGCAGCATAATTTATAATCCTTTGGGTATATACCCAGTAATGGGATGGCTGGGTCATATGGTACATCTAGTTCTAGATCCTTGAGGAATCGCCATACTGTTTTCCATAATGGTTGAACTAGTTTACAATCCCACCAACAGTGTAAAAGTGTTGAAATAGGAACACTTTTACACTGTTGGTGGGACTGAACTAGTTCAACCATTGTGGAAAACAGTGTGGCTATTCCTCAAGGATCTAGAACTAGAAATACCATTTGACCCAGCCATCCCATTACTGGGCATATACCCAAAAGATTATAAATCATGCTGCTATAAAGACACATGCGCATGTATGTTTATTGCGGCACTATTCACAATAGCAAAGACTTGGAACCAATCCAGATGTCCATCAATGATAGACTGGATTAAGAAAATGTGGCACATACACACCATGGAATACTATGCAGCCATAAAAAAGGATGAGTTCATGTCTTTTGTAGGGACATGGATGAAGCTAGAAACCATCATTCTGAGCAAACTGTCACAAGGACAGAAAATCAAACACTGCATGTTCTCACTCATAGGTGGGAATTGAACAATGAGAACACTTGGAAACAGGGTGGGGAACATCACACACTGGAGTCTGTCATGGGGTGGGGGGATGGGGAAGGGATAGCATTAGGAGATATACCTATTGTAAATGTTGAGTTAATGGGTGCAGCACAGCAACTGGGCACATGTATATATATGTAACAAACCTGCATGTTGTGCACACGTACCCTAGAACTTAACATATAATAATTTTAAAAAACTAGAAATGAAAGGAAATGAAAGTACAATATATTAAAATTTATGGGATAAAACAAAAGCAGCTCTGAAAAGAAAATGTATACCACAAACTGTTTACACTAAAAATAAAAAAGGCCTCCAATCAACACACTAATTTTTTTCCTCAAGAAATTAGAAAAGAACAAAATAATTACTGATCACCAGAAAAAGGAAATAATAAAGATAAGAATGTAAATAAATAAAATGTAAAATAGGAAGGTAGAGAAAAATCAATGAAACAAAACTAGCTCTTTGAACAAAATCAATAAAATTGACAAATCTCTAGTAAGACTGACAAAAATAAAAATGAAAGAAGACACACATAGCCCATATCAGAAATGAAACAGGTGCTTTACTACAGATCCTGCAGCCATTAAAAAGAAAATAAGAAAATACTATCACTAACTTTATGCTCACAATTTAAAGGAAATGGGCCAGTCCCTGAAAAGCCACAAACTACCAAAACTCAGCCAAGGTGAAATAGATAATCTGAATATCTATAATCATTAAATAAATCTAAATTTTAATTTAAAAACTCCCAGAAAAGAAATATTCAGGCCCAGATAGTTTTACTAGCATATCCTAATACACATTTAAAGAAGAATTAGCATCAATTTTGCACAACCTCTTACAGAAAAGGAAGAAACACTTTATAACTCATTTTATGAGGTCAGAATGATCCTAACACGAAAATCAAAGGCAGTCCAAAAAAAAAAAAAAGAAGGAAAGAAATAAACAAAACTCTCTCATGAACTTTGACACAAAAATCTTCAGTAAAAGGCAAGCAGAGAATAAAATTGTGAATGAACTTCCATTCACAATTGCTACAAAGAGAATAAAATACCTAGGAATACAGCCAACAGAGGAAGTGAAGGACCTCTTCAAGGAGAGCTACAAACTGCTGCTCAAGGAAATCAGAGAGGACATGAACAAGTGGAAAAACATTTCATCCTCATAAATAGGAAGAATCAATATCATGAAAATGACCATACTGCCCAAAGTAATTTATAGATTCAATGCATTTCCCATTAAACTACCACTGACATTCTTCACAGAATTAGAAGAAACTATCTTAAAATTATCTGGAAACAAAAAAGAGCTTGCATATCCAAGAAAATCCTAAGCAAAAAGAACAGAGCTGGAGGCACCACACTATCATACTTCAAACTATTCCACAAATCTATAGTAACCAAAGCAGCATAGTACTGTTACAAAAATAGACACATAGACTAATGGAACAGAATAGAGAACTCAGAAATAAGTCCGCACATCTACAACCATCTGATCTTCAACAAACCTGACAAAAACAAGCAATGGGGAAAGGATCTCCTATTCAATAAATGGCTCTGGGAAAACTTGCTGGCCATATGCAGAAAACTGAAACTGGACCCCTTCCTTACACCTTATACAAAAATTAACCCAAGATGGATTAAAGACTTAACTGTAAAACCCAAAACTATAAAAAACTCTAGAAGAAAACCTAGGCAATATCACTCAGGACATAGGCATGGGCAAAGATTTCATGATGAACTTGCCAAAAGCAACTGCAACAAAAGCAAAAATTGACAAATGGGATCTAATTAAACTAAAGAGCTTCTGCACAGCAAAAGAAACTATCATCAGAGTGAACAGGCAACCTACAAAGTGGGAGAAAATTTTTGCAATCTATCCATCTGACAAAGGTCTAATATTCAGAATCTACAAGGATCTTGAACAAATTTACAAGAAAAAAAAACCTCATTAAAAAAGTGAATAAGGGACATGAACAGACACTTGTCAAAAGAAGACATTCATGTAGCCAACATACATACGAAAAGAAAGCTCAACATCACTGATCATTAGAGAAATGAAAATCAAAACCACAATGAGATACCATCTCATGTCAGTCAGAATGGGGATTATTAAAAAGTCAAGAAACGACAGATGCTGGTGAGGTTCCAGAGAAATAGGAACACTTTTACACTGTTGGTGGGAATGTAAATTAGTTCAACCATTGTGGAAGACAGTGTGGTGCTTCCTCAAAGATCTAGAACCAGAAATACCATTTAACCCAGCAATCCCATTACAAGCCATTCTATTATAAAGATATATGGCACATGTATATTCATTGCAACACTCTTCACAATGACAAAGACATAGAATCAGCCCAAATATCCATCAGTGATATCCATCTGGATAAACAAAATGTGGTACATATACTCCATGGAATACTATGCAGCCATAAAAAGGAATGAGATCATGTCCTTTGCAGGGACATGGATGGAGCTGGAAGCCATTATCCTCAGAAAACTAATGCAGGAACAGAAAACCAAACACTGCATGTTCTCACTTATAAGTAGGAGCTGAACAATGAGAACACATGGACACAAGGAGGGGAACAACACACACTGGGGCCAGTCAGGGAGTGGGGGTATGGGGAGAGCATTAGGAATAATAGCTCATGCATTCTGAGCTTAATACCTAGGTGATGGGTTGATGGGTGCAGCAAACCACCATGGCATATGTTTACCTATGTAACAAACCTGCACATTCTGCACATGTAACCTGGAACTTAAAATAGAAACAATTTTTTTTCAATTTTCATTAAAAAATTAGTAAATAATATCAAGCAATATATTTAAAAATTATATGCCACAACAAAGCGGGATTTATTCCAGATATGCAAGGATGGTTCAATAATTTAAAATTAATCAATATAATCCACCAGATCAGCAAGCTAAAGAAGAAAAATCATAAAATTGATGCAGAAAAAGCACTTGCCAAAATCCAATTCATAGTAAAACTATCATCATTATAATTCATAAATATGACTCATAACAAATAATAAACTCACAATAAAAATTCTCAGCAAACTAGAAGTAGAGGAGAACTTCCTCAACTTAAAAAATTGCATCTACAGAATATCTAAAGCTAACATCATACTTAATAGTGAAAGACAGGGCACTTTTCCCTTAAGATTTGAAACAAGGCAAGGATATCTGTTCTTGCCTTCTTATTCAACATAGTACTGGAAAGTTCTAGCCAGTGCAATAAATAAGGCAAGAAAAAGAAATAAAAAGGCCTACAGATCATAAAGAAAGAAATTAAAATGTTCTTATTTGTAGAGTACATGACTATCTACATAGAAAACTTCACAAAATCTACAAAAAACTTTTATTTTTATTTATTTATTATTATTATTTTATTTTATTTTTCCGTAAGTTATTGGGGCATAGGTGGTATTTGGTTACGTGAGGAAGTTCTTTAGTGGTGATTTGTGAGATTTTGGTGCACCCATCACCCCCGCAGTATACATTGCACTATATTTGTAGCCTTATTTCCTTCAACCCCCTCCCACTCTTCCCTCCAAGTCCCCAAAGTCCATTGTATCATTCTTATGCCTTCATGGCTTAGCTCCCTCATATCAGTGATAACATATGATGTCTGGTTTTCCATTCCTGAGTTACTTCACTTAGAATAATAGTCTCCAATATCATCCAGGTCACTGAAAATGCTGCTAATTCATTCCTTTTTATGGTTGAGTAGTATTCCATCATATATACACCACAGTTTTTTATCCACTTGTTGGGGTTCCACGATTTTGCAATTGTGAATTGTGCTGCTATAAACATGCAAGTGCAAGTATCTTTTTCAAATAGTGACTTCTTTTCCTCTGGGTAGAGATCGAGTAGTAGGATTGCTGGATCGAATGGTATTTCTACTTTTACTTCTTTAAGCAATCTCCACATTGTTTTCCATAGCAGCTGTCCTAGTTTACATTCCTATTAGCAGTGTAGAAATGTTCCCTGATCACCACATCCATGCCAACATCTACGGTTTTTTGATTTGTTGATTGTGGCCATTCTTGCAGGAGTAAGGTAGTATCACACTGTGGTTTTGGTTTGCATTTCCCTGATCATTAGTGATATTGAGCATTTTTTCATATGTTACTTGGCCATTTTACATCTTCTTTTGAGAATTGTTTTTTCACATCCTTAATCCACTTTTTGATGGAATTTTTTTTTTTCTTACTGATTTGTTTGAGTTTGTTGTAGATTCTGGACATTAGTTCTTTGTCAGATGTATAGATTGTGAAGATTTGCTCCCACTCTGTGGGTTGTCTGTTTACTCTGATGACTGCTCCTTTTGTCGTGCAAAAGCTCTTTAGTTTAATTAGGTTCCAGCTTTATCTTTGTTTTTATTGCATTTACTTTTGGGTTCTTGGTCATGAAATCTTTGCTTAAGCCACTGTCTAGAAGGGTTTTCCCAATGTTATCTTCTATAATGTTTACAATTTCAGGTCTTTGGTTTAAGTCCTTAATCCATCTTGAGTTGATTTTTGCATAAGGTGAGAGATGAGGATCAAGTTTCATTCTCCTACATGTGGCTAGCCAATTATCCCAGCACCATTTGTTGAAAAAGGTGTCCTTTCCCCACTTTATATTTTTGTTTGCTTTAAGTATTTGGGTTTATTTCTGGGTTCTCTGTTCTGTTCCGTTGGTCTATGTGCCTATTTTTTATACCAGTACCACGCTGTTTTGGTGACTATGGCCTTATAGTATAGTTTGAAATTAGATAGTGTGATGCCTCCAGATTTGTTCTTTTTGCTTAGTCTTATTTTGGCTATGCATGCTCTTTTTTGGTTCAGAATTTGTTTTTTTCTAACTCTGTGAAAAATGATGGTGGTATTTTGATGGGGATTGCATTGAATTTGTAAATTGCTTTTGGCAGTATGGTTATTTTCACAATATTGTTTCTACCCATCCATGAGCATGGGATGTGTTTCCATTTGTTTGAGTCATCTATGATTTCTTTCAGCAGTGTTTTATAATTTTCCTTGAAGAGGTCTTTTGACTCCTTTGTTAGGTACATTCCTAAGTATTGTATTTTTCTTTCTTTCTTTCTTTTTTTTTTTTTTTTTGCAGCTATTGCAAACGTGATTGAGTTCTTGATTTGATTCTCTGATTGGTCACTGTTGGGGTAAGGAAGAGCTATTGATTTGTGTACATCAATCTTGTATCCAGAAACTTTGCTGAATTCTTTTATCAGTTCTAGGAGCTTTCTGGAGGAGCCCTTAGGGTTTTCAAGGTAAACAGTCATATCATCAGCAAAAAGGGACAGTTTGATTTCCTCTTAACTGATTTGGATGCCCTTTATCTTTTTTCTCTTGTCTGATTGCTCTGTCTAGGACTTCCAGTACTATGTTGAAGGGAAATGGTGAGAGTGAGCATCCTTGTCTTGTTCCCATTCTCAGACGGAATGCTTTCAATTTTTCCCCATTCAGTATTATGTTGTCTGTGTGTTTGTCATAGATGGCCTTTATTACATTAAGGTATGCCCCTTGTATGCTGATTTTGCTGAGGGTTTTAATTATAAAGGGATGCTGGATTTTGTTGAATGCTTTTTCTGCATCTATTGAAATGATCATGTTATTTTTTTTTTTTTTTTTTTTTTTTTTTTTGAGACGGAGTCTCGCTCTGTCTCCCAGGCTGGAGTGCTGTGGCCAGGATGGTCTCGATCTCCTGACCTCGTGATCCGCCCGTCTCGGCCTCCCAAAGTGCTGGGATTACAGGCTTGAGCCACCGCGCCCAGCCGTGATTTTGTTTTTAATTCTGTTTATGTAGTGTATTACATTTATTGACCCGGGAATGTTAAACCATCCCTGCATCCCTGGTATGAAACCCACTTGATTCATGGTGGATTATCTTTTTGGTATCCACCATAACTAGCATTTTGTTAAGGATTTTAACATCTATGTTCACCAAGGATATTGGTCTGTAGTTTTCCTTTTTGGTTGTGTCCTTTCCTGGTTTTGGTATTAGGGTAATGAAGGCTTCATAGAATGAATTAGGGAGGGTTCCTTCTTTCTCTATCTTGTGGAATAGTGTCAAATGGGATCGGTACCAGTTCTTCTCTTAATGTCTGATAGAATTCTGCTGTGAATCGGTCTGGTCCTGGACTGTTTTTGTTGTTGTTGTTTTTCTTGGGGAGGTGGGGTAATTTTAAGCTAGGAAGGTTGCATTTTTCCAGGAATTTATCTATCTCTTCTTGGTTTTCTGGTTTATGTGAGTAAAGGTGTTCTTAGTAGCTTTGAATGATCTTTTGTATTTCAGTGGTGTTAGTTGTAATATATCCTGTTTTGTTTCTTAGTGAGATTATTTGGTTTTTCTCTCTTCTGTTCTTGGTTTATCTTGTTAATGGTCTATCAATTTTGTTTATCTTTTTAAAGAACCAGATTTTTGTTTCATTTATCTTTTGTATTTTTAGTTTCAATTTTATTTAGTTCTGCTCTGATCTTGGTTATTTCCTTTCTTCTGCTGGGTTTGCATTTGGTTTGTTCTTGTTTCTCTAGTTTCTTGAAGTGTGACCTTAGATTGGCTGTGCTCTTTCAGACTTTTTGATGTAGGTGTTTAGCAATATGAACTTTCCTCTTAGCAACACCTTAGCTGTATCCCAGACGTTTTGATAGGTTATGTCATTATTTTCATTCAGTTCAAAGAATTTTTAAATTTCCATCTTGATTTCGTTTTTGACCCAATCCTCATTCAGCAGCAGGTTATTTAATTTCCATGTATTTGCACGGTTTTGAGGGTTCCTTTTGGAATTGATTTCCAGTTTTATTACACTGTAGTCTGAGAGAATGCTTGATATAATTTTAATTTTCTTAAATTTATTGAGGCTCATTTTATAGCCTATCATATGGTCTGTCTTGGAGAAAGTTCCATGCGCTGTTGAATAGAATGTGTATTCTTTGGTTGTTGGATGAAATGTTCTGTATATATCTGCTAAGTCCATTTGTTCCAAGGTATAGTTCAAATCCATCGTTTCTTTGTTGACTTCCTGTCTTGATGACTTCTCTTGTGCTGTCAGTGGAGTATTGAACTTCCTCACTAACTATTATTGTGTTGCTGTCTATCTCATTTCTTAGGTCTATTAGTAATTGTTTTATAAATTTGGGAGCTCCAGCGTTAGGTGCATAAATGTTTGGGATTGTGATATCTTCTTGTTGGACAAGGATTTTTAGCATTATGTATGTCCCTTTTTGTCTCTTTTAGCCTCTGTTGCTTTAAAGATTGTTTTGTCTGATATAAGAATAACTACCCCTGCTCATTTTTGGTATCCATTTGCATGAAATGCCTTTTTATACCCCTCTATTTTAAGTTTATGTGAGTCCTTATGTGTTAGGTGAGTCTCCTGAAGGCAGCAGATAGTTGATTGGTGAGTTCCTATCCATTCTGCAGTTCTGTATCTTTTAAGTGGAGCATTTAGGCCATTTATATTTAATGTTAGTATTGAAATGTGAAGTACCCTTGCATTCATCATGCTCTTTGTTGCCTGTACTTTGTTTTGTTTTTTGTTTTTGCTTTTTAACTTATATTTTTGTATTATAGGTCCTGTGTGATTTATGCTTTAAAGAAGTTCTGTTTTGATGTGTTTCTGGGATTTGTTTCAAGATTTAAGGCTCCTTTTAGCAGTTCTTGTAGTGGTGGCTTGGCAATGGCGAATTGCCTCGGCATTTGCTTGCCTGAAAACAACCGTGTCTTTCCTTCATACAGGATGCTTAGTTTTGCTGGATACAAAATTCTTGGCTGATAATTGTTTTGTTTGAGAAGGCAGAAGATAGGGCCCCAATCCTTTCTAGCTTGTAGGGTTTCTGCTGAGAAATCTGCTGTTAATCTGATAGGTTTTCCTTTATAGGTTAACTGGTGCTTCTGTCTCACAGCTCTTAAGACTCTTTCCTTCATCTTAACTTTAGATAACCTGATGACAATGTGTCTAGAGGAAGATCTTTTTGCAACGAATTTTCCCAGGTGTTCTTTGTGCTTCTTGTATTTCCATGTCTAAGTCTCTAGCAAGGACAGGGAAGTGTTCTTTGATTACTCCCCCAAGTATGTTTTCCAAGCTTTTAGAATTGTCTTTTTCCTCAGGAACATCGATTATTCTTAGGTTTGGTTGTTTACCATAATCCCGGACTTCTTGGAGGCTTTGTTCATATTTTCTTATTCTTTTTTCTTTGTCTTTGTTGGATTGGGTTAATTCAAAGACCTTGTCTTTGAACTCTGAATTTCTTTCTTCTACTTGTTCAATTCTATTGCTGAGACTTTCCAGAGCATTTCATATTTCTAAAAGTGTGTCCAAAGTTTCCTGAATTTTTAACTTTTTTTTCTTTAAGCTATCTATTTTCTTGAATATTTCTCCCTTCGCTTCTCATATAATTTTTTGAATTTCCTTGCATTGGGCTTCATCTTTCTCTGGTCCCTCCCTGATTAGCTTAACAACTAACCTCCAGAATTTTTTTTTCAGGTAAATCAGGGATTTCTTCTTGGCTTGGATCCACTGCTGGTGAACTAGTGTGTTTTTTTTTTTTTTTTTTTTGACTGTGGGTTGGGGGTCTGGATGAGCCTTGTTTTGTCATATTACCAGGGTTGGTTTTCTGGTTCCTTCTCATTTGGGTAGGTTCTGCCAGAGGGAAGCCTAGGTCTGAAGATTGCTGTTCAAATTTTTTTGTTCCACAGGGTGTTCCCTTGATATAGAACTCTCCCCATTTTCCTGTGGATGTGGCTTCCTGTGAGTCAAACTGCAGTGATTTTTGTCTCTCTTCTGGGTCTAGCCACCCAGTGACTCTACCCAACTCCACACTGGTACTGGGGGTTGTCTGCACAAAGTCCTCTGATGTGAACTGCCTAAGGGTCTCTTAGCTGTGGATACCAGCACCTGTTCCAGTGGAGGCGGCAGAGGGTGCAGTGGACTCTGTGAAGGTCCTTAGCTTTGGTGGTTTAATACTCTATTTTTGTGCTGGTTGGCCTCCTGCCAGGAGGTGGCAATTTCCAGAAAGCATCAGCTGTAGTAGTGTGGAGGGGGACTGGCAGTGGGTGGGGCCCTAGAGCTCCCAGTATCACCTGTCCTTTGTCTTCTGCTTCCAGAGCAGGTAGGGAAAGATCATCAGGTCCAGGGGTGGGGCTAGGTGTGTATGATCTCAGAGTCTCCTTCGGCAGGTCTTGCTGCAGCTGCTGTGGGGTATAAGGGTGAGATTCCCAGGTCACTGGAGTTGTGTACCTAGAAGGATTATGGCTGCCTCTGCTGAGTCATGCAGGTTGTCAGGGAAGTGGGGGAAAGCTGGCAGTTACCGGCCTCACCCAGCTCCCACACAAACCAAAGGGCCAGTCTCACTCCCACTGTGCCCCCAGCAACAACCCCAAGTGTGTTTCCAGGGGGAGGGTGAGACAGCCTTGAAAACTTGCCTGAAGCTTTGTCTGCCTCCCAGCTGCCAAAGAAAAGGACTTTAACTCTTCCCCGGTCTGTGAAGTCTGAAAGCTGGATTTGTGCCCTCCCCCGAGTTCTGGTCAGGAGGCTTCTCACCCTGTTCAAATTGTTACAAAGTTCAGCTAGAGAATCCCTTCTCCCTGTGGAGTTTTATCCCCTGCTCCTCTGGCCACTTTCCTGATGGATCCCTGTGGTGCCAGCCAGGCATGGGCTGCTTGGGGACCCAGCAAGCTCCCAGGGCCTTTCTCCTGCTTCCCCCACCCCTATATTTCACTTGGCTCAGCTCTTTAACTTGATCAGCTCCAGGTAAAGTTGGAAAGTTCTCCTGCAAACAGATCTTCAGCTTCTCCAGTGGGGATGTGTGTTCAGGAGACGAGGGTCTCCCTTTCCCACTTACATGGCTGGGGAACTCACAGTATTTGGAGTGCCTACTGGGTCCTCCAGGAGCAGGCCACTTCCTTCAGAGCGTCTGTGGATCCTCTCAGGATTGCTGGTTTGTTGTTGCAGTTGATATGGAGCTAAAGTTCACAAAGCAGGCCTCTGTATGCTGCTCTGTCGGGAGCGGAAATCTAGTCCCACCTCTCATCCACCATGATCCCCCCTGCCTCCAGAAAACTTTTAGAATGAATAAATAAATGCACAAAGTTGGAAGATACAAGATCAACACATAAAAATCAACCCCATTTCTATATACTAACAATAAACGGAAACCAAATTAAAAGCATAATAGAATTGACAATCACACCAAATGGAGAAAGTAAAAAGTTTCCTCTTCAAAGTTTTCCTTCTTGTTGAAGGATAAATTGTGAGTGTTGGAAATGATGGTTTCTTTTGAGAACTAAGTTTCTTCAAGCCTCCTTGCTTTGTGTTTAATAACTTTTTGTTAAGCCCTAGCCTACGTAACTGCTGAATGTGCTCACAGGCCCATTCCAGCTCACAGCCTATGCCCCTTCCTTATTTGGGAATGTTACTGCTTCCTTAAACCTTTTGTAACCAACTTCTTTGTTCTTCCCTGTACTTACCTATTTAGGAAAGTTTTAGGCTATTAGCAAATTGGGTATCAGTTTAAGATTGTGAGGTCTTGCTCCAGCCAATGGATGCAGGACACACAGTAAGGAGGACCCAAATGTGTAAGGGATAAATATGTCTGCTTTTCCTTTGTTCGAGTGTGCTCCCGCCGTTGTTCCATCTGCAGTTGAGCACCCGTTCTGCAGAAAGTAAAGATGGCCTTTCTGAGAGATCTTTTGTCTCTGTGCTGACTTTCCTTTGTGGCACCAATTATCTATGTCTAACAATTTTGATATTTCTAACAATTTTTGTGGCAATCGTATGGGGGTACATTCTCCTCCAGGGGCATCTCTAGTCCTCTTTCATGAGGAGGCACCACACCACCTCTTGCCGTGGCCTCAGGGGTAAGGGACCAAGACCTACCTGGTGCGAGGAATAACCCGAGCTCTCAGCAATGCAGAAAGAAACTGGCCAGCAACCTAGCTTAAAGGATCCTCACATACTGCGGCGACGACTTTGTGCACAGACAAAGGAAGGAAAGCCTCAGGAGCTGGTAAAGTACTTCCTTGGTGATGAAATTCTGGAGGGCTAAATGTGCATGTGCGTGAATGATCACAGACACCCCTGCTTGCGGTGTTGGTTGTGTGGATGGTGACAAGTCCTACTGCTGGATGGAGTGAGTGTGTCCTCTCTGCGGTTCCGTAGCTACCTCATATGGCTTAGGGCGGATCCTGCCATGGGATTTATACTGGCATGCCAACACTAAGAGGGGGCCTAATTCTCCCTTGGGGGAGCGGCCAGAGAGGACAGCACAAGTGGCAAGTGTGCAAGGGACCTTCAGAGGGGGAAAGGGAGAAACCAGGTCAACCTCCCAGGGCAGGCAAGGCAAGACATCCCCTGGTTTGAGGGGTTGAACCTGCCTCAAATTTCAGGTGGTTGAATCTCAAACAAACCTCCGGTAGTAAGAAAAATATTCAGAACTCTCCTTTTCCTTCTTCTCAGGGGTAAGAAAGAGGCTAAGCTCCACTCCTGCTGGTTGCTTCCCAGGGGAAGGGGAAGGAGAAGGGAGAACAGCAGCATAAGCGGCTGGCAGAGGCAGGGAAAGACCAGCAGAGAGGAAAGAGAAACTGGGAGAGGAAGTAAAGGAGAGAAAGAGAGAGAGACAGAGATACAAACGGGGAGTCAAAGAGAGAGAGAGAAAGAGAGAGACAGAGAATCAGAGAGAGAGAGAGAAAGAGAGAAAGAGACAGAGATAAAGAGGGAGTAAAAGAGAGGAAGAGAAAGTCAAAGAGAGAGAGAGAAAGAGAGATAGAAGCAGTAAAGAGAAAACAGTATACTCTATTCATTTAAAAGCCAGGGTAAATTTAAAACCTATAATTGATAATTGAAGGTCTTCTCCATGACCCTATAACACTCCAATATCACCTTGTTGTCAGTGGGAACAAGGGCATAGCCCGAAAGCACTGAGGCCACTGATAACCCATAGCTTTTCTAATCAAAAATCCTTAACCCAGTAACCCACAGATGGCCCAAATGCATTCAATCTGTAGCAGCAACTGCTTTGCTACCAGAACAAAGTAGAAAAATAACTTTCAGAGGAAACTTCATTGTGAGCACACGTCATCAGGTCAGAACTATCCTAGTTCAAAACAAACAAACAAAAAAACAAAAAAACCCCAAAAGCTAAAAGGTAGCTCACTGACTCAAGAACCTTAAGGTATGAGGCTATTCTGTTAGGAAAAAATGATTTGACATTAGCCACTGAAAATTCCCTTGACCCAGTAGGTTTCCTAACAGGGGATCTAAATCTTAATCACCAAGCAAAGGTGCCACCAGACCTAGGAGGAACTCCCTTCAGGACAGGATGACTGATGGTTCCTCCTGGGTGACAGGAAGATAGATGGTTCCTCCTGGGTGACTGAGGGAAAAAGACACAATGGGTATTCAGTAAGTGATAAGGAAACTCTTGTAGAAGCAGAGTTAGGAAAATTGCCTAATAATTGGTCTGCTCAAAAATGTGAGCTGTTTGCACTCAGCCAAGCCTTAAAATACTTACAGATTCCGGAAGGAGTCATCTATACCAATTCTCAGTTAAATTTGGACTAAATTAGGTTTTATTAATAGCAAAGGATAATTGAAACCCAAAACCTACAAGGTTTTCAACAAAAGTAAAGTTTGCTAAATGTTAACAGTGTAACGCGTATTATCCTAACTTCTAATCTTGTGGTCTTAAACAGTCTAGTCCACAGACATGAAGTAATTTCACTTTGGAAAAGAATGGTTATCACCTCTGAGGAAAAAAAAAAGGGGGGGGAGAATTTATGTTAAAAGGAATGTTATATGGTAAATTCTTGTCCTAAAATAAATTAACTGGTTGTTTAAAGAAAGGGATGTTTGCAACAACTCAGAAAGTTGAAGTATATCGAAGAATTGTCTGTGAAAGTCGCAAAAAAAAAAGTTGTAAAAGGGAATTTATGCAAGAAATGTTGCATAATTTAAAAGTGATTAGGCCTTCTGAATGTGAAACTATTGAAGAAACAGTTTATACGCAAGATGTGTAAGGAAAGTAAAATATACTTTTGGTAAAAGGATTATAAAGAGGCATAAGAATGTGGATTTTCACCTACATTAAAAGGTTAAAAAAATTTTGTTTTGAAGGTTTAAGCAAGTTTTGAAACTTAAATTGTAAAGAAAATTCTGTGTGTAAACGTATTGGCTAAAGTTAAAGGGGTGTCATCCAGTTTTCTGTGAACTGGAAATTAAAATAAAAGCACAACAGGTTTTCCTTAAAGCACTAACCTGCTCTTTAACAAAAAATTATAAAAGGTTAAAAACAGTCTATAAAAATCTTACCTTATGGTCAGACATTAAAATTAGATAAATATGTCTACAAAGTTTTATTAAAATTAAATTTAACATTAATAACACACTAATATAAAGGTAAAATTTAGCTTATATGATATAAAATCATACAGGAAGCATTGTCAAATATAAAATGGTGTTTGGCTTTCTTTGGTCTAAAAACTAATAAAAATAGGTGCTAAAGAAAATTTCTCAGCAAGAAAGCACCAAGGACTATAAAGTCCACTGTTGATGTCCCCACATTTTAAACAAAAGATCAATTTCTTAGAAATTGTATACTTGGTTTATCCTCCACCTTCTCTTCCCTTAAAACAAAAAGTCTTTTAGCACAGGTGCCACCCTTGGAGTTTCCAGTACACCAGCACAAGCCTGGGGATCATATTCTCCTCAAAGGGTAGAAAGAAGGGAAACTCGGGCCAGCGTGGGAAGGACCGTACCTTGTGCTGCTAACCACCGAGACTGCTGTTCATATAGCAGAAAGGGATGGACACATCATACCTGAGTCAAGCAAGCGCCATTATCCTCAGAATCATAGGCCATTGTTCCTGGATCAAACTCTACCAAATTAAAGCTAAGGAAAGCTTAGTCTATCTATCTTTTCCTTTCCTTTCCTTACCCAGTGCTTATATCCATTACTATTCCTACCACCAGCAACTCTAACCCCACTGTAGGGCGCTTCTGTGGTTTAGGAACAGAGGTCACTGGAAAGGATCCTATAGGCACCTCCTACAGCTGCCCCTTTTCCAAACCTACAAAATCAAACTATGACTCGCCTCATGCCAAATGACAAAAGCAAGTTCTCAGTAGTACAAATAGGAGACCTACGGCAAACCATAGCCATTGAAACAGGGTATAAAGATGTAAATGCCTGGTTAAAATAGATTAAATATTCTGTTCGCACTTTAAACAAAAGTGACTGTTACGCTTGTGTGCATGGTAGGCCAGAGGCCCATGTTGTTGCCTTTCCACTAGTATGGTCCTCAAATCAAGCGGACATGGAGTACATGGTAGCTCTTTTTCAAGATTCCACCTCCTGGAATAAAGAATGGTGCCAAGCCCTTTTTCTGCTATTTCCTGAAGTTCAACACCCTGGGGGTCAGCCCTTGAGGGTCATCCAGCCTCCAACTTCCAAAACCAATTTTACCTCATGTCTCCAATGACAAGGGGGAAAATCTGGCATTCCTTGGAGACATAACAGGGTGCAATGAAGTCAGGCACTTCCAAGAGCTGCCCCATCAGTCTGCCCTTATTCATACATCCGCCCTGAGTGGATGCATGGTGGGATTGTGGAGGACCATTACTGGACACTCTGCCAAATAATTGGAGCAACACTAATCCTCTAGTTCAACTGCCTATCCCTTTTACTCTGGTATTTTGTTGACCAGAAAAGGAAAACAACAACAACAACAAAGTAGCTTCAATTCTTACCTCTTTAACAACTATAGTAAGTATACTCTTTCTTCTTAGGTATTATGTTGTACCATATATCCAGGAGTTAATCATAACAATTAAGCCAAGACATGTTAAGCAAGTTTGAAGAGGAAAACTAAAAAGTAAAAGAGGAGGGATTATAGAAAGTAAAAATTTCCTCTTCAAAGTTTTCCTTCTTGTTGAAGAATAAATTGTAAGTGTTGGAAATGATGGTTTCTTTTGAGGACTAACTTTCTTCAAGCCTCCTTGCTTTGTGTTAATAACTCTTTGTGAAGCCCTATCCTATGTAACTGTTGAACATGCTCACAGGCACGTTCCAGCTCACAGCCTATGCCCCTTCCTTATTTGGAAATGTTATTGCTTCCTTAAACCTTTTGTTACCAACTTCTTTGTTCTTCCCTGTACTTACCTATTTAGGAAAGTTTTAGGCTATTAGCAAATCGGGTATCAGTTTAAGATTGTGAGGTCCTGCTCCAGACAATGGATGCAGGATACACAGTAAGGACGTACCAAATGCCTAAGGAATAAATATATCTGCTTTTCTTTTGTCAGGTGCGCTCCCGCCATTGTTCCATCTGTGATTGTCCACCCTTTCTGCAGAAAGTAAAGATGGCCTTGCTGAGAGATCTTTTGTCTCTGTGCTGATTTTTCTTCGTGGCACCAATTATCTATTTCCAACAACTTTGGTATTTCTAAGAAATGAAATATTTAGATATAAATCTAACAAAACATGTACAGGATCTGTATGCTGAAAATTTTTTAAATTTAATTAAAAGAACCAAAGACCTAAGTACATGGATTGGAAGTCTGCATATAATAAAGGTATCAGTTCTCTCTACATTTGTCTATAGATGTAACACAATGCCTATCAAAATTTCAGCAAGATCTTTTTGTAACCGTAGACAAGCTGGCACTTAAATTTATATGGAAAGGCAAAAACCCTAGAATAGCTAAAGCAGTTTTGAAAAGAAGACTAAAATTTGAGGAATAACTCTACCTGATATTAAGGCTTATAATATAACTATAGTAATCACAGCACTGTGGTATTGGCAGAGGGACAGTCACATAGACCACTGGAACAGAATAAAGAATGCAGAATGAGATGCACACAAATTTACCCAAGTTGTTTTTGACAAAGGTATAAAAGCAATTCAACAGGGAAAGGGTAGCCTTTCAATAAATGGTGCACGGAATGATGATATATCCATGGTCAACAAAATGAAACAAATGAAAACCTTGGCCTAAACCTTATACGTTATACAAAAATCAATTCAAAATGGATCATAAGCATGATCTGGGCATGGTAGTATGAGCCTGTAGTCCCAGCTACTTGGGAGGCTGAAGTGGGAAGATCACATGAGCTCATGAGTTTGGGGCTGCAATGCACTGTGACCACACCTGTGAATAGCCACTGCACACTCCAACCTGGGCAACACAGTGAGAGCCTGTCTCTAACATATAAAAATAAAAATAAAATAGAGCATGAACTTAACGGTAAAACATAAAACTAAAAAAATTTTAGGATAAGATAGAGAAGAAAATCTTCAGCAACAAGGGCTGAAGAGCTCTTAGACTTGACACTGAAAGCACAACACATAGATAGAAAAATTGTTAGGTTGGACCTCATCAAAATTAAAAACTTTTGCTCTGTGAAAGATGCTGATATGAACATAGCAATACAAGTTACAGACTGGGAGAAAATATTTGCAAACCGCATATCTAGCAAAGGACTTCTATACAGAATGTATAAAGAACTCTTAAAACCAAACAGTTAAAAACAAAAGATCCAATTAAAACATGGGCAAAAGACACAAAGAGACATTTCACTGAAGAGGTTATACACATGGAAATTAAGCACATGAGAAGATAATCAACATTACTAGCCATTAGGAAAATGTAAATTAAATCTACAATGAAATATCACTATACACCTATGAGAATGGTTACATTTAAAAATAGTGATAATATCAAAGGTCGGAAAGGTTGCAGAAAACAGGATCAGTTGTACAATGCTGCTGGAATGTAAAATGGTATAGTCACTTTGGAAAATATATTGACTGCTTCTTGTAAAACAGGACATACACTTAGAATCCTGCAATTACACTTTTGAACACTTACCTTGGAGAAATGAGAACTTAAAGTCACACGAAAGCATTTACAGAAATGATCATTGCAACTTTATTTGTAATAGCCCCCAAACTGAAAACAACCCAAATGTCCTTCAGTGGGTGAATGTTAAACAGTCTCTGATACATTCATATCAAGGAATGCTACTCAGTAAGAAGAGCCAACTACAGATGGATACAACTTGGATGGGTTTCACTATATGAAAAAAAATCAATCTTAAAGAAGTCACATACTGTGTAACTTCTTTATGTAACATTCCCAAAATGGCAAAATTATAGAGATGGGAAGCTGATTAGTGCCAGGGGTTGATGATTGCTGGTGGGGGAGTGAGGGGTATGTGGGGTTATTTAGCATAGAATTGGTAAAACTATATACATACCCACGGATGAGTGCATGTAAAATTAATGAATAAGCTCTATGGATTGCACCAGTATCAATTTCCTGGTTGTAATTTTGTATTAATGCAATGTAAGATGTTACCACTGGGGCAGAATGAGTCAAGTGTCAGAAAAGCTTCTTCTCTGTACATTTTTTTGCAAATTTCCCTGAATCTATACCTATTTCACAATAGAAAGTGAAGACAGAACTCTACATTAGAGCCAGATTTTAAAAGATGTTGAGAAATATTGGTATGATAAAGAGCAAAGTCAGAACAACGACCTGAAATAATAGCAGTCGTGTCAGCAAGACTGAGCCTGAATGGACTTGAGGGTTTGGGTTTGTTAAAGGTCGCTCTAGAGTATCTTAAGGGTGGGAAGAAAGGATGGTTAGGCTCACTACTGAGAGACAATGGTTAGTGTTAATTAAAACGACAATCAAAACCTTAACTTTTCTTCTTGTATTTTGTTTCAATCTTCCTTCTCAGAAAGAATGTTCTTCAGACTGAAGTTGGTGGGAAGCCTGAAGTAGTTGAGAAGTTGGGGTAAGAGGTCCTGACAGGGCCAGGTGTGTGGCTCATGCCTGTAATTCCAACACTTTGGGAGGCCGAGGGGGGCAGATCACTTGAGGTCAGGAGTTGGACACCAGCTTGGCCAACATGGTGAAACCCCATCTCTACTAAAAATATAAAAGGTAGCCGGGCATGGTGGCCGGCACCTGTAATCCCACCTACTAGGGAGACTGAGGCATGAGAATCACTTGAACCCGGGAGATGGAGGTTGCAGTGAGCCGAGATTGCTCTACTGCACTCCAGTCTGGGTGACAGAGGAGACTCCATCTCAAAAAAGAAAAAAAAAAAAAAAAGAGGTCTCGACAGATCACATTGCACAGCCTAACAAGTGCTTGTCTGTATGGTAACAGTAGTCTTCTTTGAGAAACCAGATGTACCAGAAGTGTGACAGGAAACCTAAAGCAAGACACAGGTTGCTAATTTTCAAAAAAGTAGAAGGAGACACATCCCAGAAAGATATTGTCAACAGGTAAATCCTCTCATTCAAGCCCAAATGTTCCATTGTTGAGGTGGATGATGGGGCAAAAGAGCAGTTTCTATGGCTCTGAGGAGAGACCTGGGATTGTGGGGGACCCTGAGGGCCACAGAAGCCCACCCTATGTCAAGTTCCTTCAGGAAACTAAAGTAATCTTTGTGGTGGCCATTTGTCAGTGGATACATATATCAAATCATCATGTGTTCATCATAAATATATACAGTTTGTATTGTTAATCACAATTCTAAAAAGCTAGAACAAAAAAGAAAGAAAAGAAAGAGTACCTTAATTCTAGTGCAGATAAAGGAATGCAGGAGGCTTGTTCTAATGAGGGAGGCTGGAGGTGATGTCAGGAAAGAGGGAGGCAAGGTGCGCTGTGCTTCTAGAGGGTATACTGTGAAATTTACACTCGTCATCATTTTTTTAGATTAATTTTAGAAAAAATGAAAGTTATATTCCAAAAGTTTCCCAAACTCACTTCTAAAGTTTTCTTCAGCATGTGGTTAAAACTTTCCTAGTCAGGTATCCTTGGATAATAATAATAAACTAGTTTAATACTTCGTCATCAGGGAAAAGCAGCATTTTATATTTCAATACAAACAATAGAGAAAAAGAAATGGGGAAAATGACATTAGAAATGTTTTTCAGCTGTTTTTCATGAACCATATGAGGGAAGTTTAAGACAGTGTATTTTCAAAAGAAAATAAAACTATATATGACCTAAATAAATAAATCTTCAGCAAACAAAAAATAAACAAGGTGCATAGAGCCGGTCCTCAGGGGTCACTGTGTTACAGAGCCTCACAGTGATTACCTGCACAATGGCACTCTTCTAGGAAGTTTCACATGTTCCACAGTCTTTGTATTAGAAGGCAGGATGCTGTGAATGCATTTAAGAAAATGTTTCATCCAAATTGGAGTAGTTTTGGTGTTTTGGTAAGACACTTTTAAAATTTTTATTTATTTATTGGTGGAGATAGGGTCTCGCTATGTTGCCCAGGCTGGTCTGAAATTTCTGGGCTCAAGGAATCCTCCTGCACTAGTTTGGTTACATTTTTAGTTGGTGACACACACAACCCGGGTCAGAAATCTGGGGTTCACCCTTAACTCTTGCATCTTCCTCCCCAGCCCTGTCCTGCCGTTGTCCAATTGATCTGATTTCCAGGGTTTCTCCAGAGCATTCCTCTCTTTTCCTGCCTTCCATCCACTGCCCCTCATCACTTCTTGCTGCCAAGTTCCTCTCTGTCCTCAGCTTCTCTCCAGCCATTCCCACGTAGGACAAAGAGCAACCTCATATACACATTGGTGTCTTTCAGCCCCACATCGCCCCCTTCCCGCTTCCCCACTGACTTCAAGATGGTCAGTGTTTTGGGTTCCGGCCTCAGTCCCCACTGATCTTTCCCTCCCAATTATGGCCAAACAGTATGGAATTATTTATATTTCTCCAAATATTTCTTGTGAATACAATACAAACATGTGGCGCCCACCCCTGCCCCAGGCACTCACTTCTTTCTCTAACGGACCCCCGTTATCCTTTAAACTTTGGAAGAGGTGTCAGCTCTGCCCTCCAGGGCCCTACACTCGGTTAGATCCATCCATCATGTCCTGTGGAAGTCTCAGTCACAACATGGAAATTGTCAGTTCATGGGCAGCTCACCCTGTCCCCTGTCCCCTCCTGCCAGAAGCCAGAGGCCTGAGGCTATGTTTATTCAAGCCTGTTTCCTTGGCACTGAGCGCAGTGCCTTGCTGGAAATAGGTGCTGAGTATGCTTGAACATCTTCAGTCTCTTCAACAGTCGTGTATCCAGAATGTTACATTCTGAGAAGTTCTAAATAGCCAATGATTATTATAGTCATTAGCACTCATGCCTTTCTCTGTTATTACACTGTAAATTCCTAGAGGCAGAGCCCCAGACGCTTCATCTTCGTACCCATAAAAATTTCAGGCAGGGGCCGGGCGCAGTGGCTCAAGCCTGTAATCCCAGCATTTTGGGAGGCCGAGACGGGCGAATCACGAGGTCAGGAGACCGAGACCACCCTGGCTAACACGGTGAAACCCCGTCTTTACTAAAAAATACAAAAAAAAAAAAAAAACTAGTCGGGCGGGGTGCCGGGCGCCTGTAGTCCCAGCTACTCGGGAGGCTGAGGCGGGAGAATGGCGTAAACCCGGGAGGCGGAGCTTGCAGTGAGCTGAGATGTGGCCACTGCACTCCAGCCTGGGCGACAGAGGGAGACTCCGTCTCAAAAAAAAAAAAAAAAATTCCAGGCGGGAACCTGGACAGACAGGTGTGGGTTGAGAAGGATACTTTGGCCAGGAGACAGAGCCACCAATTTTCCTGCATAGACATCTTCCAGCAAAGCCTGGGAGTGGAAATGACTGATCCACTTGGAAGATGATCCCAAGAGAATGTTCTAGAACTAGGAAATCAGAGATCATGTGTGGAATGCAAGCCCACCCATGACTTCGAATGCTACAAATTCTAGAAGATTTTAAAAATGCATCACCTGTTGAACACTGAGTGAGAAAATAAACACAACAGAGCTGACTGAATATTACAGACCTGAGTTTAACCTAAGACAGACTAATTATGAAACTATGAACATATTTCAGTCAACATGAAATACCGAATGTTTCCTGACCAGCATATCAGTTATAACAGAAATCCCCTTAAACAATTTTAAAGAAGCTGTGTTTTGAAAACTGTCATGCTTGACTTCAGTTTTGTGGTCCCCTTTCAGTGCCCCTGTTTTGCGTTTTCATTGTATTACCCAACCTGTGTGTCAGAATAAGACACTCATAAAAAAAGGGAACATTTAATAAGCATTGGCATTTTTTCAAGGGAAAATATTTAAATATGATTAAAACAATAGTGAAGCTAAGAAAAACCTGACTATATGCTAAAGATACAGCATCTATTATTAGCATTCCAGAAATTCCAAATTGAAGCACTCCCGACACATATTAGTGATGGTTACGTGCAAAATGCAGCAATAGGCCAAACCCAGACTTTCTATTGACTTGTCTATTTTCATATCTCGCTAGCAGAAAGACTACATTTCTGATCAATTCCATTATTGAGGAATAGTACTTTACCACTGATTTCGAAAGGCTCCATTGCAATTTGGTGAAAAACTGCTTGTTGGGTCTCACTCAAGAGCTCGTCCTCCTTGAGAATTTTCTTATTTCTCATTGCCAAGCTTTATAGATGGCCAAAGTCCTGGAGCCAGCAGAAATGCTCCCCTCAAGAGGAACCACTCGGAGAAAGATCCTTCCCATCGAACCACTACAGCTGGTTGTAAACCTCGCAGCACTTCCCTTTGGCTCTGATTTCGGAATTTGCAGAATGTTTCCTGGCATGATCAGGATTGGACATTTCTCAAACACGGGGTATTCACATGTGGGTCTCCTACACAGTGCTGCTGCTTGTTAAGGGGGATGGAGGAGACTTTGGGGCACAAGTTAGGGGCCTCTGAAAGCTCCCCCTCTCTCCCAGGTCCCTGAGACCCAAAAACTGGATGGCCCCAGAGAGAGCCAACCAAGCCCTGCCATGGGCGCAGACTCAGCTCACCGTCCCAACCCACAGTGAAATCTCCCTTCTCTGACCTGCCTCAGCCTGTAGAGTTCATCCTTGCTGCTCAAAGTGTGGTCCATGGACCAGCAGTATCAGGATCACCTGAGAACTTGTTAGAAATGCAAATTCGCTTGTTCTAACAATGAGTCTCTGGTCCCACCCCATCAGATCAAATCCAAACCTACAGTTTAACTAGATCCCCAGGTGATTTATATACACATTACCGTTTGAGAAGCACTGCTCTGAACCACATATTTTAGCACTTAGTATTTCTTCTTGAAGTTTTCCCATGTTCTCTGTGTGTGTGTGTACACATGTGTGCACATGTGTACATGTATTACAGGTGTCCTTGTCCAGGCCCCAGTGAGATCTGGACTCCTTAAGGAAAGTAACCTCTTCCCTCTCTCCCTCCTGGCAGGCATCGCTACCAAGGATGCCGTATAGCATGGTGGTTAAGACACAGACACTAGGAGCTAGAAAGTCTGGCTTCAAATTCCACCTCTTCCACATAGGAGCTGTCTGGCAGTGAGCAAGTCACTTGAGCTATTCTGTTTGTGAAAGTAAGGAAGATATGAATTTTGTGAGCCTTAAATGAATTAAATCATGTCAGGTGGCTAGGATGGAAGTATTAGGTAATAAACACTATGATTATGTTGTTGTTATTATCACTGGAGACATTGTGAGCCTGCTGGGTGCCCAGGAGATGAAGAAATGGCCTTTTTTTCATTAAAGATATTCACAGTCTAGCATGCAAGATAGATGCGGCTACAACCAGATTCCAGAAAGCTGCTGAGAAGTGCGGCAAAGGTTGATGTCCCTGAGAAGACAGAAGTGCCTGGAGGCAGGGGAGACAGGGCAGAAATATGACAAAAATCTTTATCATCTGAATCAAGGGATACCAGAGCTGGGCTTAAAGGGGTAATGGGGGATTGATCCAGATCAAGATGAGGAAAAGGCCCTCCAAGGAGGAAGGAGGGAAGGCACAGCCTCTCAGAGGTGGGACGGCCCGGAACAGGGGAGCCATAGACTTTTGGCCTATTTGAAATGTAAGAGGTGAGGAAGACGGGTGGCAGGAGGTGAAGCTGAGCCAGGCTAAGTCACTTTCTTTGGCCTGTGGTATGTCAGAAAGTGAAAAGGGATGAAACTCAGGAAAGTGAGTTCCTAGCAGTGCCCTGAAAAGCAGAGGTCCCCCATGGCGCCCACAATTTCAACATTCAGGAAGTCACTGGTTCCGCCTGAGGACAAGCAGCAGAAGCCTGGACAGAAAAATTTAAAGAGGAAAATTGGAAATGAGGAAGTGATGGCTCCAGCCAGAGTCTGAGGGGTAGATAGGACCAGATAACAGGGGATTTGCTCATTGGAGGGCAATCCCCCAGGCAAAGGAACCTGCTCACTTAACCTGGCAGAGCTCCCTGCTCTGCCTTTGCCTCTGCCTCAGCTTTGATTCTCATGGGTGTGGGGAGGGGACTTATTAGAAAATGTCATGGGCTAATTATTGAGGATCCCTGTTCTTAGAGGAAGCACTTAGTGGATGTCAAGTGTAGTCACTTCACCTCTGGCTATGGGGCCAGAGAGACTTGGGTCCCAAACTCAACTCTTTCATTGACTTGCTGTGTGATCTTCATTGACTTACTTCTCTGAACTTCCACACAAAGTAATGGCTTGTACAAGCATTAATTCTTATCCGGGATTTACTGTTATGCCAGACACTGTGCTAGACAAATTTACGTACATTGTTCAACACTCACAACTTGCAACTTGCCTCAAATTGTGTGGTTAAAAAGAACTACACCAGAATTTGAATCCAGACTCTCTGCCTCAGACTATAGACAGATTTAATTCTGGTTTAATCCAGGGGTTCCAATCCAGAGGTTTGCAGCAGAGGAACTTTTTGATAACACACATGCCAGTTTCCCATCGCAAGCCTGAGGCTCTGGTTTTAATAAAAATTTCAGAAGGAGCTCTAATGTGCACCAGGCTTAGGACCATTGAGCAGTATAATTGAGGCACTCACGTGCAGTGTGGCCTCCTGACTCCATCCTAGGAGGATCCATTAGCTTGAATGATATGAAATGACTGATATCATCCATTTTTCATACGTAATAAATGGATACATTATATGATTCAAGCTAATCCATTCACCTTGCAGGGCCTGAGACTCAGGGATTAGGACGAAGCAAGTAATTCACTATCCTTGAGTACAAAAGATTCAATAATCAATATAAATAATATTTTAGTGCAATATATTTAAAAAATCAAAGTTAATGCAAAAATTCTGTGATGAACAAAATATCAACATCTTAAAGAAAGACAGAATCCCACTTTGCATGTACAATGACTCTCCTCATTTCCTTACCCTAGTCCTGGCCCTCTCATTAGCTCTGTGTTTCAGCATCCCCATTACAAAATGGGATACCTAGAGTTGCCCTGTTTGCCCATGGAGTGGATGTGTGGATCAAATAAAATAATAAATGAGCAAGTACATGTAAACAAAAGGGCTATATATAGAATAGCATTTTATATCAAGAGAGCATGTAATACAAAACTGCATTGTCAATGAATCCCTTACAAATCCTTTAAATCTTCTATAAATAGAAAACACACAATTTAGGAAATATGGTACAGTCTCTTCTGAAGTCTTACTCAGACACTTTTATCTCCAGGAACACAGATCCAGCTGTTTCTTCCCAGGTGAAGTGGTATTTGGAGACCAAGTTGTCCAATAAATGCAGGGTCTAGTTTTATTTGTCTAATGGCATGCATATAATTGGACTGGAGTATTTAAATGTGCGTTTGGAGAGGCCTCAATGCCCAGTGTAGTTACATCAAGTTCTGATATTCTCTGAAGTGATGGTCAAGTGGCTCCCAGTGCTTAATCACACAGGAGTGGTGGGGCTGCAGTCCCAGGCAAGTGTGGCCACTCTTGATGGTCTCCGTGGAGCCTGATTTCCTATCAGCTAGTGGGTTCCAAATTAGTTCAGTCAGTGAGCTGCCTGGCAGATCATCAAGAAGAATCCTTGAGCAACCCAAGTCCAGCTTAAAACTGGGGCAACCAAGTTAACGCATGATATAAAAATTACCGGCGCAAACCCATGTGTCCGAAACGAACCAACCAATTCACAGCAGACAGGCGAACCGAGCCTTGGGGACCACTCTGGAGTCCCTTCCACGCATCTGCTCAGTCATCTGCCTATGTCCACCAGCAGAAGGGATGGAGAGCCTGGACTGAAGGGAATGTATAAGAGAGAAACATTTTTAAAAGTTCTATCTATTGACTTCATTTTTCCTGCCAGTTGTGAGTGCCCAGGCTTACCTAAGCTCCTGGTACTTAATGAAGCTCAAGAAGTGTTAATCATTTAAAAATTAGAGAAAATCAACAACACAAATGACCATCAACAGGCAAATGAATTGTGTCCTATCTATGCAATGGAATACTAGTCTGCAGTAAAATGAAATACGCCACGTGAATGAGTCTCAGAACTCATTATGCTGAGCAAAAGAAGCTAGACTTCAAACAGGACATACGGTATGATCTCATTTATACAGGCTTCTAGAACAAGCAAAACTCATTCAAAGTGTCAGCAAACGGAACCACTGGGTCCTGGGGTGGGAGTAAGGGGGACTCTACCACAGTGGAGCACAAAGGCAACTTCTAGGGAGAGGAAAGTATTCTGTATCTTGTTTGGGGTGTTAGTTACAAAAGTCACTAAACTTTACACTTGAAGTGTGTGCATTTTATGGTATGTAAATCATGCTTCAATAAAGTTAATTAAAACAGAAGTTAAAGGACAAAAAAGAATCATTGTTGTTGGACCTTGGCTCAACTCACAGAGGTTTGTCTTTTGAGAGTCATTGGAATGAGAGGGTGACAGTGCCAGCCTCCCAGTGACAGGTGTGAACTGGCCACCCACACCCTCTCTTGCTTGACGAGGATCATTACACTCGCTGGTGTGGCAGGTCAGTTCTCCCTGACAATCACACAGACAGGCAGGCATGACAGTCACACAGACAGGCCTGCACAGCACCCCAGTTACACAGACAAATTTCCACAGAGCTGCCTTAACATTGAGCAAATAGTTAAACCTAGGGAAATCAGTGCCCAGACATCAAAGCTAAAAATGAAACATGGTCAGTAGGAGCATTGCATGGGCTTCTTCCTAACCTAAAGCAAGCCAAAATAATAGAGACAGTCTTACATTCCTAGTGCCAGCACCCATCTCGGGTCGATTAAATTTGAGACCACTCAAGGTAACCGAGGCAGCTATTTGAATAGATTCATTAGAGAGCCTAAGGCAGCTATCTGGACCAAGCGGTAAAGGAGATAACATAGAAATAATCACTCGGGTACCATAGTAGACAGGGCTTGAAAGCAATAGGGACCTTTTCATTGGACTTAGCAAGCATTTTTTGCCTCTGACCTTCTAGCTGAAACAAAATTAGTTACCAATAGACTTAAGTGAACGCTATACTGCATGTAGGCACATAACCCCAACCTATATAAGCACTAAGAAAATGGCAATACTTTGGGTTGGTACGATGGAATTATCTCTGGCGTTCTCCCTGTATCCAGCTACAGCAATAAATTCCCTTCTTTCCTAGTTTGTTTGCTTCTCATTATTGGGCCTTGAGAAAATGCAGCCAGACCCAGCTTGGTTCCGGGAACACTGGGATTGCAGAATTCGGACTGCAAACTCCGCTGTGAGAACATAGGAAAGAAAAGAGAAGCAAACTGGTCTCTTATGAGACTCTTCCACTGACTCAGCACTTCCAATTCTGGGACCATAAAGGGCAGAGGCTGGGAAATCTGCAGCCTTCCTGGTCTGATTTCAGGAACACAAGTTCTCCTGACCCCAAACACCATGCACCTGCAATATTTTCACAGGGGACCAAACCTTATATTCCCTCAATTAGAAATGAGATGTAAACATACATCCCCTCTAGGAGAGGAAACAGAGACATACCCTGAAGTGTAAATGAGCAATATTATTCTTTTTCAGAGCAGGTTTGGAGGACTGAAGGAGATGTGAGCACAAGAGAGAGTGGGAGCACCCAGGCCCTAGAAGCTCTGCACAAGAGAGTGCTATAAATGCATGGAAAGAAAAGCAAGAGCCACTAATAAAAACTTTACAGGTTTCACAGTTCTACCAAGGGTCACCTGTGCTAATTTGCATTGACCTGAAACCATTTTGCCTGACCAATCCTGGATTGAGAGCATATGGATAGAATAGAGAAGCCAGGAATTCAATTAGAGCTGCTGGGGAGGTGGTAGTCATTCCTCATTCATTCATTCAACAGATTTATAATGAGTGCCTACTACGTTCCAAGCTCTGTGCTAGTAGGAAAAGAAAACAGAACCTTACCCTTCCCAATGAGCTTGCTATTCACCCTCCCTTAGTCATGTAATTGTGGGGTTGTGCCCTATCTTATCATTTTTAGTAGCTGTAACTCCTTCCTAGTTGTTCATTTATTCCTCTTTCTGGCCATGCCTCCTATCTTTCCAGCTCATTTCTTTAGCAGTAACTCCAACAATCTTTTGACTCTAGGACCTCTTATCTATTATTCTGCTACTCTGCCACTGCCCATCATCTACTTTATGTCCTCTCTTCCCTACATAATCAGCTTAAATTTATGGTTACTCACCCCCTTTCACACATCCTTAACTCCTTTATCCCTTTTTTGCTTCATTGTCCTCACTTGACAAAACCCACAACCCTGGTTAGATCCAACTCACAGTGCAACTGAATGTAACTGGAGAGAATGATGTGGCCCTGTTGATGATCTTACTTTAATTTTGTGACGTGAACTGCAAATAAACCTTAATCCTGTCTGGGAATAGTACAATAGTCTTTATTCAACTCACTCTTCCAAATAAATCTTTCATACCTGTCTTCTCTTTAATCTTGTCTTCGCTCTTACCTTACTTTCACTGAGGAAATCCAAACCACCAGAAAGAACATTCTCTGCACCTCCACCATCACCAGTATCTATGCTAAGGCTTCTGCCTGCCTCTCTTTGATGCAGATGAACTTTTTAAGTTCCTATCAAGAGCCAGTACTTCAACCTGTGCACTAATTCCATCCCCTCTCACCTACTCATGGGCATTTTCTCAGTAGCAATTCTTCCTTCAATCTCCTCTACAACATTGATTCTACAGTCTCTACTGAAGTTATTTCCAGCTGCTGAACATACATACCATTTCTCATATTCTAAAACACCTACTCTTGGCACACTGTCCTACAACTTACTACGTAATTTCTTGCTCTCTATTCAAGTAAATTTTCTCAAAGGAATTGTCTATACCCACTATCTTCAATTTCTCTCCTCCCATGCTCTTTTAGATCAACTCCAGTGGAGTTTTCATTTCCATCACCCAACCAAACCACTCATGTTAATATCACCAGTGAACTCTGCACGGTGACATCCTATGGTCAAATTCATGTTTTCATTTTATTTGTCAGAAGCATTTCTTAGGGTTGCTCACTCTCTCCTCCATGAAATAATCTCTACATTTTCCTTTAAGACCTAACAGTTTCTTGGCTGGGCATGATGTCTCAGGCCTGTAATGCCAGCACTTTGGGAGGCCAAGGCAGGCGGATCACCTGAGGTTGGGAGTTTGAGACCAGCCTGACCAACATGGAGAAACCCTGTCTCTACTAAAAATACAAAATTAGCCGGACGTGGTGATGCATGCCTGTAATCCCAGCTACTCAGGAGGCTGAGTCAGAAGACTCACTTGACCACCAGAGGCAGAGGTTGCAGTGAGTCAAGATCATGCCATTGCACTGCAGCCAGGGCAACAAGAGCAAAATTCCGTCTAAAAAAAAAAAAAAAAAAAAAAAAGACATAACAGTTTCTTGATAGTCTTCCTATCTTACTGGTCACTCTTGGTTCACTCTGCTCATCCCTTCTCTTTTCCTCACCTCTTAATGTTGCAGTGCCCCAGGGTTCTAGCCTTTGTCATCTTTTCCATTCTTACATACTTTCTTGGTGATGTTACCTAGTCTCATGGTTTTAAATTCCATGATTTTCAAATTTCTACTTCTTGATCAAACTTCCCTCTTGAACTACAGATTTCCATTTCTACATATATGTTGCATAGGCATTTCAAACTGTATGCCAAAACAAAACTCCTGATTTTTCATCCATCTTAATGGGAATTTCATCCCTCCAGTTGTTTTAGTCAGAAACTTTGATGTCAACCTTGATCTCCTTTATCTCTCTCACTCTGTCTTTCTCCCAACATTCAATGTGTTAGGAAATCCACTGGCTTTACCTTCCAAATATATTCACAATTTGAATTTTCTCATCAACTTCCTGATACAACTCTGGTACAAGTAACTGTGATCTCTCACCAGTATTACTTCAATAACTTTGTAATTGGTATGCATACTTCGGTCCTTGCTATTAAACAGTCCATATCCAATATAGCAGCCAGAGTGGTCCTTTTAATACATGTCAGGAGTGATGAAAGGGAAAATGTGGAGTAAGAAGCAGCAATAATTTGTCTCTCTACCTAGACAACAATTATACTGTTAGAAACAGTCTGAAGTGACTAGTTTGGAACTCTGGAGTTTATTTTAATGTTTGTATCGTCCAGTGAACGGTTTGGCTGGAAAATTTTAGCTATTTTTTATTTATTTCAGCCATCAGCACAGTGACAACTACCCATCTCAGATCCCCAGCTGGCAGCAGGCAGCTGTAGGGACAGCAACCAATGTTTCTTGTATGGCTCACTGGAACTAGAGTGTTCAATAAGGACCTTGTCCTCCAAATATTAGGGTTCTGTGTTCTGACTATGGATTGTTGTTTCTGATCACTGATGGGGCAGGCATGGACGCTGTTAGTCATTGTTTTAAACCCCATCAACTGAGCAGCTTTCAGGAGACTTAAAAAAGCAGTGCCTGTTGTTTTGGACACCAAAAACTGAACAGATTCCAGGAGAATTAAAAGAGCAGTACCTGTTGTTTTGGACACCAAAAACATGCATGTGAAGAAATTTATAAAGCCATTCTGCATTCCCAGGGAAACAGGTAGGGTTCAGAAAGACCCTAAAAGACCTTAAGTTTTTATTTTAAGTTGATTCTCAAGACAGAAACATCCCACCAAAATGCAAAAACAAAAACAACACAAATTTTGAGGAAGGGAGAGGACCTGATTTCCAGAGTTACCGTGTTATAAGATTCAAATGTCCATCTCTCAACAACAGCAAAATCCCAAGACATAGAAAGTATGACCCATTCAAAGGAACAAAATAAATAAACAGAAAACATACTTGAAGGAGTCCAAATATTGGACTTACTAGCTAAAGACTTTAAAATAACTGCCTTAAAGATGCTCAAAAAAACTAAAAGAAGACATGGACAAAGATGGGAAAACCATGCATAGATAAAATGGGAATATAAATGAAGAGGTATAAAGTATAAAGGGACCAAAAAGAAATTCTGGAGCTGAAAAATATAATCACTGAAATGAAAAAAAAATACACTAGAGGGGTTCAAAAGCAGGTTTGATCAAGCTGAAGAAAGAACCAGCAAACTTGAAGATACAACCATTGAGATTACTGAGTGAGGAACAGAAAGAAAAAAAATAAGGAAAAGTGAACAGAGCCTAAGGGATGCGTGGGGCATCATCAAACAGAACAACTTACATATTCTGGTAATCTCAGGAGAAAAGAGAGGAAAGGGCAGAAATAATATTTGAAGAATTATTGCCTGGTAAGGCTCCAAATTTGATGAAAGACATGAATTTACAAATTCAAGAAGCTTGATAAACAAAGAAGTGGGATAGACTCAAAGAGACCCACAGTGATGCACATTATAATCAGAAGACAAAGATAGAATCTTAAAAGCAGCAAGAGAGAAGTGACTAATTACATAGAAGGGCTCTCAATGAGATTTCAGCAAGCCAGGCATGGTGGTATGCACCTATAGTCCCAGCTATTCAGGAGGCTGAAGCAGAAAAACGGCTTGAGCCCAGGGGTTCAAGTACAACTAGGCAACATAACAAAACTCACCTCTGAAAAAAAAATTCAACTGATTTCTCATCAGAAATCTAGAAGGCCAGAAGACAGTGGGTTGAGATATTCAAAGTGCTTAAAGAAAAAGAAACCTATCAACTGAGAATTCAATATTCAGCAAAACTGTTCTTAAAAATAAGAGTGAAATTACAATATTCTCAGATAAACAAAAGCTGAGTTTATTACCACTAGACCTTCCCTGCAAGAAATCCTTAAGGGAGTCCCTTCAGGATGAAATGAAAGAAAATTAGACAGTAACTGGAAGCCACATGAAGAAATAAGGATCTTCAGTAATGGCAAATACAGAGGCTATTATAAAAGTTAGTATTATTGCAATTTTGGTTCATAACTACATTTTAAATTTTCTCTGTGATTCAAAGACAAATGTGTAAAAATGAATTATTAATATGCATTATTGGGCACACAATTTGTAAAGACTTAATCTGTGACACTAATAACAGAAAAAGAAGACTGGGCACTATGAAAGCAAAGTTTTTATATGTTACTGAACTTAAATTGGTAAAAATTCAAATTAGACTGTTACAGCTTTCGCGTATTCAATGTAATCCCTGAAGTGAGGACAAAGAAAATATCTATTGAATTAACACAATAGAAAATGTCGGTTAAATTCATTAAAAAGAAAATGCATTTTAGAGTAAAAATAGACTTTTAACCCAAAAAGGTTATAAGAGGCAGACAGCATTGTATATTAATAAGAGGTTCAATACAGCAAGAAGATATAACAATTATACAGATTTACAGACTGCTATGGTTTGAATGTGTCTCTTCCAAAGAAAATGACAAAAGAATCATATTCATCAGGGTTCTCCAGAGAGGCATAACCAACAGGAGATATATATGAGAGGAGATTTTTAGGGGAATTGGCTCATACAATTATGGAGGCTGAGGAAGTCCCATATGCTCCCTTGATATTCCAGAGAGTAGCCCAGTCCAAGCCTGAAAGCTTTAGAACCAGGAAAGCTGATGATGTAACTCTCGGTCTTAGGGCAAAGCCCTGAGAACTCAAAGGGCTGCTGGTGTAAGTCTGGGGTCCTAAGGCAAGAAAGCCTAGAGTTCTGATGTCCAGAGGCAGGAAAAGAGGAGCGTTGTAGCCAGAAGACAGAGAGCGAGAATGCTCCTTCTTCTGCCTTTTTGTTTCATCTGGGCCCCGAGCCATTTGAATGGTGCCTGCCCACATTGGGGAGGATCTTTTTCACTCATTCCACCAACTTGCACCCAAATATCCTCTGGAAATGGTTTTATAGACACACAATACTCTCTAGGTATTTCTTAATTCAGTCAAGTCCACATTCAAAACTAATCATCACAGGAATCAAAAAGTTTCACTACAAAAAAAGCAAGTAAACACAAAGGCGGTAATGGAGGAAACGAGGAAAGTAATACTACAGGGCATATGGAAAACAAATAGCAAAATGGCAGAAGTAAGTCCCTTCTTATCAGTAATTACCTTAAATATAAATGAATTAAATCTTCCAATCAAAAGAGAGAAAAATGGATTTAAAAAAAAACCTACCATGATCCAACTATGAGACTCACTTCAGATTCAGATACAAGTAGGTTGAAAGTGAAAGGATGGAAAAAATTATTCCATGTAAATAGTAATCAAAAAGAGAAGTGATGTGGCTATACTAATATTAGAAAAATACAGACTTTAATCCTAAAAGGTCACAAGAGACAGAAAAGAACATTATATTTTAATAAAAGACTCAATAAAGAAAGAAGATACGACAATTATAAAGATTTACAGACTGCTTTGGTTTGAATGTCTCCCCTCCAAAATTCAGGTGTTGAAATTAATGATGACTGTGATTAGGTCATAAGGGCTCTTCCTTTTGCAAATGTGATTAAAGTCCACATAAAAAAGTGTTATTTTCATGCAACGTTCCACTTGCTTGCCCTTCCACCATCTGCCATGTGAGAACACAGCATTTCTCCCCTCAGGAGGTTACAGCAACAAGGTGCCATCTTGGAAGCAGAGAGCAGCCCTCACCACAAAACCAAACTTGCTGGCACCTTGATCTTGTGCTTCTCAGGCTCCAGAACTGTGAAAAAATTAATTTCTCTTGTTTATAAATCACCAGTCTCAGGTATTTTGTTATAGCAACACAAATCAACCTAATAAAAGACTCTCAAAAAATACGAAGCCAAAACTGATGGAATTGAAGGGAGAAATGGATACTTCGATACCACATTTTCAATAATGGATAGATTAGTCAGACGGAAGATAAGTAAGGAAATAGGGGACTTGAAAGACACAATAAGCCAACTAGACCCAACAGACATGTACAGAAACTCCATTCAACAATACAACGCACATTCTTCTCAAGGGCACAAGTAACCTTCTCCAGGATACACCCCGTTAGGCCACAAAACATGTCTCAACAGATTTTAAAAGATTGGTGTCATACAAAGTATCTTCTCCAACCATAACAAGATGAAGTCAGAAATCAATAACAGAAGAAAAACTGGAAAATTCACTAACATGTGAAAATAAACAGCACACTCTTAAACAACCAGTGGGTCAAAGAAAAACATCACAAGGGAAATTAGAAAATATTTAAAGATGAATGAAAATGAAAACACAGCATATCAAAACTTACACTTGTTTTTTGTTGTTGTTGTTGTTTGCATAAAACAACACAAATTTATTCTTTCACAGTTCTGGAGACTAGAAATAAAAAATCAAGGTATTGGCAGGGTCATGCTCTCTTTGAAGGCTCTAAAAGAGAATCTTTCCTTGACTCTTCTAGCTTCTGGTGATTGGCAGTCCTTGGCTTGTAGATGCACATTCCAGTCACATGGTCACCTTCTCCCTGCATGTCTTCACACTCTTTTCCCTCTATGCATGTCTGTCTCTGTGTCCAAATTTGCTCTATGTCTTTATATATCTCTTCTCCTCTTAATATAAAATCCCTGCATACTGAAACTTTTTCTTTGCTGTCCACTATCGTATTCAACATTAGTCTTGTATCTCCACCTAATTATTATTAAATCAGGGGCAGATTTAACTTCTCTTCAGGTCCAGAACCTATTCTTTGCACAGAAACCATCAAATGTGTCATTCCCGGCTAATTTCATATCTTCCAGTTTCAGCAGGCTGTGCAAGCATGATGCCAGTGTCTGTTCAGTTTCTGAGGAGGCCTCAGGGAGATTTTACTCATGGTAGAAGGCAAAGGGGGAAGAGGCACATCACAAGGCCAGAGAAGGAGGAAGAGAGAGCCAAAACATATGTACATTTATAAATGGTTAAAATGATAAATACTATGTTTTGTATATTTTACCACACACAAACAAAATGTAAGTCAGATTGGCCAAAATGGCCTAGTACCATGCCTTGCTAAAAAACAGAACTTTACACCCAGGAAATCTGGAGGATGGGTGTGTATTTTGCCTTTTCTCTATCCTCAAGCCTGTTCCTGCCCATTATCTCCAAGAAGTCTGGGTTCAGAGGGACACTGCCTTGGAGAGAATCAGTGTTCATTCACTAGCCATTCAGGGTCGTATGACTCCTTGGGAACCCCAAAGATGAATGGCATAATCTGAACCTAAAAGATGGAAGAAAGTGCATGTGAAAGAGGACCTGGGTCAGGAAGAATTGCTTAGGTTTCTCTTTTCTTTCTGACTTTCATTTCTGAACACTGCTAGCAGTGAGGCTCTGAATGGAGAGGGGTAAATGGTCATGTAAATTGGAAATGTAGGGTGAAGAATGATCCATTTACAATCTTGTGGAGATCCAGAGAGCACCTAGAGGGCTTTGAGAGGAAGGAGAGTGGTGAGTAGCTGGTTGGTATACCTGACAGATGAGTAGCTAGATGATTGATGATTGCTGCATCATGGTGGACAGCTGGCTGTGCAGATCCAAATGTATTTCTGGTGTCACATTGTCTCTGACACAGTTTGGATATCTGATGTTGAATTGTAGTCCCCAGTGCTGGAGATGGGGTCTGGTGGGAGGTCTTTGCGTCATGGGGGGAGATCCCTCATGAATGGGTTGGGCCATTCATGGTGATGAGTAGAGGGTCTGCCTCTCAAAGATCACTTAAGAAAGGACTCAGAGGCAGCTCATGACTTGGTGTCAAGTCAAGAATGTGCCAAAGGCCCTGGATAAGGCAGTTTTATGCTTGTTTTTTTATGACTAACCTGTTTTTGAGCACCGTTTCAATGTTTTGGGTCTTCCCTGCCTTTGGAGAGTTAATGGGAGGCAAAACCCTATTCTACTAAAGAGGCCAAAGGGTTGAATTGCTTGAGTTCTCAACCTCACTTGCAGACAGGCATGGGCATGTGGCCAACCAGACATGCCACCACATTCCTTTAAAGAAGAGGGATTGCTACACACCAGGGAAGGGGCAGCAGCTAGACAATGCCTTGGGTCCTACCCACTCCTCCTGCATAGGCAGCAGAGGTAGCCACAGCAGTAGACGGGTCCTCACTGGATGGGTTCTGTGGCATGATTTCGGCTGTGACCTGTTATCCTCGTCCCTGACCTTGTCTAGACCCTCATTTGGTGGTCTTACCAGTAAATCTGTGAGATCCCAACAGTCTTCCAGGAATTTCCTTCTCAGCTTAAATCAGCCAGTTATCTATTTCTGTTGCTTAGAGCACACTGCAGACTGACACAGAGAACAAAGAGATGTGATCAGCAATTCAGACCCTCAGGAGGCCCAGGAGATTAGAGTTTTGGAGAATAAAAAGGTCCAAATTCCTTAGCTTGGCAAATAAGGGCCTTTGTGCCTGTCAGCACCACCCTCTCCTCCACCCAACCCATATTTTTCCTGTCATCCTGAAATTACTACAGGTTACCATGGCTGCTCTTTCAGCTTGGAGACACTTTCCCATTTCTACATCTCATCTGGTGAATGCCTGTCACTCAGTCTAAAGGTATCCTTCTCCATAAAGCCTACTGCCAAATGGAGCTGACCCCCACACTCCCTACCTGCCTTTTCCAGGTATATTCTGCATGGAGGTTCATCCATAGCACAGTAACTCTGCAGTGCTAGTGTTTATTAGTCTCCTTCCTAAACTGTGAGCTCCCCAAGAGCAGGAACTACACATTACCGTCTCCTCAACTCCATTTCAACCAAGACTGAAGTCAAGGCATTACTGGGAAATAGCCAGGTGCCAAGGAGCAGCTCCCATGCTGCATTCCAGCTACACCAGGGTTTGTGTATGTCCCCTAGAAATAAGTGGAAGGAAAGAGGAGGAAAGGGCAGGCCAAAGGCCCTTTTATTCTCTTGTTGACTCTGTTAGATGAGATCTCAAAGAATAGCGATCCAGAAAGGCTCTGTGGAACCTGTGATTTGTTTTTGTCCAGCACAAAAAGTTATGCTGTGAATGCTCTAAGGAAGTTTATGGCCAAGTGCACCCGAGATTCATTCTTCAAGGCTCTTAACCTCAGCCCCTAATTGCCAACAACTGCTACTGACCCTGGGTATTCATATTCCCAAGAACTACACATTTTAATAGGGAACTTAAACTATAAATTGGTTAAATTTTTGTAGAGAAGAGACGCTGAGGGCTAAGGGCTTTGGTGGAGGCTGTACCTCCTCACTTCCCTGCCCCTGCTGGGAAATTGTGTATACCTAAGGACATTTCTAGCCATTCAAAGGTAAACTCTGTCTCTCTCCACATTTTAACCATTTTTGATTGAAAGATGTGCAATAAGTAACACAGCTTGATTCTTTCCATCCTTTGGACTGATTCTTTGTCCTTTCTTCTAGACGAGGCTGACATCTGGGGGCTCACAATTCTAAGAGCTGACTACAGTAAAATGATCTAAAACATAAATGCAAGGAGTGATGCAAAATTCCCAGTCTACTATTATCTCTCTTCCTGTGTCATTTCTGATCACAGAAAGAAGTTAACTAATGGTGATTGTGCAAACTGGTTACGAATAAGAAGAGAAGCAAAGTCCCGATGCAGTTTTTAAGAGCTGGGTGGAGGGAGCTGAAGTGACTGCATTTCCGTAGACTCATTTCCAAAGTGGCGTACGGGATAGAATCACTTCCCCAGGAAGGAGAGGTGAACAGTTAACATTTTAGTGCTTACTCCAGGCCAGGCTTAGTTAGCCTTTTAAACAAGTTCTTTCTCTACAACAATCCTCTTTAATGTAAATACCATTTTTTTCCTTTCTACGAATGCAGAAACTAAGACACAGGAGCCATTAAAAGCCTCCTGTCCAAGGTCACACAACCAGCCCCAACGGGCTGCAGAGTCCAATGTGTTCACTGCATCATACTGAATGCTGGAGTTACTGGGGAACTGAAGAGGCGTCAAACGTTTTCAAGTGGTGTGTTTACGGGAGGAGTTTTGTCTGAAGCAATATAACTGATGCCACCAACTGTTTAACAACTTTAACCAAACTTTAAAAACAAACACAGAGTGTTAAGGAGCTGGTGAGCCCACAGGAAACTTGTGAATTACGCAACACATATCTTTGACGTGTACTTTTTAAAAATTTATAGGTTGTTTCCCTGGCTTGAGGTTCTTGTTCTTCCTCCGCAAGAAGCTGTGCACTCAGCACTTCCCCAGCCTGAATTGCCCTAAAGAGATACTGATAGAATTCACTGTGATCAGAATACATTGCCGTATTATTTGCCATAGCAAAAACCTGGAATTAACTTAAATGATCTTCAGTGGGGAACACAATCAGTACATTCTGGAATATTATGAAGACATTAATAGGAATATGTTAGATCTGATTAAGTAAATTTGGAAAGAATTGCAAGAGTTATTATTATGGAGAAAACAGAGGAGTGGAACAAATGGATAATATGATTCTGGTGATGCAAGTTAAAAAGTATATATGTATGTACACCTATATGATGGGTTATTTATATTTTTTAAAAAAATAGAATAGTACACCAGAATTTCAGCAGTAGCTGCCTTTGAGTTAAGGTGGGAAGAATGTTTTTTAAAAAATAATTTTGTTATCACTTTATTATAAGAGCTGTAATTCTTACATCATATTTACATCACCCCTGCCCTGTCCTGAGTTTTTATGAATTTTAATGTATTTAGGTCGGGTATGGTGCCTCATGCCTGTTATGCCAGCATTTTGGGAAGTCAAAGCAGGAGTATCGCTTGAAGGCAGGAGTTTGAGACCAACCTGGGCAACAAAGTGAGATGCTGTCTCTACAAAACTCTTTTTAAAAAATTATCTGGGTGCAATAGTGCCCATCTGTAATCCCAGCTACTCAGGAGGCTGAGGCAGGAGGATTTCTTAAGCCCAGGAGTCTCGAGACTACAGTGAGCTATTATCATGTCACTGCACACCAGTCTAGGCAACAGAGTGAGACCCTGTCTCTAAAAAAATAAATTTTAAAAAATGTATTTGATCTTCATGACAACACTACAAAATTGGTACCATTGTTATCTCCATTTTGCAGATGAGGAAATTAAGTAACAGGGAAGTTAAGTAACTTGCCCAAGGTCTTACAGCTTTAAGGAACAGGGTAGGGATTTGAACTCAGGCATTCAGGCCCATAACCACTACACAATACTGCTTCCTAGAATAGCATAATACAGTTGGGTATCCCGTGCCTGAAATGGTTGAGACCAAAAGTGTCTCATATTTCAGATAGTTTCAGATAGTTTTGGATTTTGGAATATTTGCATATACGTAACAAGATATCATGGGGAGGGGACCCAAGTCTAAACACGAAATTCATTTATATTTTGTATACTCTTTATACACATAGTGTTAAGATAATTGTACACAATCGTTTTAATAATTTTGTTCATGAAACGAAGTTTGTGCACATCAGAAAGCACAGCTGCCACTATCTCAGCCACCCATGTGGACAACCTGTGGTTGTCTGGCATCACCATCATCCTGACTGAATTTATATGCTATGGATAAGCAGTCCTTTTCCAATACTACTCACACATAAGTACTTGAGAGTAAAAAATATTACATCATTAATAGAGTGAAAAAAATAATGTGTTCATGGTAATGAGGCAGCACAATGGCATCATCAGATACCTGGATCTGCTGCTAAAGAACAGCCACAACAAACAATGGCAGGTTTTCAGTCTCCATTTACAATGCTGTGCTTCAGTTGAAGGATTACTGTATGGTGTATTTTACTCTTTAGGTGACGGAAACATCAGAAACAGTTGAGGCACCAGGCAGTGGGTCCTTGAGGGATGAAGAGGCATTCTGCTAGATGGCTTTTTAAAATGTTTCCTCCAGAGTCATCTGCCTCATTAGCAATGGTTTTTGTCTTAGAAGTCTGTCTTTGATTTTATAAACAGACTGTATGAGTTGAAGAGGAAAGAAACACGAAAAGTGGCTCAACAGTCAAAGATAGGCTTATTTTGGAGAATAAGCCTGTGAGGGGCTTCTGGCTGATTTTGGTCAGGAGTACTCTCTCTTACAGACTAATAGTATTTATTGGTTTTAGGGTGAGAGAGTTTATTACAGGTTTGGAATGTTTCCGTGTTGGGGAGAAGTTTATGGCAGGGTTGGAATGTCTCTGGTCAGAGGGGAGGTTATCTTGGGGCTGACATATCTCTGGCCAGAGGTGAGGTGATCTTGGGGCTGGCATGCCTCTGGTTGGGAAAGGGTTTACTTTATGGTTTTTGAATGTTTCTGGTTGGCGATGTCGTTTGTGGTTTATGGTCATGCTGACCTTAGCCATCAGGCTGATGCCTTTTGGATTTAGGCAGTTTTTGATCAAGGTGAACTTTAAAATGGCAGTGCTTGTCCAAGATGGTGATGTTCCTGCTCTGCCACAGACATGATTTTTGTTCTGTTTTACTGCTCTAGTCTTTCAATAAGCCCATGACATATTTTGACCACATCATCTATAAGCACTTTCTCTGCAGTATTAACATCATCTTCATCATCAATATTATCACGATCCCCTTGTTTCAGAACCATTTTTGCTACTTCACCATTGGTCAGTGAATGAACAACTGGAGTCTCCTCGTTGATGTCAAACACTTCTTTGATATCCACTTCTTCCAGCTTACTGACAGACTCTGAATGTATTTATCTGCATATACGGGATCAAACATCATTTTATTCTCACTTGACTTGCAGACTCCTTCAAAGTCACTGCCTTGTTCATTGTCATCCCTGAACACAGTCACAGGCCAGAGGTTATGCCAGGCAGGCACAACTGTGTTTTTAGTCACTGTGTTCCAAGCATTGGCAACAGCATATATGGTGTCTTTCATGCTAAACTTCTTTTGAAAACCGTCCACACCCACACTTCTGTTCGCTGCTGCTAGGATGCTATTCAAGAACGTGTTTTTATATTTACTCTTTATTTTCCCAAGAATATCCTGGTCACATAGCTGAATTAATGAGGTCACCTTTGGGGGAAAGTATTTTACATGAACATTATTTTAGATGAGAATTTCAACTAGTGGACAAGCAGAACAGTTGTCAAGATACAACAAAATCTTGCAGTCATCATCCAATCCAGTTTTCCTGCAGTGAACACAAGCCACTGGTACAAAATGTTGTGAAAACAATTGGAAAAGATGTCCCTAGTGATCCATGCCTTTTTGTTAACATAGTAATGAAGTGGTAAGAAATTCACCCCTTGAAAACAGTGAGTACACAGGATTTTTCTATCACAGCAACTTTACACTTACGCAACCCTGCTGCATTTACACATTCCAGCACGGTTCTGCCCTTGGCATCCTTAATTCCTGCAAGAATTGTCTCATCAGCTGTAGTCAGTCTTTCTGGGGCAGTAATGCCAACACATTGATGTTTTATCAGCATTATATAGTAGATATGTTCTGACATCAGAGTTTCATCAGGCGTGACCTTGACCTTAGCAAACTCATCAATGAATTTCTCTCCTGCTTTGTGATCAGCAGATGCTTTGTCACCACAAAGTTTAAAAATTAATGCCATGTCTTTTCATAGATTTCTGAAACCAGCCTGTTGAATATTCACAGTTCCCTTCAATTTGCAGTTCATTGTGATAGATCTTTGCTGTTTATGATCAGCATACCTTTTAGAGGCACGTGTTCACTGTGATGCTGATGAATCCAATCTTTCAATACATGATCAAGATCTTCATTTTTAGCTTTATGCAGTGTTTTTCAATGTTTCATTAACTTCTGTTGATCACCATAGAGCTTCAACAGTTTATCCTTCTGTGTCTTCGGGTCATATATGGTGGTCATTCCAACACCATACTCTTTTGTAAGACGTTTCACACTTACACTGCTGTCCAGGTTCTCCAACAGCTTGATTTTCTGTGTTATAGATAAATATAAATGCTTCCTCTTATTCTTATCACTGGGTTACCCATAGGGGTATCTGTGTGGTTTTCAATACTGCAATTATCTTTACACCACAGAGCAGAGATGAATGAAAAAAACAGAGCAATGCACATAGGTCTTGGCCCCGCATGGGGATTTATGGGAACCTGCTGTTGCTGTGTCCAGCCTCCAGTGCCATTTTATTTTCCTTTGTGGATGTCCTTCTGTCAGGGAATTTAGGCAAGCATGGAAAAGATACATCGCAACTGAAGGGGGCTGAAAGGTCTTTCTTCCCTTGGGAATGCCACTTAAACTGTGTGTTGTGTGCCTGGATTTTCACTGTGACCTGACACACGAGGTCAGGTATGGAATTTTCCACTTGTGTTATGTCAGTGCTCAAAAGTTTTGGATTTTGGAGCATTTTGGATTTGGAGTTTGGGGATTAGGGATTTTTAGCCTGTACATGCATGTAGATTACAACAGAAAAATTGATAAGATACTGATATCTAAAAAGGAGGAGTGTGCTGCCTTACTCTCCCTCCCCAGAGGCAATCATTTCCAAACTCTCCTGTTTATTTTGGTTCATTACCTCTTTCTCTTATGTAGGTTTATGCTGCTATTTTTGATTTACCTATTTTAGAGCAGAATCTTCCATTACAAGCATGACTTCTTGTTATGGAAGATGAGGCATAGCTCTCTTCTACTGCCACCTCTTATTTCTCCCACTCCTGCTCTCCCAACACTTAGTGAATGATTTGTAAATTTATAGGTAGTGCTTAAATCTTCATGACTATATATACACACACACACACACACACACACACACACATACACACAGCTGAGCCCAGTCATCTACCATAATTGTCTTCCCTTTCTGGTATGATTTTTTTTTAAATTAATACTTGGCTTTTTTCCACATTGTTTTCATTTTCTATGAATTCATCCTTAAGTTTTTCCAAATGTCCCATAAAATGTTTAATTAACAAATATTCATTTTCAAATAATCAGACATACTCGGTACTCTCATAATTCCATTTTTCTTAGAGAACTCCCTCCTGAAGTTTTCAATCAAATAATTTTCTATACTGCTTGAAGTTTTGTATCATGTGCTTATATTGCCTTAAAAATACTAAATAAAGGTTTAAAGCAACTTCATTGAGATATGATTGATATGCAATAGACTGCACATATTTAAAGTGTGCAATTTGAGATGTTTTGACATATGTATACCCCTGTGATACAATCACCACAATCAAGATATCCATTACTCCAAAATGTTTCCTTAGGCGCCTTTGTAATGTCTCCATCCTGACCCCATCCACAAGTAACCACTCATCTGCTTTCTATTATTATTGCAGATTAGTTGGTATTTTCTAGGGTTTCTATAAATGTAATTATACGTATGTAGTCAGTTTGTCAGGCTTCTTTCACTCAGCATAATTATGTTGAGACATATCCATCTCGTCGTTTGTATTAATAGTCCATTCTTTTTATTACTTAGAGTATTTCATTGAATGGATATACCACAATTTGTTTATCTGTTCACCTGTTAATGGAATTTGTGTTGTTTTCAGTTTTTGGCTATTACAAATAAAGCTGTTTTGAAAAAACATATATACAAGCCTTCGTATGAACATTTATTTGCTTTTCTCTTGGGTAAATACCTAGGAGTGAAATGGCTGTATCATATGGTAGGTTTACGCTCAGCTTTTCAAAAAATTGCCAAACTGTTTTTCCAAATAATTGTACCATTTTACATTCCAATTGGCAGCATATGAAAGTTCCAGTTCCTACACATTTTTGCCAACACATGTCTTATGGTGACTTTTAAAAATCTGAGCCATTCTGTTAGGTCTACAATGGTATTTCTTTATAGTTTTAGTTAGCATTTTCTTAATGACTAATAGTATTTATTTATTTATTTATTTATGTATAGTTACTTATATTTTATTACCACAAGTCCCTTATCAGGTATACAGTTTGCAAAGACTTTTCTCTCAAACTTGGCTTGCTTTTGTTTGTTTCTTTGTTTTTTGTGAGATGGAGTCTTGTGATTCTCCCACATCAGCCTCCTGAGTAGATGGCATTATAGAGGCACATCACCACATCCAGCTAATTTTTAGTAGAGATGGGGTTTTACCATGTTGCCCAGGCTGGTCTTGAACTCTTGGTCTCAAGTAATCCATCAGCCTTAGCATCCCAAAGTACTGGTATTACAGCCATGCACCACCATGTCCGGCCCTTGATTTGTTTTTTCATTCTCTCGAGATTGTTAAAAGAGAAAAAAGTTTAAAGAAAAAACTATGTGGTTGTCTCACAAAAAACATGCAACATAATCCAACATCAATTACTGATAAAGGCTCTCAACAAACCTGTAACAGAAAGGAATTTTTTAACCTGATAAAAGGTATTATAAAAGTCCTTAAATTAAATATTATATTTAATGATGAAAGACTGAAAGATTTCCTCCTAAGGCAAAATAAATAAATAAATAAAATAATCTCAGTTGGAAAGAAAAAACTAATTCTGTCTTTATTCACAAGCAACATAATCATCTACATAGAAAGTTCTGTGGAATCTACACAAATGCTTCTAGAACTAAAGAGTAAGTTTAGCAAGGGCACAGAATACAAGAGAATACAGAAAACTCAATTTTCTATATGCTAGTAATAAGCAATCACTAAAATTGTTTAAAATTATACAATGCACAGCAGTACCAAAAGTATGAAATACTTAGGGATAAGTCTGAGAAGAGATGTATAAAGCCTATAGACAAAAATTAATAAAATATTTTTGAAAGAAATAAAATAAGACCTAGGTAAGCAGAAAGGTATACCATCATCAAGGATCACAAAAACTCAACATAGTTGTTATTTCTTCTCAAACTGATTTGTAGATTCATTGCAATCTCAAACAAAATTGATAAGCAAATTTTTAAATTTATACGGAAAAGTCAAGGGCCTAGAGTAGCCAAAATGAACTTGAAATGAAGAATCAAGTTGGAGGACTTACACTTACTGACTTTAAGACTGATTTTAAAGCTAATCAAGCTAATTAAAACATTGCAGTATTTGCAATTTGGCAAAGTGTTCACGTTTTCCTCATTCTACATTGAGTTTTTACTTTTTTATTATTTAGTTTTGAGAGTTGTTTACATACCATAGACAGAAGTCCTTTATCAGCTATGTGATGTCCAAATATTTTCCTTCAGTTTATGATGTGTATTTTCACTCTCTTAAGAGTGGCTTTTGATGAACACATGTTCTTAATTTTGAAATTCAATTTTACTTATTTATTTTTCTTTAACGTGTCATGCTTTTGGTGTTCTATTTTTAAATTATTTGACTAACCCAAGGTCACAAAGATTTTCTCCTATGGTTTCTTCTAGAAGTTTTATAGCTTTAGATTTCCAATTAAGGTCTATGATCCATTTGGAGAAATTGAGAAGTCTGGGGCCCTTTCTAGGGATTCTGACCTAAGACCCAGGCAATCTTTAGGGTCACTGAGCTTGACTAACTTTTGATAGTGGTGTGTAGACCACAGTGTGTTCAGTTGCAAGTATCAGAACACCCATCTTAAATTGGCTTACACAATAGGGGAGCCATTGGTGCATCAATTGCAAGTTCAAAGTGAGGGTGGCCTGTGGGGTTGGTTTAGTTCAGTGGCTCAATGATGCCACCAATGTGCAGTCTTTCTGCTGCCAGCTGTATCCTGATTTAGGTTCTTTTGGGGGTTGAAGGTTGCTAAAGCTTCCTCACTGCCTAGAAAAAGTGATGGACTCATACCCAGAAGGCCCCATCATACTCCAACTTGGACCACGTGTCCCACTCTGAGTGTTTATCTGTGGCCAGGGGTGGTAGAGGGATTGTCATGGTTACTGTAGGTGTGAGCCACATGCCTCACTGCCAGAAGCAAGGGAAAGCAGCTTTTCCCAAAGCACACGGACAATGCAGGCAAGGTGGGTACGCTGAAGGGTCAATTGTAGGAAGAGTGAAGGGATGTTGAGGAAGCCATCTCAGTGGCTATTACAGGTGGATTTAAGGGCAGAGAAGGGGATGAGTTTAGTGATATATGTAAAATAATTAACTATTTTATAGAAATTACCATTATTTGCAGATTTGTGATTACTTACCTGGAAGCTCAAAAGAATCAACTGAAGTAATAACAAAAACATAAAGAAAATCCCATAAGGTGGCTGGTAGCAAAATTAATATACAACTGTAGCTTTCTTTATAGAAACAACTATCAATTAGAATATATAATAAACATAAGAAAATATCTCATTAAGACTACAAAGAGATGAAATACCTGGAAATAAATGTAACCAAAAAATGTTAAGACTCAGCCCAACATGGTGGTGCATACCTGTAATCTCAGTACTTTGGGCAGCCAAGGTGGGAGGATCGTTTGAGGTCAGTAGCTTAAGGCCAGCTTGAGCAACATAGTGAGATCCTATTTCTACCAAATAATTTTTTAAAATTAGCTGGGCATGATGGCTTGCCCCAGTAATCCCAGCTACTTTGGAGACTGAGGTAGGGTCATCGCTTGAGTCTAGGAGTTTGAGTCTACAGTGAGCTGTGATTGCACCACTGCCCTCCAGCCTAGGTGACAGAGTGAGACCCTGTCTCTAAAAACAAACGAACAAAATCTTAAGACTCCATGTGAAAAAAAAACTTGTAAATTCTACTGAAGTATATTTTCAAGAGACATGAATAAATGTCTTCGATAATGATATTCAATGTTATAACAACACCGATTGTCCCTAAATGAATCTATAAATTGAATGCAAGTTCAATAAAAACACTAACAGAATTTTTTTGAGAGGAGAAAATTAGATACAACTTTTTTCTAAAACTTATGCACACACAAAAAAAGGTAAGAATGAAAAAAATGAAAATGAAGAGTTATGGAGGGGGAACTATCTTACCAGATATTATAAAGTACTATAAAGGTACTGCAACTGAGTTTTCTCTTATCTGCCTATGACTAAGTAACAACAATGGAAGAGAAGAAAGAGTCCACAAATACGAAAATAAACATTAAAATTCAAGGTGTGGAATAAGGTAGGCTTTATACCAGAAAAGATAGATTATTTAATAAATTATGTTGGGACAAATGGTTAGGAACTCCTTACCAAAAATTAAATGCTGGTGAATCAGCTATATAGCATTAAAATAAAAAGTGGGAAATAACGGAAGGAAAGGTGGTCTGTTTTAGTTTATTTTTTTGCATTCTGGAGTGGGGAAGAATTTTCCAAGCAACACCAAAACATAGAAGCTATCAGTTTGACTACATAAGAGATAGCTGTATGGGAAAAACATCCTGTAAAAAAAGTTTTACTTTAAGAGGATAAGACACCAGGTGTGGTGGCTCACACCTGTAATCCCAGCACTTTGGGAGGCTGAAGCAGGTGGATCATGAGGTCAGTAGTTCAAGACCAGCCTGGCCAAGATGGTGAAATCCCGTCTCTACTAAAAACACAAGCTACTTGGGAGGCTGAGGCAGGAGAATGGCGTGAACCCGGGAGGTGGAGCTTGCAGTGAGCTGAGATCCGGCCACTGCACTCCAGCCTGGGCGACAGAGCGAGACTCCGTCTCAAAAAAAAAAAAAAAAAAAAAAAACAAATACAAAGATTAGCCAGGTGTGGTGGCAGGCGCCTGTCATCCTAGCTACTCGGGAGGCTGAGACAGTGAATTGCTTGAGCCCAGGAGGTGGAGGTTGCAGTGAGCCGAGATCACACCACTGCACTCCAGTCTGGGTGACAGAGCAAGACTCCGTCTCAAAAAAAAAAAAAAAAAAAAAAAGAGGGTAAGACAAAAAATGGTTAAAACACATTTCGCAAAGGGCTGATGTTCTTAATATGTTAAGAGTTCACAAACAAATGAAAATACTACTAGGAGAGTGGACAAAGCACATAAACAGGGAGTTTAAAGCATGGGAAGTGGGTTATAAACAAATGATAATGCAAGTTAGAGTTTCTTTTTTTAAATCTGTGAAATTGGAAAGAATTTTAAAAGCATGACAAAACATTACTGGCAAAAGTATCAGGAGAATAAGCATTCTTACGCAAAATTGATGGGAATGTAAATCGCCTCCTCCTTTGAAGAACAATTTGGTCATATCTGTGAATATAGCTGTCTTTTGGTTCAGTGATTCCTCTTCTAAACATTTATTTTACAGGTATTCTTATATATGTGGTGAAAGATGTTCATGGAGGCAGAGTCTGTAAGGAAAAGACTAGAAAAACCTTGAATGTTTCTTAATAGGAAGCCAGTTAAATAAATTATAATCCATTCATACAACGGAGCCTTATTATAATCCAGTAATGTTTCTGAAGTATCACCCCATGTAATTTCCATCTTTCTAATTCTCTCTCTCTCTTTTTTTTTTTTTTTTTTTTCCATTTTCTTTCCCTGACCCTGGGCCATCAAGTCTAGTCTGGAAACCCGGGGCTTGTGCGGAGTGCTTGCTGTCCCATCAGGGTGGGGGACAGTTGAATCAGCTTAAAACAGGGAAGTCTTTTTCAGTTTTGATTTCTGGACCTTATAAGGTTCAGAATGAGCACAAACTCTTGAAAGTCCAACACTTCCAGAAATAGAAAAGGCGTGCATCTCACAACTCCCAAAGCTGGATTTTCATATTTCAAGAACCAAAGTTTGGAGAGCAGGCCTCAGAGTTATTGACAATAAAATGATTGAAGTGATCAACTAAGGGGTGGCCCTTCCTAGTGCTAAAGGAGCAGCCAGCCAGGAGGTGCTGGAAGGAGGGAGTGTTTGAGCAGAGTGAGTGTTTAGAGGTGCACTCCCCTTGCAGTGCACCAAGACAGGAATGTGGGAAATCGGACCAGCCAGGGGCTCTTGTGGTACTTTTCCAGGAAACACCTAGAGAGAGATAAGCCTTCAGCTTAATGTCATGGCTCACCTGGTTAAGCAGCGAAAGGGAACCACATGGGAGAGGCAGGTTGACCTGAGGGCAGATCTCGACATGATGTGGTGAAGGCACTTGGGCTTCTGGGGCACCAAGGAGCTGTAAATGCACCAGAGGACTAGACCCAGGCACTAGGAGAGGCTTGGACTTAGAATAAAAGGCCACCGAAGGCAAAATCTTGATGCTGAGAGCCTTTGCAATCTCTGAGGTCAACAACAGGGAGTGCCAGCACTTTATGAGACCAGTCACATCTCAGTGGATACCAGTGCAGGTGCCCGGGACCAGCAGCTTATCACACTGCAGCAGACGATACCAAAAAAAAAAAAGTGTCTAATTTGCATTACCTGCTCACACAAGAGACACAGGAAACTGATGGCAGTGGTTGTTCCCCAGAGAAAAGGCTTAAGGAATAGAAGATGTGAGAATGTCCAGGCACACTCAGAGTACTCTGTGAGCTCCCCAAGAGAATGGTCCACATTGTCCCCGTCAGACTAGGCACTCACCAAGGTTAAGGCCAGTGACTCCCCTATCAGACTAGGGGTTCTGCAAAGGCTGGGAATATGCTTTCCTCAGCAGGTGCAGGATCTGAGGGCTTCCTGATTATGCCCATAAGGGCCTTAGGAATGGCCTTATTGAGTCCTGCCCCTCCGACCACTGCTCTGCTCCTCCCCAGACTTCAGCAAACTTGTGTTGAAGAAAACGGGAGATGAGCTGAATGGGAGCTGACAGATGACTGAAGAGGTGGCCCCCAAGTAGACTTCACATGCTTTGTAGAAAGGACAGTCCCAGTTTATGCCTGTCATTGTGCCTGTTATTCCCGTGTGATTATTAGTAGTGTCCTCTTTTACTCTTAAGAGTGACCCTGTTTTGATGATAAATCATGTGGTGACTATTTCTAGATCCCTGAAAACAGTGTTTCCCTCAGCTCCCAGAAGGGAGAGTCAAGACCCAAATTCCTCAGCTCTCCATCAGCAATCATGGATTCATCATCTCCTGTGAGTCTCATGGGAATGCATCAGACATGTCCTGGGACTTAGGGAGGCAGGGACAAACACCACCAGTTGGGAATTGTTGCATGCACAACAAATGTTCCAAGAGCCCCAGAACTTCCCCTATTCAGCTTCCTCCTGGCTTTTCCCTCAGATGGAAACAAGATGATTGCAACAATGATAAAAATAACAGTAGCTACTTATTGTTTGGAACTCTCAAAATGTCAGTGCTTCCTTTAGAAAGCTCCCTGACCAGTATGGGGAAATGAGTTTGACTCTGCTCATGGGACAGCCCAGTCCTGTGGGCAACGCATAGCTACAATCCTTTTAAGAGGAAACAGGGACCCCTCTTAGGGGCCTACCATGTTCCCCACCCCACCCCTCATGCATGGAAATAAAGAAAACATTTTGAGTCCCTTCGAGGGAATTCCAGGCATCTAGCTAGCCTTGAGAAGTAAATGAATAGCCCAGTAAGCAAGAAGAGAGTAGAAATAGCTTAAACGACAGCCACCCAAGTAAGCCAGAGTCATGAGATGTTTACTTCCCCGTAGAAACTAAAAGACAACACCTTAGCATATGTTCTTGAGTTTTCTTTCAGAAAACACAACTCCTACTAGATGAAAATTGCCAACTGCTGTCTTGCAGATATCAGATAAGGGGGAGCTGAGGACTGAACTCTGACCACTGTTTTTTGTTCTAAATTTCTTCCTGAGAGTCACAGAGAGAGTCAAGCCTACAGGCCATCAGTCTTGCTAAGCTGGTCACTCTGGCCCAGTGTATCGCAGCTTGCTTGCATGACCTGACTCTGGCATAGCACATGATAGTTTATGGGTTTCTTTATCCTAAGTAACCTATGTTAAGGCCAACCCTTAACATTCCTTTCTACTGACCCCAAGCTTTTAGATAGTGTTGCTCACTTAACCAACTGCAGTTCAGTGAATCTCTGAATTTACCTGTGACTCATAAGCCCTACTTGAAGATATTCCGGGCCAGGTGTGCTGGCTTATGCCTGTAATCCCAGCACTTTGGGAGGCCAAGGTGGGCGGATCACCTGAGGTCAGGAGTTCGAGACCAGCCTGGCCAATAGGGTGAAACTCCATCTCTATTAAAAATACAAAAGGCATGGTGGCAAGGGCCTGTAGTCCCAGCTACTCAGGAGGCTGAGGTGGGAGAACCACTGGAACCTGGAGGCAGAGGTTGCTGTGAGCCAAGATCGCGCCACTGCTCTCAAACCTGGGTGACAGAGAGAGACTCTGTCTCAGAAAAGAAAGAAAGAAAAAAAGAAAGATATCCCACCATTTTGGGCCTAACCAATAACTTCCATGTATTGATTTATGATTTTGCCTGTAACTTCTGCTTTCTGAAATGTATCTCTGCCCTTGAAAGCCCTTTTTTGTAAGCCATCGAGAAGCTCAGGTCTTAAGCATTAGCTGCTGATTTCCCTTGCTTGATGTCCTGCAATAAATGCTTTCTTTCTCTCCCTGCAAATCTCAGTGTCAATGTTTGGCTTTGCTGTGTTGGGTGAGCAGACCCAGGTTCAGTTCAGTAACACTTTGCAGTTCCCAGACTAAGGAGGAAAATCAGGAATGTCACTCAGAGAGTGACAGGAATTCTTCACAAAACCCTGCAAGACAACTGGTCTCATGCCCATTTTACAGATGAAAAAGCTGGAATTCAGCAAGGTGATATAACTTCTTAAGGTCACACAGCAATTTGGTGGCATCGCTGGCTTCAAGCTACAAATCCCACTATGATGTGATGCACCACGGAATATGGTGGCAGAGCTTAGAAGAAGGACGGTGGCTTTTAAATCTACTTCCATTCAGAAGGGCACATATTCTTCTATTCCCTGAAAGTGGCTTTAGTTTCCATGCCCAGGAACATTGTAGTGGCACCTTCATCATGTGCCCTGTACACATGGGCATCCTGTGCCACTTCCACTGGGTTCCACCTCCCACATGTTCTGTCTGGTGCCCTGAGCAAAGCTAGGCCACCAGAGGCACCAGGAACTGGGGACAGTCCTAGATGCTCTGCCACAAGTGCAATGTTAATAAGTTTTGTGATGCTGACCAGGAGTTCCTTTTAGACTAATTGGATATTCTCATTTTGTCAATTTTTTTAATGTTCAATTTTCTTATATATCTTATGACACCTCAAATATTATGTGGAACAAGTTGAAAGAGAAAGAGACAGAAGGAGAAATAGTTAATGGTGAAGGCTGGTGGTTAGGGAAGGGTCAGAGACTCTCATGGGTCTAGCCTGTTTATGAAAGCCCCCTCTTTACATCTCTGACCAGCATCCTTGACTAGCACCCATGATACATAATCATCCTGGTCACTAATGCATATCCAGACATCAGCTCTGTGGTGCTCTGGTCATACATGCATGAGTCAATGAACAGCACCATCCTCAGCATTTGCTGTTGTCAGAACAACTAACAACATTGTACCTACTCAAGGAACTTGTAATCTTGCTAGAGAGACGAGAATCTAGATTCTGAAACAATCAAAGTTATAAACAAGGGACAATCAGAGGATGATACACAGGAGCAAATAAAAACCATTTTCCTTTTGAGAAGAACATTCTTTCTTCTATAACACAAGGAAGTGGACTTTGACAATGATCTATTCAGAAACCTCAGGCCACAGATTACTGGGAAATTAAGAGCCCTTCTTTGGCTTCCTGAGGACTCAAACTGGCTGTCCACATGGTGTAATAACTCAGATGAACCAGGCTTCCTCTCCATGAACTGTGTAGACATGGCTCCAGGCTTGGAGGCCTCTGGTTGCAAACTGGCTGCACAGAGTATCCAGGTGTCTGGCTGAACTTTTCCTTATTCCAGCAGATGTTTCAGAGTCAGAGACTGGATGAAGGTGTCTTGGAGTTCTCAAAAGATCCTCAGCCTTTACAGGAGCTAGATCCTTTCCAGACCAGCGCTCAAATATCTTGTTCTTCTCTTCTTCCTAGATCCATGGAAGATTTACTTCTCAGTCACTTTTATTTAGTTGGAACCATGTGACTAGTTTTAGCCAATGCCCCAAGAGTACAAGTTACATGTAGTTAAAAGCAGGTGCAGGTGCTCCATGCTCTCTGTTGCTCTGCCACAGTGACTCAGGAAGTCACACGTAAAGACAGTAGAAATATAGGATAGAAAAAGTACGAATTTCTTAGTCATCACATAGGACAGCTGCCCACTAGAATTCCACAAGCAAGACATAAACTTTGGTTGTGTTAGGCAGTTGAGATTTCAGTATCAATTTGTTACTGCAGCATGACATAGCCTGTCCTGACTCTTTGCAACATCCCAGAGTACTGACTGGGAGAAGAGGCTGGGAGAAGGGGAGAGCTTGGATGGAAGTCTTTTGTCTGTCTTTAATACTCTGTCTTTTCATTTGATGCTCTTGTTCACCCTCTTCCTCCCATTCCCTCTCTTCTTCAGTTATCCAAAGACCTAACTGGCACTTTTCCTCTGCTCTGCCACTACAGACAGAAGGACTTGTCTGATGGCCTTGCTTCATAATCCATTGTAATTCAGAAAAATATTAGGGCCAAAGGTGGGAGAGGTGCAGAGCCTACCCAGTTCAACATTCTCAATGAGTAGAGAAAGAATCTATGGCTTAGGAGGTAATTTGTGTTGCCCAAAGCCACACAACACCTGGGTGACAGGACTCATACCCAGGTTTCCTGGCTCTGAGGCCCAAACTTTCTCCTCTGTCTCTATCCATTGACCTGAATCCTAGTCTCATCTGGAGGGTTGATTGTCATGTTATTCTACATTTCTTGTGTCAAGAAAAAAGTATTGAAATCTTGTAACTAGAGAGGAAGTACGGTATGTCCTTCAATGTTTTACCAGGGCATTGTTTAACAAACCATTTTTAATTCTCAGGGAGAATGTACTTGTGCTTGGCTATGCTATATACTATTTGATTAGAGCCTAGACACTGGGAAATGACATGTTTAGCTGCAGATTTCTGTCTGGCAGAAAAAAAAAAAAGATAACCTCAAATATCATGCTGTTATTGCCCTGTAGGACATTAACCAGTTTTGATCTAGCCTAAACAATCAATCTGCCTGCCTTCCTTCCTTCCTTCCTTCCTTCCTTCCTTCCTTCCTTCCTTCCTTCCTTCCTTCCTTCCTTCCTTCCTTATTCCCTCTCTCCCTCCCTCCCTCCTCTCTCTCTCTTTCATACTTTCTCCTGATGGACTATATCATTCTAAGTCATCAAGTGCTCTTGGAACCAATTTTACCATATTACTGGTCTCTCATTATTTAATTCATAAGTTGAGTAAAATCTTTGGCCCACATTCACCCTATATTGGTAAGAAAATTGAGATTTCTAACTTTTTGAAAATTATATGTTGACACTTGAGAGAAGCGTCCATGGTTTTTCAGCTTTGTACCACCAGCACCTAGCATAGTGTGTGACCTAGAACTGGAGGTCATAATATTTACTGAATGAACGACAGAACCTGGGCCTATTCATCTAGGTTATAGATCTGCATATCTGCATCTTTAAAGTCTGGACTCAGAAGTGAAGCTCTGATGTGGGAGTCTTGGGGACCAGGAGAGTCTGTTGGGGGAAAGGTTTGGGCTCTCACCAGCCATGTCTGATCTTCCTCATAGGCATTAACTCCATCTTCACTCAGGAACGTGGCACTTCTGTCCTGATGGCCTTGGAGACAGCTTTTGCTCAGTGGGAGAAGTTGGGATGGGTGTATTCCTCTACGGTCCCTTTTGGACAGACCCAACTGCAACTTCTACATTCCTTTAGCAGTTACGAGGGAGGAGGAGCTGCATTCCATTCACTCCTCCCTTCCCCCTGTGCTCCATCAGCTAAGCCACCACCTCTGATATTCAGGGGAGCCCCATCAGGGAGCCCGAAGCCATAATAGCTTACTCTGCACCCTCCTACTTGTTCTAATTATAGCCTTTAAACCCAAAGATCTCAGTCCTTTAAGACAAGGCTTATAATGGCGTCATTCCCCAGACACTTTTATGGGGACTCCTTGGTCGGTTTTCCCTTCCACCAGGTCCTCAAAACCTTAAGGCAAGCTAGCTTTCCATCTCCAATAAGCAGACCCTTCCATCCAGAGGAGGGTCTTACAAATGTCACTGAGTAGGCTTTCTTCAAAAGGAGCAGTGTCCTTCGCTTGTCCAGGAACTTCACCTGGGCTGAAGGAAACAGTTCATTCTGCCTTTCATGATTTCTCCCTTTCCAGCAGCAGCCAGTGTTTATCATTCAGCGCGGGGCTTGGGATGGGACTGAGTGGATTGGAACTAAAGTAGCTGATTTATATTCAGAGTGGAGTTTAAATTAACTGCACAGAAGTCAAATCTCGCATTGCTTGTGTTTACTTTTTCTGAGCAGTGCTGAGGACTTATGCTCTGGTCCATCCAAATTCCTAATGGGCCAAGTGCCCCAATTATAGATGATTTTGCGAACATCCGTAGCTTCTGAGCTGACGCAAGGATGATTCAGGAGAAGCTTTGGTGTCCTTCAGCCGGCTGTGGGCTAGTGACACCGCTGAAGCACGGCTGCTCCGGGCTTAGAATGGCTTTGGGCAGGGCTCGGTGACTTTTGCAACTCTCCATGCCCCTTTCCCCACCTGGGTCTTCAGAACACGGAGGCCTTAAAAGGAATTGGGGTCTCTATTAGCGCTTTTCAACAAAATGGACCCTCGGTGGGGGAGTGGATGGTGGTATAGATGAAACAGGATTGGCCTATTTGGGTCCATGTATTGATAAGGTTGAAGATATTGTGGGAGACAGATACATAAGGGTTATCGCACCATTCTCCCCACTTTGAATATGAGTGAACATTTCCATTGTCAAAAGTTGTGTAGTTTTTTCTTTCTTGATTGGAGAAACCTTCTTTCTTTAATCGGAAACACCTTTTTATGTACCAGAGACCTGAGATCGAAGCAGCTTCAGAGAAGCCCCCATGGCCCAGGCAGACCCTACTTCTTCCCCATGCCCTGATTGTGATTAATAACCTGTCAGAAGAGCCAGGGGTCTGAAGCCAAGCTCTGCCACTGATGTCAAGGGGTAAACGGCTTGAAAGAGAACTTTCTGAGTGGCTGACACTCTTGCGCATGTATCCTGCAGTCACTCTGCCTTTGTTCTTGCTGAGAGAGCACCGCTGAGTTGAGCACGTGCTTGGGGGAGGTGCGCCCAGACCCTGGAAATGCATCATGTCAGTGAATGGTTAGGGGTGGCCATGTGACCCAGTGAAATGCAAGGAAAAGCTTTGGGGTGGGCGAGACTGCTGGGAAATCCTTTCTGTTAAACAAAAGGGTGGCTTTAGGAGAGGCCTTCCTTCCCCTGGTGCTTTGGCAAGCTGTCATTCCTTTCAAGGACCTGTGGCCCCCTTCGTTCCACTTTCTACAACATTCCTCCTCCATCACACCCCCCAGCCGCCCTGGCCCCTTTGCTTTTCTAGAACACGCCAAACACTCTTGCCTCAGGGCCTTTGCACTTGCTGTCTCCTAGGCTTTCCCTCCAGGTCTTCACTGGCTCCTCTTCCACATATTCCAGGTCTTTGCCCAGACATCAGCTTTGCAGTGAGACCTTTCCTTGCCAAATTAAAATACATCCTTACCCTTCTTCTCCTCCTTTTCCCTTTTTTATTACTCTTCATAGCATACACCACTAGTGTACTGTGTTAGGTCCTTCTGGCACTGCTATCAAGAAATACCTGAGGCTAGGTAGTTCATAGGAGAAGAGGCTTAATTGGCTAATGGTTCTGCAGGCTGTACAGGAAGTATAGTGGCCTCAGAAGACTTCCAATCATGGCGGAAGGCAAATGGGGAGCAGGCGTATCCCATGACTGGAGTGGGAGCAAGACAGAGAGCAGGGAGGTGCCACACACTTTTCAACAACCAGCTCTTGTGTAAACTCAGAGTGAGAGCTCATTCATCACCAAGGGGGTGGCCCAAGCCATTCATGAGGGATCTGCTTCCACGATCTAAACACCTCCCGCCAAACCCCACCTCGCATACTGGAGATTACAATTCAACATGAGATTTGGGTGGAGACAAATATTCAAACTATATCACATACTATGCAGTTTTCGTATTTATTTTGTTCATTGTCTCACCCCATCTCCAGAATAGAAACTCCTGAGGGCAGGGATTTTTGTCAGTTTTATTCACAAACGTGTCCCCAGGACCTAGAAAAGTGTTTGACACACAGTAGCACTTATTAAATATTCGTTGAATGAATTAATGAAAGTTTGCTATGGTTGGAGCTTCAGCAGCCATTTTGTGACCATGAGGAGGAATTGAAGAGAATCACAGAGAAACAGACCCACAGCTGTCACTGAGCTGCTGTATTAACAACCCTGTTTGCTGAGTTACTCTTATTGAAGAAATAATGTCCTAATAGTTTAAGCCACTGTTAGTTGGGTAATGTTTTACTTTTGGTTGAAATTATCATAAATGATACGCCTTTCAAAGTTGTTGGGCTAACGGCCAAAGGAGCCTTTGTCATTCTATCCCAGGAGGACTTAGGCCGAGGGCTCCAAGAGAGAGACAGGGAGCCCAGAGTCTGGCATGTCTGGAATGTCATCAGCCGAGGAGGTGGGCAGTCTGGCCCCAAACTACTCCTTGGTGTACTCAGGGTCTCGGTGTTTCCATCAATACAATGGACATTATAATACTTTCAGTAGAAATCGCCTTGGTGCTGAAGGAGTGACCTGCCTGCCAGCATGTCCGTTTTGTAAAGGAAGTGGCAGAGGCTAAGTGGCATTGCAGTGAGTCCCCTTTAGCTACACAGCCTGGTATCAAGACTAGGACACATGCCCAGGACTCGTGCCTTCTACATTAGTCTTCTTTCTCCCACTAGCTCCTGAAGCTGCAGTCATTCCTGGGAGGGCTGGGGGTTCTCAGAGCACCCCCGTCTCACACAGGGGAAGTGAGGAGTTGACAATCACCCGGTCATCTCAATCTGCCTAGACGAGTAAAGCAAGTCACTGACTGAGACTCGTGCCCAGTACGAACAAGGCTGAGAAGACGGGACTCAATCTGGTTGCCACACAGTAACCAGAGGGTCCTTTTACGAGCTAACCATGGATCCCTGGCTCGAGAATCTTCCATTGATTTTAATTGCTCTAAAAATAAAACCCAAACTCCTTCACAAGACCTCCAAATCCTCACTGGTCTGGCCCTGCTTTCTCTCAGACTCACACCATCCCCCCTTCTTCATCTCACCAACTCCAGGCACAAACCTCCTCCCTGAACCTTTATAACCATTTTTCTCTCTCCCTGGGGTGCTCTCCCCAGCCCTTTGCATGACTGACTGATTCTCAGTCTTGACGTCTCCACTCATGTATCTTTCTCTTTGGAGAAATGGTCTCCAATCTCCCTACTCAAAGTGGCAGTGTCCCAGTTCCTCAATATCATACCCTGTTTATTTTACTCACAGCACTTATCACAGTCTGTAATGATCTCAGTTACCTGTTTACTTATTTATTGACTGTCTCTCCAATTAGACTGTCTGGGAGGGCAGGGACGGTCCTCTGCTCCTAGCTACATCTATAGTGCCTCACTCAACACCCAGCAGGTGATAGGTACTCAATAATTGTGTGGGGTGAATAAATGGAAGAAGGAATGGATGCTTGTGTTCACCTCAGCCACAGTGCCAGGTGGCCAGGCCCCAGCACAACACTGGCCTAAAGACCCTGTGATGGCCCTGGACAAACCAGATATGCTACAGCCACCACAATATAGCAATGCTTCAGCTCACCCCAAAAGAAAATGGGTCCAACAGACAAAGTTTGTATGTTGCTTTAACCAATGAAATGTAGGGGGAGTAACACATGTCACCCAGGGAGAAAGCAGAAAGTTTCAGTTGGACCAAAACAGATCCAACCCAACAAACCAGTCTGCCCTCCAGGGTGTGGAGCCACATCAAGCCAAAACCCCAGGTCCTGCCCTGGGCAGTCCTGAACCTTATGACCACAAAGGAGTTCTGTCTCCCGAGGTTTGTTCACCACTATTTGGGGGGAAGTCATGCCTAACCTGGGCAGTCGAGCAGTAACTGAGGCGGAGCCAATGGGATGTTGGGCAGCACTGAGCAACTGTCCTCCCAGGAGCCACCTTGGTCTTTCCTGCGCTGGTCTGATTCATGGAAACTTAGGCAGAAAAGTGTCCCACAAATCAAGTGTGCTTGGGGATTTCTGATGACAAGGGAAATGGAAACCTTCACCTTATATAAAGGTGGAGTTTGCAGTATTAGAAAGATAACCAGAAAGGTCACATGTACCACTCCTCCTTACTCAAGAGAATGGAAGCACAAGCACACACACACACACAAATATACAGACAAACATACACATGCATGCATATACCCCATGCATGTACTCACAAATGCATGCATATAAACTCACATATACACAATATACACACGTACAATCACACAGTTACTCCCACAAAAAAGGCACATCTCCCTTCCTTCAAAACAATTTAATGTTTTGGGGAAAGTTATTCTGAAATCAGAAATTCCCTGGCCTGTATCCTCACCATTAAGGGGGACAGAATTGCCACACTGGGTCAGCTTCTTGACTTTACCCAGGCCAAATTTCTCTCTCTGCTGAAGGTCCCAGAGAAATGTTTAGTGGAAAGATGGGGATGTTTTTCCTGATATCAAATTCTGAGTGTTCCCGATGTGAATGTATTAAGTTTCCCTTAACGCGTTCCAATCTGGGTCTGTCATCCTTGTCTTAAATCTAGTTATAATTTCAGCTGTCAGTTTATTTCCCAAAGTGAGAGTAGCAAACAGGACTTTAATGAATCAATCAGCAAGTGCTGTTGTGCAAACAGGTGCTGGGTAAGGAATAGATATTGTACTGGGAAGCAGCAGTCCTGGTTCCCGGGTCTCTTGCACCACTAACTGGCTGAGAACCCAGGAGTCACGACCTCTGGAGGTCTCGGTGTCCGCATCTGCACATGTGAAAAATATTAATACCTCCCTGCCTGAAGATGGGCTTGAAGGTTGTCCCTGAGGCTGAACCATCTACCTAGCATTGTGTTCAGTGCTGAGGAACTCGTGAGTCTCAGCTCCTCCCCTTGAAGCTCTGAATCTTTCTGTGCTTATTCATAAAGTGTCAGGGGTGAGCATGGACCATCCTCTTCTAACTCTTGAGGGGAGTTTTTGGTGTAAGGGACTCAGGTTCTTGTATCAAACTTACAGCAAACACTACTAGGGACTTCACAACTGTGCCCCTCCCCTTTCTTGCCAACAGAATTAGGTGACCTTGTGCTTCAGGGAGGATGGGTCCCTCATCTGCCCCAGGGAAAGGAGCTCAATCCGTCCTGCAAATCAATGTTGATTTTGTTCCCTTGGATACTTGAGTGGGCGTGTAACACAGATCTGGTCAAGAAGGCTTGAAGGAAACTCCACTGGGGGAAGGAGACTAAGAATGAGCACGGGACATGTGAAAGGGAAGTGCTCTCTCTCTCTCTCTCTCTCTCTCTCTGACCCTTGGATATCTCTGTGTGAGGATATGATGGCTGGAGCTGCTGACGCTATTTTGCACCTCCGAGTGGAGGAAATGTGCTAACCCTGGTAGGTGGAAAAACATCTGAGTCCTCAAGGACATCACTGAGCTTCAGAATTGTCCAAACTTGCAGTTACTCTGTTTTCAGACTTTTTTCTACAGGAGATAATGCATGTCCTTATTGTTGAGCCACTTTCTGATGGATTTTCTTTTCCCCACAGCCAAAAGCATCTCAACTGTATCAGTTAGGTTAAGTTAGGTTATGCATGATGACAACAACCATGCTTGCACCCCAGGAGTTTTATACAAGTTAATTTCTCACTCAGGTGCCATGCCCCTTGGGGGTTGGCAGGGGAGCTCTGCCCATCTCAGCTGCTTGGGGATCTGGTTATGGGAGGCTAGGAAGAGAGTCTTAGGAATGGCACACTGGCCCTAGAAGCTTTCTCCCTGAGTGACATGTGTCACTCCCCACATTTCACTGGTTAAAGCAAGTCAAACAGATTGCTGTATTTCAGAAGTGTGCCATCTGCCCAGAGAGTGAAAGCTGGAATGATGTGGGGGAAGATACTAATTCTACCACAGTAACTGACATAAACTGTAATAACAGCAAGTCATATGGTGCCAGACCAACAATTTAACTTCCTTGAGCTTTGGTTTCCTCATCTATAAAATTTAATTTCTTTGAATGCTTCCTGTTTTTCCACTGTGGTGAGGTTACAATGAGTAATACATATGAACGTGTTTTTAAAAACAGAATAAAGCTTATGGGAGCGGGTGGCTGAGGGGGTGTTTGTGCCATCTCAGCACAGATCACCGGATATCTCCATCAATGCTTCGATCAGATATGCAACTTTCTCAGTCTCTGCCACACGTCCAGCCAGGCCACTTTGGAGACACTGGATGTGTTCTATTTCCAGGATAAAACAGAGAAAGATGTTTATTCTGGAGGTGGAGGTAGAGGTGAGAGATGGTGGGAGAAAGGAAATGGGGTAGGAATTATTTTCCCTATGGCACTTCTGAGAGGCTGAAACAGTCAGCTCAGGCTGCCATAACAAAAGACCACAGATGAGTTGGCTGAGACATCAAGAATTCACTTCTTCTCAGTTCTAGAGGCTGGAAGTTCCAAAATGAAAGTGTTGGCAGGTGGCTTTCTTCTGAGGCCTCTCTCCTTGGCTTGCAAGCGGCTGCCTTCTGACTGCCCTCACTGAGCCAGCCTTCTGTGCACTCACATGGTAGGGTCTCTTTTTGTGTCCCAATTTCCTTTTCTTATGAGGACACCAGTTAGACTGCACTAGGGGCGACCTTAACTTTCTCATTTAACTTAATCACCCCTTTAAAGACCCTCTCTCCAAATACAGTTCCATTCTGAGGTCTTGGGGTTAGGACTCCGACATCTGAGATTTGGGGTTGGGAGACACAACTCATCCCGTAACACAGGCTGTTCTTTTCCTCTCAGTGAGATGTCCGCAGGAAAACACATGCTAACTTCCACTGTAAGTGAGAGAGAAGGAGCCGATCAGGGAGAAGGGAAGGAAGAGAAGAAGGAAAGAGGAAAGAGCCCTGGGAGGGGCAGGGATGAGGCACTCAGCTGTCTGAAGAGGGCTTCAGTGGGTGTGGGCATCACTCAGCTTTGAGGGTCCACCCACCCAGACATCAGGGCTAAATCTGCAGACAACGACAGACACAGAAGCAAAGAGTTCACTGAAGCCACTTCAGGCCAGGGGATGGTGCCAGCTTGCTGTGTGCAGAGGGATTGGTGGTAATGAAAGCCAGTGCCGAGAAGTTTACTTACAGCTATAGTTGTAGAAGATATTCATAATTAATTGTGTAGGTTTAAGTGCTTGTGAAAGTTTATTTATAATCTTAACTGTAGTCCCTGCATTAAGTTTATCTTAAACAGAATCCTAATTTGGGAACTCAGGAAGATATGCATCAGCTGGTCTGTTTCAGTCTGGGTGAGCTCTGCTTTTCCTCTGGGCTCTTACAGCCTCTACCCAAGGTGGGCAGATCACAAGATCAAGAGATCAAGACCATCCTGGCCAACACAGTGAAACTCCATCTCTACTAAAAATACAAAAATTAGCTGGGTGTGGTGGTGGGCACCTGTAGTCCCAGCTACTCAGGAGGCTGAGGCAGGAGAATTCCTTGAACCTGGGAGGCAGAGGTTGCAGTGAGCCGAGATCGCGCCACTGCACTCCAGCCTGGCGACAGAGTGAGACTCCATCTCAAAAACAACAACAACAACAACAAAACAACAACAAATATATATATATATATATATATATATATTTATATATATATAAACATTGTGATGATGATTTGTTCCAGGTGAAGAGTGAATGTGGTGCTAACATTGGCACATTGGCTTTTTAGACCCTGTTATGGGCTCAATGGTGACCTCTCAAAATTTATATTTTGAAATCCTAACCCCCACTACCTCAGAACATGACTGTATTTGGTGTATTTGGAGATAAGGTATTTAAAGAGGAAATTAAGTTCACACAAGGTGATTAGGGTACTCTCTAATTCAATATAACTGGGGTCCCCGTAAGAAGAGATAAGGACACAGACAAACACAGAGGGACGACCGCATGGTGAAGAGGGCTGGCTGCAAGCTAAGGAGAAAGGCATCAGGAGAAACAATCCTGTTGACAATGTGTTCTCAGACTTCTAGCCTCCAGAACTGTAAGAACATAGATTTCTGTTGGTTAAGCCACCCAGGCCATGGTAGTTTGTTATGGCAATGTGAGCAGACTAATACGGTCCCTGAGATTCCAAGACCTAAAAGAGAGGATGGTGCACAGCCAAAGAAATAAATTCAGAATGATGCAGTGGTTGTGTCCATTATCTGAGCTCCCCCCATGCAGAGCTGGGTGACCCACTGTGCAGAAGCAGCACGAGCTTGGGGAAAAACAGAGAGAAGAAAAAAGCAATTTTAAAAATATTTGACTTTTTAATCTTTCCCCCAAATGTCATTCAAGTAACCAGCAGGGAGAAAAGAGAATTTTATTGGACCTTCTTGCTGTTATTTTACAAATTACTGTTGGGCCAGGGACATCTAAATCATCATTCAGGACTTTAGAAGAATCTGCTCTTAAATGAGGCAGGTGAGTCTGTACCTGTCCCATGAAGTAGAGACTTGGAGGAGATGATTCTGTTAAATGAGGCCCCAAACATTGAATATGTAGAACATCTAGATGATGGATGTAGAGGTAATTCCTGTACAGTCCCGGTATTTCCCTGCCTTTTGGTCACAAAATCCAGCCTCAGCCTGATGCTGCCTCACAAAGGACTTTGTCCAACTGCAGACAGAAAGTGAGGATGAAACGATTTTTATTGTTATTGTCATCATTAATCCTTTAATTAAGGTCTCCTTTCTTCGTGTCAATATCCTGCCTTTTTCTCCCCTTCCTCTCTTTTAAATCTCATTCGTTGGGCTGGTTCCTCCAAGCTCTACCAGCTCAAATTTTAATTAAATTGAGTCACAAGCCTTGAATCTCTAATGAGGCCCTCTTCCAAATTCCATTAGAAATCAGAGCTGCTGCACTCTCTGTGGTGTTGTTCATTAGCACAGTATTATTTTTTGAATACAGACACCCTTGTTCTGAGCCTTTTTGCTGTTAGTTGATATTCAGATATGAAATTACCCCTTTCTCACATTTTGCAAAGGTATAAGGGCAATGGCATTGAAGATATCAAAATGAAACAAGCAAAAAGTACATGAGCGGAACCTACCTGATCCTGAGAAAGGATTAGCTATTTATCCAGCACCATCAGAGATGGGGGCCTGGGGAGTGGGGAGGCATACTGGGGATCTTTTCAGATGACTGAGAGCTCTCCTTCTCGACACAAGACTTCTTTTGTTTGAACCAGTTCAAAATGACAGTTTCCTAAAATGCATTCTCTTCTTAAACAGAGGGTCTGAAGCCTAGGTCAATACTCTCTTGGTGCTTTGGACCCAGCTTCATGATGAATGAGCAGCTGAGGTTTGGTAGAGGGATTTGCTGGGTTACAGTCCTGCTCTGGAAAGTTCAGGTGCCTCAAATTGGACTTCCAGAAAAGTCTGGAGGAGTGGGAAGAGAGTGGGTCACTGCATTCACTCTTCACCCTGCTGTAGAATGTGAGAGAACCTCAACCGTCATCAAGTCCAGTGCCATAATTTCACAGACTAGAAAGACAAGGAGGTGTTTGGTCAAGATCACAATGGAGTTGTGGCAGAGGTGGGCATGGAGCCAGCCCTGATCCAGAGCCTGTGCTTTTCCTGGTCTGGAGCAGGTGGCTCACCACACAGGTAGCTTCCACCAGGCACAGTCTCAATACCCATCCGGTTCTCTGCAGCCACAAGGAAGTGGATCATCACCTGGGGAGGGAGAAAAGAGACAGCACCATATGACCTTAACCAGATGATCACTCTTACTGGAAGATAATGACATTCTTCCTCGTTCTCTTGTCTAAATACATTTCCTCATCCCCAGGTCCCCTCCACACACTCACTCTTATGATTATTCACCAATGTTTTATGTATTTATTATTCACATAGTCCTTTCATTCAAGTTCATTTTTAAATTTTTTTAGCTTTTCAAAGACATATTTTTAAGCGTATGCAAACATGAAAGAATGGGGTAATGAACCTTCAAGTGCCTTTGTCCAGGTTCAGGAATCACCCACTCATAGCCAATCCTCTCTTTTGTCTCCCCACCTGCTTCCCAGCCCAGCCCAGAGATTGTGTCACTTCATCTAAAACTGTTTCAAATGTTTCAGTATGCATCTCTAAAATGCTACCATTGGCCAGGCATGGTGGCTCACGCTCGTAATCCCAGCACTTTGGGAGGCCGAGGCAGGTGGATCACCTGGGGTCAGGAGTTCGAGACCAGCCTGGCCAACATGGTGAAACCCGGTTTCTACTAAAAATATAAAAATTAGCTGAGTGTGGTCGTGTACACCTGTAGTCTCAGCTACTTGGGAGGCTGAGGCATGAGAATCACTTGAACTTGGGAGGTGGAGGTTGCAGTGGGCTGAAATTGTGCCACTGTACCCTAGCCTGGGTGACAGAGCAAAACTCTGTCTCTAAATAAATAAATAAATAAATAAATAATGCTACTGTTGGCTGGATATTGTGGCTCATGCCTATTATCCCAGCACTTTGGGAGGCCAACGCAGGCAATCCCTTGAGGTCAGGAGTTTGAGACCAGCCTGGCCAACATGGCAAAACCCCGTCTCTTCTAAAAATATAAAAATTAGGCAGGTGTGCTGGAGCATGCCTGAAATCCCAGTTACTTGGGAGACTGGGGCATGAGAATCGCTTGAACCTGGGAGGTGGAGCTTGCAGTGAGCCCAGATCATGCCACTACACTCCAGCCTGGGTGACAGAGTGAGACTCTGAAAAAAAAAAAAAAAAAATGCTACTGTTGTTAGTATTGTCTTGTTTTCTAATATTAATTTGCTTTTTAAAAGATAAATATGAGAATCCTTTCTCCTGTTTTTTTTTTGGTTTACCTTTTTTCCTTTTTCTAGATTTTTGAGTTGGTGTTTAATTCATTTATTTATGTGTTTTTATTTTCATTGATAGAGACATGTAATGCGCTCAATTTCTTTCTGATTCTATAGCATCCAATACATTTTCATTATTATTTTTAAGAAATTCTGTAATTTCATTTTATATTTCTCCTTTGATTCAAAAATTATTTAACAGTAAGATTTTTTCCTTCTAAATTTCTGAGTATAAGAGCCTTTGCTTTGTTATATATTTCTAGTTTTATTGCATTGTGACCAAAGAATGTTGTTTTTATATAAGTTCAGTTTCTTAGAATAAATTGAGGTTTCTTTTTGAGTCCTGAAACATGGTCAATTACTGTGAAAGTTACATGTACATTCCCTGTTATCAGGATTCAGAATTTGATACAGATCTTTAGATTTATCTTATTGATTCTGCTGTATAGGTCTTCTATATCATCACCAATTTTTAAAAACCATTTGATTTTCTTATACTGAGAGTGTTATATGAAAATTCTCCTAGTATGGTGTGTTTGTTTACTTCTTTCATCTCTGATAACTTCTTCTTTGTAAAACAAACAAACAAACAAACCTGCTGTTTCGGTGTGTGGAGGTTAAGAACCTCACCAGCATTGTAGACTTCAGCAAAATAAAGTGTTCATCTATGTTTCTTTTAATGCTTTTTGATGTGAATTCTACTTTGTTAGGTATTAAAAGTACAATTCTTAATTTTTTTATTTGTAGTTGCCTGTTATGTCTTTGTCTAACCTTTCATTTGAACTTTTCTGAATCTCTTTCTTTTAAGTGAATCTCTCTTATGATTTCACTGCATTGGGTTTTGCTTTATTAGCCAGTCTGAAATCTCATGAGCCATGTGTCAACTCTGTCCCACTGCATGCATGTTTGTGTGTTTTAAGTGTCTTTCACTACGTGGTCTATTTTGTTTGCTCTCTTTTGTTAATTTTTTTTTTTTTTTTTTTTTTTAGGAAAGTTAGCATTTTTGTTCTGAAGGTTACTATGACTAACATCCTCATATCATACTTTATATTAGCTGCCCCCCTTTGAGATCTCTTCTTATCTATTGGTTCCCTTTTATAAACAATATTGAAACTAGCTAGTTACGTTTTTTATCTCTTCTTTTTGTCTATACTTCAGCATTGATCTGAAGTAATATCCTTCTCCTTTCAGTTAATAACTCCAAGAAAATTAGCACATTTATTTTATTTTTCACCTATTGCCCCCTTTTAATGATTGTATTGTATCTACATTGGCAGGGTACATAGCCATTACATACAATACTGTCTCCCTTAAAAGCATTATTTTAGATCCACAGGATCTAAAATATATATACGGGATATATGTTTACGGGATATATGTTTATCCCGTAAACATATATTTAATATTTACTACCAGTCCTCACTTTGATGACTGTTTAGTCAACCAACCCGTTTGGTTGTTTGAAATTGTTTGATGACAAATTCCTGAGAAAAGAACCATAAGAACAAAATTTCCTCTGTTCTTCCTTCATAATAATAATTGTTGTGGTATTTCTTATACTTAAAAGTTAGTTTGCTGAATATAGAAGTCCATAGAGTGCTGCTGTTGAACTCTGAAGACAATCTGATTTTCCTTCTCTTAGAGATGAGATTATCTTTTTGTCTGAATTCCCACTGAATGTATTTTATTTTTCTTTTAAAGTTCAATAGTTTTATCATACCCTGTCTCAGTGTTGCCATTTTGGGTCAATTTTTCTAGGTATGTTCTTTCAATATGTGCTTCAAGTCTTCTGTTTTTTAATTTTATGATTATTTATTTATTTATTTATGGATTTTGGCATTAGCTCTGTTCCATTGCTTTGGCTGTCTTCTTTATGAACTCCTCTTATATGTAGGTTGGATCATTATTTTCGTATTTTCTATATCTGTTACATTTTCTTGAACACTCTAAAAACTTCTTTCTGTTTCTTCTTGATATTTAAAATGTTCTATTTTTCACCTTCTGTTTATCTTAAGGCATTATCCACTGTCATTTGTCAGCCTTGTGTTCATTCTAGTTTAGTTTTTATTTCCTGTTTTTTCTTTTACTTCTAATTATTTTCTGAATGCTAACTCCCCCACTTTTCAAATCTTCCTTTTCTCCAATGACCTCATTTCCAAGCCTTTCTAATTTATTTTAATGTGGTCTTCTCTATCCTTTAAAATATTTTTAGCACATTTGGAATATTAGGGTGTCGTTTCACATGGTTTGTGGGCCTATCTTTTTAGTCTGCCTTCATCATTTGTGTAGGGACATGATTCTGTTCCTGGTGTGTGTTTTCTTATAATGACTTTGATTGTATTCTTTGGCAATCCTTTTCTGTTGCTCAGTTTTAAGGGAAACGCCTCTCCTTGTACTTTTTAGGAGGGTGCATGGGCCAGCTTTTTACCGCTCTGGTCTCCTTGTTCTGTTGTCTTTGTGAAGAAATAAAAAACATAGTCTTCTACTTTGTAGTACCTGCCTCCTCTAATTATTTTCCTTGGATATTTTCCTTCCTTTGCCTCTGTTGTCCTTGTCTTGCTTAATTTGAATTCTACCCACAGCAGCTTCTTCTTGGGGCATATTTCATTTGGTTTTTATGAGTTCCCAGGACTCACTCTATACCAATGCTCTTAAACCGTACCGAGGGCCTTGGGTACTCACCCATTAATTGGATTCTGCAGATCCCCACTTCTAGTTTCAACCACTGTGGTCAGATGGGCGAGCTGTGCATTTAGTGAGTACCTGTGGGGACTTTGGAGTTCTCCTGTTGCCAGGGCCATCAGAGGCGCCCCTTGTCTTCTTTCTGCACAAATGCTCACAGCAAGCAGGGCTTGTAGCTGACAGTGGTTTGTCCTTACCTATTTATATTTTGGAGCTTGTGAACATATCTTTTCACTCAGTTTTGTTGTTGTTAGAGTCCATAAGTTTTTAATTTTGCTATCCTGATTGTCATATGTGCTTTCATATGGGAGGCTTAGAAAAGTTTTCAAACCCTGCTGCTACAGCTGTCTTCCCAGAATCCCTCCCAAGGCATGTGAACATGGCTAGGCTGCTGGTTCCAATTCTAAACTCCTTGAAGACAGGGAGACTGATCTTCTGTGTCCAGGAGCACTATATAAGGATAGGTTTAAAATTTTGTTAACCGATCATAAAAGTAATACATTATTATTCCTCCTAATTTAGAAAATACAGAATAGCGTATAGGAAGAAAATTAACATCACCGAGTATACTACTACCTGAAATAGTGATAACCCCTGCTAACAGTCTGGTGTTTTCCCTTCAAGTCTTTTACCCAAAGAAATTTTAAAAATATATGTTTTTATATATATGCATACATGTGTATATAGAGAGATGTGTGTGTGTACATACATATACATATATATACATATATACGTGTGTGTGTGTGTATATATATATTTAATTGAGGTCATAGTGCAACAACCAGAGACTCACTCAGTTTACTCTGGGGAAAAGGAGATTATTGTAAAGAAATTTAATAGAATGTTACCAGCAACAGTGGCTGCTTTAGGGACCAGAGATTCCCACGGTTTCTCTCCTGGGTCACGTACTCTTCTCTCTAGCTTCTCTATTTCTCTTATGTCTATTCCATTATAATTTCATAATAATTCTGTGGTGCATCTTGGCCTCTCTCTACACTATAGTCTTCCAGGCTTAGCTCCTACTAGTCATGAACTCGTTTTCTGGACATTTCTTAGTCCAGATTCCCCAGATAGGGCATCTGATTGTCCCACCTTACCTCATCATAGCATCCAGAGGCTCATCTTTTTTCAAACAGTTATTACTCAGAGGAGGCAGTGCTACATGATGGGGAACAAGGATCCCTAAGGATTTGTAGGGTCTGCAAGTGATGCAAGTACAGTGATGGATAACAAACTATACACACATTCTACACTCACATGCATATACACATACACAGATGTGTATATATAACATATATGTATTGTTTGGTATGGCTGACATTTCTTAGTAATTAATTATAATTCTAGCACATATATGTGTAGCTATGATTCTTTACAAACTTCTTTAATAAAGGAAAATTTTTATTAATACCTATTAGATGTACATACTTTGGCGATACATGTGATAATTTGGTACATTCATATATTCAAATTAGGGTAACTGGGATATCTATCGCCTTAAATATTTATTATTATGCTAGAATATTCAAATTGTTCTAGCTCTTTTGAGATGTATGATCGATTAAGGTTAACTATACTCAGGCTGCTGATCTATTGACAATCTTTATATCCATGATTTGAAAATAGCAAGTCAAAGTTTTAAAACTTTTTTTTACTGTGAAATATAACACATGTGCAGAAAAGCATCCAATATAAATCTGCAACTTAAGAAATTACTATAGCATAAACACCCATTAACCAACACCCAAGTCAAGAGACAGAGCCTTGTCAGCTGTCAGAAGCCCCTGGCTACCCCCCAAGCTTCACTAAGTCCCCAGTTTGCTTTGTTGCCCTGAATCCCCAGTATGACATGACATCGTAAGTATCAACTTATTATTCTTTTGGGGAGGTACTTTGATCTCCTCATGGTAAAGACAGAGAGTGACATCTAACTCTGCAGCCAATCTGTGCCCTGCCACTTAACTCAGATGTCTAGACTAAGGGACTTGCTTCTGAAACCCCAAAGGAAACAGAAATTCTAAGTGAGGGGTATTCCAGATATTCCTCACTGAACAGGGATTATTTAGAACAGTGGTTCTCAACACTTGGTGGGTCTCAGGACCATGGATTGAAGTCAGCTTGCTAAAAAAATATTGGTGCCTGTGTCCCAGTCCTAGAGATGCGGACTCAGTAGGTCTGGGTTGGACCTGGGCAACTGTGTTTTTAAAAAGCCTCCCAGGTGAGCCAGATGTTCATGAAGTTCTGTGCATCACTGATGAAGGAGACTGCATCTTTCTATCTCCAGGGTCGGCTGCTGAGACAGTTGCTTGAGAGGTGAGGTGCACCCATGGGCCTAGTGCAAGGCCAGAGTGCCCTTTGATGAAATGATAACATTCTTGTCTTCAATTGGTCATAAATATGAAAGACACACTTTATGGATGTTAGTGAAGGTGCTGGTTTCAGAAGTAAAGGCACCAGAAATGCTTCAGAGATTTTACCAGAAAACCGTCTGCCAACTTCCTAGTGGTACCTAGAATGCTTAAGGGACTGACTCCAATGGTGCAATGGTGTCTACCTGCTTCAGCCACAGAGGTTTTTGCAATGGCCTCTTCTGACAAGAGAGGAAAGTTATCCTTTGAATTGATAACCCTACTTGGGAGGCTAATACTGAGGGAGGAAAAAAAAAAAAAAAAGCATTGGAAACATGGGACAAGTCTGACGCATGCTGATTGTTGGAGTGGTATTCCCTAAACAACAGAGAAACCAACAACCTAAGTGTCAAACAATTGGGGAAGGCATCATTACACCAAGGGTCATTTCTCATTTTGATAGCCATCAATAATGAGCAGTTGTTACAACCTTAAAACTGCTTATGATAAAATGTCAAATAAAAAACAGATTGTGGTTTCAGAAAAATCATGGTTTCTCAACTTTGGCACTATGGACATTTTGGATCACATAACTCTTTGTGGTAGGGCGATGTCCTGTGCATTTTAGGATGTTTAGCAGCGTCTTTGGCATCTACTTACTAAATGCCAACAGGTTCCCTCCCAATCAAAAATGCTTCAGACATTGTCAAATGTCCTTTGAGGGACCAAGTTGGCCCTAGTTGAGAGCCGTTGGATTAGATCAAACAAAAGACAAGTAAAGAGCTTGCTTACCTTACCAGACGTGTGAGAAATTTGGCCTTAACAGAAATCTCCTTAAAGTGCTTTGGTTTAAGGAAATGCATGGAGTTAATCTGCATTCACCATCAGCCAGAAGAATAACTTGTCTTCAGAATCCCTAGTCCTTCCTTCAAAATCTCCTTGTATTTTTCTTGTATGAACAATGAACATACCCCCATCCCATCCAAGGAGTACAGTAGCTTCTCTTCCTACTGCCATTCAAATATAATATAAAGAAAAGAACTGACAGAGAACTTAAACACTGGTGCAAAAGCAATATGGTGTGAGAAACTGAACGGGGACCCAAGCATCCTGGGTTCTAGTCCTGCTTTTGTCATAATCAACTTTACAGCCTTGGGAAATTTGGCTAATCATTCTGGGCCTCCATTTTCTCCCCTACAAAGGTGGGATATTGGATCAGGTGATCTTTCTGCACTCATTCTCACTAAAGGGTAAATGACTAACATGGTAAGCTGTGTTGGCCTTCCAAGAGGTGGTTGCATATTTATTGGAAATGATGCTTTCACTAGGCTAAGAAACAACTCAGCTTGAATGCCAGACTGATGATTATACATGTATGGATAATTAGAAAGTACAGATATTTCTGGAACATACATCCAGCTATAGAATTTCGGACTCTTACAGCTGGACGGTATGTTAGTGATGACCTTGTCCTACCCTCTCATTTTACAAAAGAGAGATAGACAAAGAAGGAGTCAAAGACAGAGAAAGAGAGAAATAGAAGTAGTAAAGAAAAAAACAGTGTACCCTATTCCTTTAAAAGCCAGGGTAAATTTCTGTTTACCCAGCCAAGGGATATTCTTCTTATGTGGAACTTCAGCCTCTATCTGCCTCTCAGACAGTTTGCAATAAATAACAAAATGTATCCTTACTCTACAATCCCAAACAGACTCTTTGGCAGCAGTGGCTCTCCAAAACTGCCGAGGCCTAGACCTCCTCACTGCTGAGAAGGGAAGATTCTGCACCTTCTTAGGGGAAGAGTGTTGTTTTTACCCTAACCAGTCAGGGATAGTAAGAGATGCCAGCCAGCATTTACAGGAAAAGGCTTCTGAAATCAGACAACGTCTTTCAAACTCTTATGGAGTAGAGTGATATGGCTTTTCTCCTTTTTACATCCCATGACAGCCATCTTACTATTACTCACTTTTGGGCCCTGTATTTTTAACCTCCTTGTCAAATTTGTTGCCTCTAGGATCAAGGCCATCAGGCTACAAATGATCTTACAAAAGGAGCTCCAAATGAGCTCAACAAATAACTTCTATCGAGGACCTCTGGACCGACCTGCTGGCCCTTTCACTGGCCTAAAGAGTCCCCCTCTGGAGAACACTACAACTGCAGGGCCCCTTCTTGACCCCTATCCAGCAGGAAGTAGCTGGAGAGGTCATCTCAGAATTCCCAACAGCAGTTGGGGTGTCCTGTTTAGAGGGGGGATTGACAGGTGAAGCCAGCTGGACTTCCTGGATCAAGTGGGGACTTGGAGAACTTTTGTGTCTAGCTAAAGGATTGTAAATGCACCAATCAGCACTCTGTAAAAATGCACCAATCAGCGCTCTGCATCTATCTAAAGGATTGTAAAATGGACCAATCAGCACTCTGTAAAATGGACCACTCAGCAGAACTTGGGCAAGGACAAATAAGGGAATAAAAGCTGGCCACCCCAGCCAGCAACAGCAATCCCCTTGGGTCCCCTTCCATGCTGTGGAAGCTTTGTGGTTTCGCTCTTCACAATAAATCTTGCTGCTGCTCCCTCTTTGGGTCTGCACCATCTTTAAGAGCTATAATACTCGCTACCAAGTCCCACAGCTTCATTCTTGAAGTCAGCGAGACCAAGAACCCACCGGAAGGAACCAACTCCGGACACAAAATAAGATCCTGAGGCCTAGAGCAGGGAGGTGACTTGCCCACTTCTTGCTGCCCAGTGGCATAATCAACATGGTGTTTTAAACCCTGGGAACTTGAAGACACAGGGACAATTGCTTTGGGGGAACCATACACATTGCTCAGTTCTGCACACTTTCAGGGTCAGCTATCTGAAACCACTTGGCATACTCACTCATGTCTCCTGAATTTGGTGGAATGAAAGAATTTATTTCTTGATGCATTTCCACAAACAAGGCCCTCGAAAAGCAGGACAAATACAAAAAGAAAGTCAAAAGTAGATAGATGTTGAAAGATGAAAGAAAACTTTATCAGACAGACAAGAGACCAAAACCACACAGGATTTTAAGTGGGAAAGTTAAGAATTATTAACTAGTAACAGGGGAGTGTAATATCAGGGTATTGGCTACTGATGGTAAAGGGAGCACTTTACAGAAGTAGCAGATATGCAGGGCAAGCACTAACTTAAGGCTAAGCGAAGTGCCCCAGGAGAAAACAAATCTGGGACACTCCACCCGCTCCCCGCATCACTACCAAGGATGAGAATCAGACTTTGTAGGAGAGTATGGGGCTGTCCCCACTGGAGGATGAAGTTTGCCCACGTGACAGGTGGAGACTGTTCAACAGGAAACTACCCCCTGGGGTGACAGCAACCCTTTCTGGGAAAAGCTGCTGAACTTTCTGAAAAACCGGCTGGGGGACTGGTAGGACTGGGAAGCCCTCAAGGGGTGCTTTTGAACTCACTGGAAGCTGGGCGAGGTGCCAGCAGAACTCACTAGAAAGCTGCACACGGGGGTGCCACTGAAAATCCTTGAGGAAGGCTGCAACTGAGTGTCTGGAACCCCGTGGGAGAAAGAAGGAAGCAGAGCACAGGGAAACCAGCCGAGAAGCACTTCCCCCTGCAGTGGCTTCTAGCACCCTCTACTGGCAAAGCTCAGCATCGTGCCAGTTGCAAAAGAGATGTTTGCAAGATTCAGCCCCAGTATCACAAGCAGTGCAATGAAGGATGGGTTGGGAGAAGTGAGGCAATAAAGTGATAAGTGACACAGTCATACCCTGAAACATAATTATTGAGGTAGTGTGCCCCTTTGGTCCTAGGCATTGCCCCCAAGGAATCAGTCTTTCAAGTTTTCTCACTCTCTTTCTTCCCCCAGGTCTTCCCTTATGGCTACACTGGATGATGTTCATGAATGCCATGGAAGCTGAAAACAGTCCCGCTTGAGTCTCAGAAGCTTAGGGTATTAGACAGGAAGGGTCACTTAGCCAGGCTGACCTCATGTCCAGGTTTGCACCTGCTATCCCAGCCACTGTCCTGTTAGTGCTCCCTCTCATTCCTCTAAGTGTCCTGCTCAGGTGATAAATTACATGGTTCCCTAAAGGCAACCAGCATCGAGTCCAGTCACCTGACTTTACAGATAAGGAACCTCCTACGCTGATGTCGAAGAAGTGGCTCTGTGGGGAAGTGGGGGAGGACTGGACTTGGCTTTACTGTGCAACGTTGGCTTGTTGCTAAGCCTCTATCTAAAATGGTCCACCAAGAGGTAAAATGATGTCATGTGTCCAGAGCATCAGGCATACATTGTGACCTGAGGGATGGGATGCGCCAACCTCTGCCATGTACCTCTTCCATCTGCCCACCTCCCCAGTCCCTGTCTCACATTCTCCAGTCTGTCTTTCAGACAGAAACAACAGGGCACATTTATAACAGTGGAGCACTACACCCCTTCAGAATAGACACTGCTAACAGAAAGGTTCCAGGGTGCAAATCTCAATTTGTTTGGAAAGGAGGATCAGGGCTGTAAACGCCCAGGGATTACTAGGCAAGAAGAGGATATTGAGCACTCTCTCCAGTTCATGCCTCTCTCTCCTTAAAGTCCCTCTTCCTGGTGGCTACCAGAGGCTTAAGCAAGCAACCAGAAGCAAACGCCACTCTCTGGGTTGGCAGGTCCAGCTCAGGTGCGCCTATTCCATGGGAAAGAGCATCCCACGATCTCCACCTGGTGGTCAAGCTATAGAACACACTCCCTGGCCAACTGTTGATCAACCTGTTGAGCATCTACCCTGTGGCCATTTACAAAAGAAACCCAGGCTGGGACCTTCTCTACAGGTGACCTGATGGTGGCTGCTCCTGGAGGCTGATTGGAAGCATGTGTCTTTCTCAGGCCACACTTTGACATGGCATGAGAGACTTCTCTGCACACTTGCTGACCTGGATCCAGAACAGGTTACTCCAGGGTTTCTCAGCCTCAGTACTCTGAACATTTGGGGCTGGATATTTCTTTGTTGGGGGTGGGGGTGAGGCCATTCTGTGCATTGCATGAAGCTTAGCAGCATCCCTGGCCTCTACTTACGAGGTGCCACTAGCAACCTGCTCAGTTAGGACAACCGAAAATGTCTCCAGATGTTGCCAAAGTCCTATGCAGGAGAGATAAGACACCAAATCACCCCCAGTTGAGAATAACTAGGCTACTTAACCAGTCAGCTGTTCATTTAACAAACATCTCAGTTCTTAGCAAAATGGCAAGGCGAGCAGTGGTGACTCTGTCTAAGTCAGACCAACAGCAGTCCCTGGGCACCCACAATGTGCAAGGTTCTAGGAAGCAGTGATGAATCAGTCCCTAGTCTCAGTCCTCTAGAACCATCCCTGATAAAGTTTTGGCCACAAGCTCCCCCATCCCCTATGCACAAGCACAGGCACACATATTTTGAGGCTGACCTCTTGTAGGTCTTAGCCCAGGAACTGACCTCTGGAAAGCAAAACCCATTCACATGAGGTTCAGGTAAGTGCATGTGGTCTCCATCTCAGACTCGGAAGATCCCTTGAGTAATCATAAGAACAGCTATTATTGTTTTCAGCCTAAAATACATGTCCAGTCCTGTGTTCAGTGCTTCTCCAACTTCAGTCCTCACTACAACTCTGAGAGGTGGTGCCCTTTTACAAATGAGAAAATTGGACTCAAGATTTATTAACTTACCCAAGGCTTCAGTGCTTATAATGATAGAGACTAATTTTGGACTTGGATTCCACACAGCCTTCTGCAAGCCATTGCAGTTTCCAGTGAGCTGCTTTCTTGGATGTCATTTAGAACCTGTCATCAGTAGCTCATGGTTTAGGCTTTGAGGAAGGTCTCCTTTTTCTCTGCTTCCAGCATGCTATTTTTTTTTTATTTTTTTGAACAAGCTAATGGCATCTCAAGGAAAGGGACCATGTCTTTTGCTTTCCTTAGGCTGCTTTCAGAGACAAGTATGGTGCTTGGAACGTAGGTGCTCAACACACAGGTGCTCCAAAGCGCCTGCAGGTTCACAAAGTCAGTCCCCTTCCACGGAGAGCAGTGTCTCTCAAAATTATGACTTATGACTGCCCTGTCTGGAAACCTCCTTGGCCTCTTTTCCGTGGAACCATAGCTAATGAAGAGATCCATCTCATCTCCACCTACATCTCCCGCTGGTGGGCAATCTAATTAGGTTCTTTCTACAATTAACTATTCGTAATTAAAGAGGAGCAAAGCCCATGTGTCATTCTTTAACTCTATCCATTAAACAACAATGTCCAATTTTGAAATCCCTCTTCAGACAAGGAGAAGTGGTGCATGTGTGGGCTACGAATTCTCCAGATATGCTAACCTAAATTTAATTATGCAAGGAGAACAGAGGTTTCACTTCATTCTTCCTGGAAGTACTGTAATTAAAACTCAATTAGGGGCAGCACTGGCCAGCATCATTATTCGAGTGTCACCCTATTGAAGAGACAAACAGCTCAGTGCTGCTCATGCAGACATCATCCTGAAGCCTTTGTGAGTAAAGGGGTCATCCGGATCATCCTCTGTCTTTCAGCATCTTCTAAAAGCACCATTTGTTTAATTGATTTCTCTTCATTTTTAACTGTTTAAAACTGTTCTAGTCAAGCTTCCAGGTCAAAAGACGAAACAACCATTCAGATATCTTGTCTAATCATAGTTCACCAGGTACTTATGATGGGATGGGTGCTTCACACACAGTGTCTTATTTGATCTTTACATTAACCATAGGAAGTAGGCATCATTCTTATGTAAAGATAAAGGAATAAAGTCTTAAAGAAGTTAAAGAATCTTCCATTGGCACCAGTGGAAAGTGGTGGTGCCAGGATTTAAATGGACAAGTCTGCTACTAGAGTCTGCACTCTTACACATTGTGTTATATTGGTGTTTTGAAAAAGTTTTCCAAAGATCTGATATTTGACATCAGAGAGAGACTTCTTCTGTCTGGTTTTGGCTGTAAACCCAACACACACATATCAAATACAGGGGATCCTGAATTCTTCTTGCACACTTTGTGTTGGCAAGAAGGCTGATGAGCTAGAAGGCTTTGCGTGGCTCCAGTCAATGCACCACTGCCAGAGAAACACATTCCAGGCCCAGTCCACAACTTTAGTGGGGCTGCCTGCACAGATCACCCACACCAGCAGACAATCCGCATGGCTCCTTCTCAGGAGATCCACCAAGAGTGCCTGCCAATGAGTGAGGCATCTTACCTGGGGCCATCACGTGCAGTTGGCAAGTTGTATCCTTCTCAGGGGCACCTACCAAGGGGTGAGTGTACCTGAGTGTCAGTTTGCACTGCACCCCAGACAAATAAATGGCAACTCTTCTACTCCTCTTTTCTTTCTTTTTTTCCTTGAGACGGAGTCTCACTCTTGTTGCCCAGGCTGGAGTGCCATAGTGTTATCTTGACTCACTGCAACCTCCACCTCCCAGGCTCAAGCGATTCTCCTGCCTCATCCTCCCAAATAGCTGGGATTACAGGGACCCACCACCGCGCCCAGTTAATTTTTGTATTTTTAGTAGAGACAGCATTTCACCATGTTGGCCAGGCTGGTCTCAACCTCCTGACCTCAGGTGATCCACCTACCTTGGCCTCCCAAAGTGCTGGGATTAAAGGCATGAGCCACCGTGCCTGGCCCCTCTTCTACTTTTCAAAGGTTCCAGTGGGCTACCAGTGACTTGACCCTACTGTCTTTAGAATGCTCAGGCTCACAGTCCACTGGACATACTGTCTCTTGCTCTTACCACACAGAATACAGAGTAAATTAGAACCCTCTGAAGGCAAGCCTCTGAGTTGGTTCCAGAAGAAGGGGCAATAAATATGAGGACCTGGAGGGAAGGGCCATATCCCTCCCTTTCCCTTTTCCTGAGGACCTAAGACCCTTTTTACCTATATCTGCTCTGTTCCATTACTTCATTTATTTCTCCCCTACCACCTTCTGGATGCCACTTCTCTACAGACGAACAGATTGTGTAATAAGAAACTCTCAAGGAATCAAGGTCCCAGAATGAGGACAGGAAGAGTTTGTTGTTGAGATCATTGCTTCCTCCAATATAGAGAACCATGGTCTGACATTTCAGAAAGCTTCGGGTGCAGCTGAGCTATCAGGGAGGGGTGGAGCATGAGGGGTGGCTCACATGCTGGGTTACGGGATAGCTGAATTGTTGGGTCATCCATCCATCATTCATTCATTCCTTCACTTAAAACTCACCTATTTCCAAAAGATATTTACGGTAGCTTAAAATACATCTAATATTGAAGGTTAAATGAAAGATAACATAATGCAACCACTTTAGAAAACTGTCCGAAAGTTTGTAACAAATGTAAACACACACCTACCCTTTGGCTCAGAGGTTTTCTGAGCAATTACATTCCTAGGTCTTTACCCAAGAGAAATGAATCTATATGTTCCCACAGAAGACTTCAGAAAATTTGTAGCAGCTTTATTCATCATACCCCCAAATTAGAGATATACTTGTGTCAATCAAAGGAGAACGAATACACAGACCATAGTACATTCATACGATAACTTGCTATTCAGTAATTAAACGGGACAAATTTCCAAATATGTACAACATGGATGAATCTTGCAGAAATTATACTGAGTGAAAGAAACCAGATGCAAACGTGTACGTTGAGTCATCCCTTGGCATCCTGGAGGAATTTGTTCCAGGATCCCAGAGGACACCAAACTCCATAAATGCTCAAGTCCCTTATATAAAATGGCGCAGCATTTGCACATAACCTACGCACATCCTACCGTGTGCTTTAAATCATCTCTAGATTAGGTATAATACCTAAAACAATATAAAGGCTATGCAAATTATTATTATTCTGTATTTTTTATTTCTATAGTTTTTATTGTTGTACTGTTATTTTTTATTGTTTTCTTTTTCAAATATTTTTGACGCATGGTTGGTTGAATCCATGGATGTGGAACCCATGGACAGGGAGGGTCGATTGTATTTATGAGTCCACTTACATGATGCTCAAGAAGCAGCAAAAGGAATAGATGGAAACAGCATTTAAAATGGTAGCCACCTTGGCATGATGGGGAGCAAGAAGGGAGTGAGTGAGAGGAGGCTGTGGGACTTTCTGGGAAGATGGAGATGTTCAATATCTTGATTTGGGTGGGAATCACACAGAAGTATGCATTTGTCAAAACTCATCAAAATGTGCACTTAAAATCTGTGCATTTCAGTCTCTGGAGAATATACATAAAGCAAAGCGGAACAAGTAGAAACAACAGCAAAAACCTCTGTGATTTTCTTATAAAACAGGGAGGCAGTCTAGAGCCAGATGGGCTGGATTCGAACCCCATTCCAGCTCTTACAGGTCGACCAAAAAGTTGATCCAAGGGCTGGTTAATCCAAGTAACATTACCAAGTCTTTGGAGATAACTTCATGGTTTACAAACCCCATTCCAGCTCTTACCCCGTTACAGCTCTTACCAGCTCTTACCAGTGCCCATAGTCACACCTAGTGGATGGCAAATTCTGTTTAAAAGGAATTATTAACCATTCAGGAAATGGGGCCTTTACTTGGAGATCATAAATTGAGGGTCTCCAAGATGGGGCTTTAGGAAAGGGCTCATAAACCTCTTGAAAGTAGTTGAAAATTCAAAGTGCATAATGTATGTTCGTGTTGGGAGATGGTGTATAGCTTTCAATCAGACTCTAAGATGATAGCTCTAGGACTCCAGAATGAGATGATTAATACAAATTAACATCAAAGTTAAACCCCAAGGGTCCTGTTTTTCTTTTCCCTATAAGTGAGTTCCTAACACCAGCTCACCCACAGGGGAGGGAATTACACAGTGCATGGGTCCCAGGAGGTGGGAATCCCAGGAGCCACCTCAGGGACTGCTCTCACAGGAGGGGATGAGTAAGTCACAAACGTGGGTTTCTTGTGATTTAACAAAAAACAAGGGTGAGGATTGAGCTTTCATAGCTTTGTAAGGGAACGATGCCCATCTCTGTGGACTACTGGACCACAGACATAGCGGGCAGGTGGCAGGGCTGGGTCAGGGGAGATGGAGGTAAGAGAAATCCCTGAGCTTGCAGACAAGCTGTGCTTCAGATGTTTGGGGAGGGAGGAAAGGGACTTGGGAAGCAGGACAAACTATGGAGTGGGAGCTCCCCACCCCACCCCCCCACCACCATTTCCCCTTCTCTATCATCTCCTCCGTCCTCACTTCTTGGCTTCTTGCACCAGGAGAAAGTTCTTGGTGTCTCTTTTTGAGGCCCTAGCAGTTGTTTCTACTCAGAACATGAAGAATGATGGTGGAGCCTGGCCTAGCCCCGTGGTGGGTAAAGTTGACAAATGGATTGTTCATGGGCAGCAGAGCAGGATGGAAGTCAGATTTAAAGTCTGGCTCCACTGTGTGGGTGGTCCAGGGGACCTCGAGAAAGGGTTTTTCCTTCAGTGTGCCTCAACTTGTTGCCTATGAAATGAGGGTAAAAATCCCACCTTCACATAGTGTGTTAAGGTCTAAACTATATGGGGGTTGGCGCATAGCACTTAGTAGGGCTCTGCATACAGTGGGCACTACAGTAAATCTCCCACAGCTACTATGGACCCACTGGTGATTCTGATCATTTTACCTACTGTTGTCTGGCCAGTTAAGTGAATGTTACTTGGGTTTATGAATTCATTCAGCAAATAATCTTTGAGCTGCTATTAAGCGCTAGTGCTGTGCTAGGGCCCTGGGCCACAGCAGAGAATAAGGTGGATACACAGTCACGTCCTTCTGGGGTCCAGCCTTCTCTGAGCCACTGGTGTCTGCTGGGTAACAGCAGCCCCTGCTTCTGTGCCAAGGACTCCTCAGGCAGAGACTCTGGCCCTCCCCTTCCCTTTTCAGATTGATTGACATTTGGGGACCGGGAAGGGGTGGGACAGGGCTGGGGTGTGGGGAGGGCTGACAAGCATGGCAGGTTCATGAGTCCTGGCTGAGAGTGCCTTTGATGAAGGTGCCAGAGGTAAGAGCCTTGTTATCTGATTCCCAGTGATTCATTACTGCTGGCGTTGACAGCTACCTTGGCATCCTCCTTGGTCCTGCCTGGGGCTCAGAGCCACAGTACACCCTGAAGCCCAATGGGAAAAGCCACCACCTGCCTTTGGGCCAGGAAAGCAAGCATAGTTTTAGGGGCTTCTGTGTGGGGAATTTTTCCTGGTCACAGCTTTGAGCCATGGCGATGATCCGGCCTGAGATGGAGCTGATGAAGTCCAACCAGAAGTGGACAGCAGTGATGCCTGAGGAGAAGCAGTTCCCAGAGGAGCAGTTTGAGGGCTGGGGTGGGGGGGTCTGGGGGAGCCTTTAGTCCCAGCTCACCCTTGCCACTCTTAAACAGCAGCAACAACAGTCAGCGTTAACATAATAAAGCGCATTACCCCGTAGCCAAAACTCTGCGAGCCAGAAGCATTTGAAAATTCAGAATGTTAGGGTTTTAAAGAAAGTAAGACAGTATAAAAACTGAATGGTTCCTGACATCCCCAAGGGGTCTGGAGCAGCACCCCCGTAACCAAGCACACAGGATGGATGAGTGTTCAAACCAAGCCAGAGAGATAAAGATGACAAATGGTTTCATATCCACTTAGGAAGGGTTTTGCCACCAAACAGGTTGTGCAAAAACATGATTTTCTGAACCTTTTGCATCCATGATCACAAATAAGGGATTATAGGAAAGAAGTCCAGTAAACAGTTATAGCACTAATAATACTGTTTCAGCTCTACAATATTTTCTCAATCTTATTCAAATGGGAATAAAAGACCTCTAGGAAACTGCATTTTTAGATATCTACACATAACATGCAGTTTAAGTAAAAAACAGCATTTTGTTAGACCTCAGCCCCTATCGCCACCCCAGTTTCCCCAGTGTGAGAATTCTGGAGCCGTCCCTGCGGAAATGGTCGCCCACGGAAGGCCTGAGTGAGGAGATGCCTGGAAGGATGTCAGAGTCCAGAGTCCTGCTTCTCAGAGAAGCTGCCCCCGAGGCAGGCAAGGGCGATCTGCAGCCTTGGTGCAGCCCTTCTGGAGCGAAAAGCCGGGATCTGAGACTGGGAAAGAAGGCGCTCTCCCTTCTTCCTGCATGGCTGAGGGTTGCTCCTTCCTGGCTTTCAGCTTGGGGTGTGGGGGATGGGCTACACAGACACAGAGTTAGGTGGAAGGGGCCTGAAGGGGGCCTCTTGCCTCTGGCTGGATGGGTAAACTCCACATTCCTGTACGTAAGTCCTTTCCTTTATCCTTGAGCCATGGATATGGGAACTACGAGGGGAAGGCAGAGTTCACGCTGTGGCCAGAACCTCAAAGGACAGCCAGTGTCCTGGAGGCATCAATACTGACCATAGGTCAGGGGGAGACAGTCGGTGTCACAGGTGCATTTCAATCACTGGGGATGCAGTCCAGGGACTGACTTTTTAACTGAGTGACCAAAGCGCATTTGCACACTAAAGTCCAGGAACATGCGATCAAAGAGAAGAGCATCTCAGAGATACAGGGAGTGGAAAATGGCAGGCTCAGCCTCCGCAGCTCTGCACGGATTTTCTCGGGCATCGCCAACCTTGGAAGATCAGCACTGCCTTAGCAAGGATTATGACTTCATGAGCAGACACTATGTTCACACAACTATTGCATTGTATCATTCATGTGGCCCTCCCGATAAGGTGTCATTATCCCCATTTCATAGATGCACTCAGAGAGCAGTTAACCGGTGATGAAGCTGAGATTCAAACCTGGGTCTGCTGAGTCTGAAGTTCATACTCTCTCTCTGTGCTGGAGGACTTGGCTGCTGGACTTGCTACCTCCTGTTGCTGTTTGTAACATAGTAACCACAGGAGCAACGTTAACAGTGCTTTTACTGTATCCAAGAGAACAAGGGATTTTAGGATACAACCAAAAACATCTAGGAACCTGATCCTCCCTTAGCCTTCCCTCCTGTTTTGAAAAGTCGACCCAAGGTCTGGTTAATCCAAGTAACATCACCAAGCCTTTGTACATAACTTCATGGTTTACAAAGCCCTTCTCCATACTGTGCCTCATTTTGATACTCTGAATGAAAAGGCAAGATCTGTAAGGAGGCCTTTATAGCTCTATTTTATGAATTTTGGAACAGAGGCTCACTGAGAAACACGCCTCCCACAGCTAGCAGGCAGACAGCAAGGACCCAGTGCCAGATTCCTTTATGATATGTGTGGTGCTCCAACAGTCCCCCCATTCTACTTCAAACTTTCTTCCAAGGTTTTCTGACATGGTCTGCCTCTATCCAATGCAGGGAAGGTTTACCCTTTTGGGTTCCAGGAACCTAAAGATTTATATTGCCATAGTTGGTTTATATTGTCATAAATAGCTCTGAGAATTAATTTCAGGAAATTGACATCAAAGGACCCACCTGAGATGAGTGATATTTCCTGACTCCAAGGGACAAGGAAACACCCACTGGGTGATTGTGCCTTCATCAAACAAACTTCAATTCCAATCTTTTTTTTTTTTTTTTTTTAATCTTAATGGGGGAAAAAAATAGCTCATGTGAAGTCCAGAATTCAGGCGCTTTCCCATATGTTTATATCTGTTTACCAGTTGACGGATTCATTTACAGACTTATTTATTAGCTTTTCCACTTCAATTGAACCTCCCTACTGCAAACTATTAAGGGGCACACGTATTGACTTAAATACACGGAAAGGAATAGCTTCTGTGCATGTTCTTACTCGCCAAATGGAGGCAAGCCTCAGCTAGGGACAGGGTGCATTTTATAACCTACCAATGAATTAAGATCTGTTTGAAAAATACTGGCCTAGGAGTTCCCAATGTATATGCATACATTTTGACCTACCATTTTCATTTTTAGAAATTTTAGTCCCCTAAATAATGATTGTGTATTGAGAACTGTGTGCGAAGATACCCACTATAATAACAGATATAATCAGAAAAAAATAGCTATCTTAATGCCTGACAGTTACTTAAATGATGTACATTTATGCAGTAATCTAATAGATTTCCCTTAAGATTATGTACTAGAAAAATATTTCATGATAGATATACTGAATGAATAGAAGACATTATGTACCAGTATTCTTTATTTTTCAGCAAATATTTGTTTCCAGGTATGACAGTGAACTAGACAGGCATGGACTCTGTCTTCACATGGCTTTCAGTTGAAGAGGACACAGAAAATAAATGGAATTACAGACAGAGTGATTGCATTCGGTGCTGGAAGAGGTGAAGAAGGAAGTGCTAGGGGAAAAATGAAAGGGGGGGCCCAGGTCACATTTGACCTGCACTTGCTATTCAGGTTGAGTCAGAGCTTGCACAGCAGTGACTTCTTAACTGGGACATGAGGACGTTCAGGAGCTCAGCAGAGGTAGGTGTGGGACTGGGATGAAGGGAGGGAAGAGGCCTCAGGTGAAGGCAGCTGTGTGACCACAAGTCCCAGGGGGCTCTTGAAAAGTTTGATGCTAAAGAGTGACCTGGTCAGGTTCACACTTTAGAAGGGCTCCTCTCTAGGGTGGAGAATGGACTGTGGGGGTTCATGCTAAAAAGCAAAAAGTCTGACACATAGAGGAAATTCAGAGATGATGGTGGACTAATGCAGAGGAGCTGGAAATAAGTAGGTTGATCCAGGAGATATTTAGAGAATGTTGACTAGGGCTCATTGATTGGATATGGGTGGTAGGGGAGGAAGGAGGTCGATATTAAGTGCTAACCAGCTTTCTGGTTTAGTCACCTGGATTAAGAGTGATTCTCTCAGGTGACAGAGAACACAGGGAGGGAAACTTTGTTGGAGGAGGAGGAAGAGGTGTTGGGTTCCACTAGGGTTCGTTCATTTAGAGTTCTCCATTGGGGACACTTAGCAGGCAGGTGGAGATGAAAGTTTGTAACTCAGGAGAGAGATCAAAACTGGAAGTAGAGATTCAAGAGTGACTCATCATCAACTGGGCACAAGAAAAGGCAAAACTGGACTGAAAGAAATAAAATCAGAAGTTGTGAGGGGCTGAGGGTAGGGGAAAGTGATTACAAAGAAGCACAAAGGAATATTGGGATGGGATGGCACAGTTCTCTATCTTGATAATCATCATGCTTAGACACTGAATACATTTGTCAAAAATTATAAAGTTAAAATTGGTTGATTTTTTGTGCATAAATTATACCTTAATTAAGCTGCTTTTTTTTTTTTTTTTCAAAACAAAGAAGAAAGAAAATCCAATGCCTATCATAATCCAGAGATACAACTCCTAGGTTTATACCCAACATACAGGTGCACACAAGTGCACCAAAACACATATTCACTGAAGTTCGTAGCAGCCTTATTTGTAATAGCCCCAACCTGGAAACAATCAAAATGTCCATCAATAGTAAAATGATGAATGTGGCGGATCATACGATGTGTCATCACACATTCATCGTTTTACTATTGAAAAAACAAACTCTGGCTAAATACAAGATCCCAGATGAATCACAGGCAGAATGTTGAGCTAAAGAAGCCACATGCAAAAGAGTACACGTGATAAAGCATTCCATTTATGGGAACTTCAGAAACAAGCAAAACTAATCTACATGATTGAAATCAGACTAATGGCTACCTCTGCAGGGAGACATGACCAGGAAGGGCATGAGAGAGCCTTCTGGGGCCTGGAAATGTTAAATATGCAGGTTTAGGTGGCAATAATACAGGTGTACATATATGGAAAAGTTTCATAAGCTGGACACTTCAGATCTGTAAAATTTTATTGAATGGAAGTTATACCTCAATAAGAAAATAATCTAAGACATATCTGTAAGATTAAGTTCCTATTCATTTCAATTCCTTGAATTTAGATTTGGCAGACATATAGACAAGATGAGTTGGGGCTTTTATCTGCTCTCTGTGAAAACAAGGAAATTAGTAGCATATACAATGGCCATGCTGAGTCTCCTTATGAGTGAAAAGTTGTTTGAGAATTGTCTTGACAGTTTGGAAAATTACGATCTGTGCAATCATGTGTATTTCACATTGAATGTGCTAATTATAACCATTTCTTATCTATTCACCAGATCAGATTTCCCAGCCACTGCCACCAGGGTCCCTGGAGTCTTGAGAAGACTTAATTGCCATCTCCCAGTGTCCTTGACTGAAGACCTGTTTAAAAGTGCTTTAGCAAATGCTTGAGCTGCAGGAGGAGTGCTGAGCTGTCCATTTTGCAGTGCTTAGAGGGTGAGGGCCCCTTCTGCTGCTGTCCTGTTACCCTGGGTTCACTGGTGGATGTGCAAGCTCGCTGTAGCCAGAAGCCTTCATTACATTATGGTCTTTATGTTTAGGAAAAGTGTTACTGAAAGCAGAAGATTGTGAGCTCCAGCTCCCCTAGAGCCTGGAAAGGAAGGGGGATTCAGAGTCACAGTCTCAGTAAATTGATGCTGGGGGTTAGGCCAAGCATATTTCCTGCATTATCTAATGTTCTCCTCTTGGTGACATGGCAGATGGCACTCCAGACCAACATGGGAGGAGGCAATAGGGATGGGACTACTGGGCATCCAAGTAGAAAAACATAGCATCGAATCCTTTCCTCCTCCACGTACTCTGTACTTTGCAGTAAATCCCAGGTACACGGAGGACTGACAGGTGAAAGGTAAGACTTCAAAACTTTTCAAAGAAAGTATGGAAGAGTATCTTTCTGACTTTCAGTTCAAGATGATTTCTTAAACACAAGAGAGAAAAAGCACTAACTGCAATAAGGAAAAATTAATAAACCGGAATACATTAAAATTAACTCTGTTCGTCAAAAGACACCAAAAGAACAGTGAAACGGCAGGCCATAAACCAGGAGAAAATATATGCAACATCTGTAGCTGGTAGATTAGTATCCAGAATATATAAAGAACTCCTGCCCACGCATTAGAAAAAAGGACAGCCCAGCAGAAAATGAGCAAAAGCGGCAAATAGGCATTTATCAGAAGAGGGAAGTAAAAAAATAACCCAGTAAAATACGGTTGTAGTAAAAATGCTAAGTTCTGGGCAAGACATGGACTTCAATGTTAATCCATTTCTGCTATTTCTGATGAATGTGTTTTTGATGCAGTACAACTTGATGTTTTCCACCACAACGTGACGGAAATGTGTGACCTAGCACTTTGACGTCACTTATATACATGAGAGCAGGGGTTTGCAAACTGAGGCCAGTGGACTTTGTTTTTGGTAAATAAAGTTTTATTGGAAGTCAGCCACACTTACTTGTTAATATATTGCTGATAGCTGCTCTTGTAACACACAACAGCAGAGCTGAGTAGTCGCAACAGAGACCTTAAGGCCCCAAAGCCTACAATATTTACTAGCTGATATTTTGCAGACAAAGTTTGCAACCCTGATCTAGAGACAGTTTTAAGGTATCGTTTTCTTTTTGCCTATAACTTTCTAGAACCCATACCATTTTAACAGACTTTATTTTTAGAACGGTTTTAAACTCATAGGGAAATTGAGAAGACAGTAGAGAATTCCCATAAACTCCCTCACCCAGTTTTCTCTGTCATTGACCTTAGCATGGTACCCTTGTTGCATACTGCTACATGATTAACTAAAGTCCATAGTTCATTCACGTTTTCTTAGCTTTTTATCTAATGTCTTCTGCTCCAAGATCCCACCCATTTACTTGACATATTTCCTTAGGCTTCTCTTGCCTGTGAGAGTTTCTCAAACTTTCCTTGTTTCTGATGACCCTGACAGTTCTGAGGAGTACTGTTCAGGTATTTTGTAGAATGTCTCTCTATGGAATTTATTTGATGTATTTCTCATGATTAGACTGGGGTTATGGGCTTTGGGGAGGAAGATCACTGAGGTAAAGTGCCATTTTTATCATTGTATGAAGGATATGTACTAACATGATTTATCACTGTTGCTACTGACCTTGGTCAGCCGGCTGAGGTAGTATGTGTCAGACTGTGACACTGTAAAGTGACTCTTTCCCCTATACTCCTTGGAGGAAATGAACACATTATGCACAGCCCAGCCCACACTTAGCAGGTAGGGATGTATGCTCTTCCTTGAGGCTGAAATATACATATATATCAGAATAGGTTTACTGCCCTAAAAATTCCCCGGGCTTCACCTATTCACCACCACTCTCCAAGCCCCTGGCAACCACCAATCTTTTTACTGTCTTCTAGAGACATTTTTGTGCATGTATACCAAGAGACAAAAACAAGAATGTTCACAGAAGCAAAGAGCTAGGAACAACCCAAATGTCCACTGACAAGGGGATAGATAAATAAAATGAGATTTTTTTCCAACAATGAACTCTTATATAGCTGGGAACCTGACTCAAGCCCCATTACATGCATGCAACAGTGATGAATCTGAGAAAAGTAATTCTTAGTGAAAAATCTAGTCCCATAGACCATAGAATATCATTTTTTTATGAAACTCAGATACAAGTAAAACTAAACAAAACGTAATAAAACCAGTTTTTAAAAGGCAAAGAAGGCCAGGCATGGTGACTCACACCTGTAATCTCAGCACTTTTGGAGGCCAAGGTGAGTAGATCGCTTGAACCCAGGAGTTCAAGACCAGCCTGGGCAACATGGTGAAACCCCATCTCTACAAAAAAATCAAAAATTAACTGGACACGTTGGTGTGTGGCTGTAGTCCCAGCTAATCCAGAGACTGAGGCAGGAGGATCGCCTGAGCCCAGGAGGTCAAGGTTGTGGTGGGCCATGATCTTGCCACTACACTCCAGCCTGAGTGACAGTGAGACCCTGTCTGAAAAAAACAGGCAAATATATAAAATTTAGGATAGTGATTAATTTGGGCAGAGGCAAGGGAATGGGACAGGGAAGACACGTATACATAGATGATTTACCCAGCTTGGCCTCCCAAAGTGCTTGGATTACAGGTGTGAATCACCATACCTGGCCTTCATTGCCTTTAAAAACTGCCTTTATTACATGTCGTTTAGTTTTACTTGTATTGGAGTTTCATAAACATAGAATCACTGTTGTTCTAGTTCTTGAAATTAGTTCCTGAGTATTTATGATATGATTTTAAACACATTCATTTGTAGGTATGCATATACATCCACATACATGGATATCTCTTGTATGTGTTAAATATATTAGGTATTTTTCATTGTGATAATGCCTAATTTATGGGATTTTTGCGAGAATTAAATGACATAATATAGGCAACAATTGACAACAATTGCATTTATGAGAATTATCATCTCCTAAGAAATCATGGTTGGTCTCCAGAGACAGAGATCCAATATTTTTTTTAAAGGAAGGAAATCACATTTGGCCACTTCAGCTCCATGTTTGGATCACCTCCTGAACTGTGAGTTAGACTCGAGACTGGGCATTTCTTGTAGTCACTACCAATGAGGCAGTATTTGAGTCTTCTTCATTAGTGTCTCAAATTCTACTGTTAGATTTATGAACTTGGGGAGCCAGAAGTGACTTTAGAGGTCATCCGCTATAATCTTGAAGAGGAGGAGCCCAGAGATGTTGAATGGTTTTCCTAAAACTACTCTATTCTACTCAGAGTTCTTCCAACCCTGAGTCCACAGCCATTTCCCGTTTTTAGTGTGACAGGCCCAATATTATAGATGTGGAAGAACTGAAATGAGGTGGACAGGAGTGAGAGGAGAAATAGAGGTTGGAAACACAGCCTTCTACAAGTTTAGGATTTCTGACATACTGGCCCACTCAGCAAGAGGTGGGTGACATCAGAAATGGGGAACTCAGGACCGGCACACAGCCTGTGACCTGTGTAGTACCAAGAAGTGGCCACACGATGTCACCAGAAGCCAGTATTTAGAAATTAGCAGGCCCTCCAGGCTTACTTGCCCAGCCTACACTCAGCCTTTTGGCTCCTGTCCAGCAGAAATGAAATTTTACTGAAATTCTGAGGTGCTTCCGAGCATGTGACTAACAAGAGAAGGAAAGTAATGATCAAGTTCTCAAAGTAGTTTCAGGCAACCTGCTCAGAGGACACTCACCGCAAAATTTTCCTTCCCAGAAATGAAGGAAGGCTACAGGACCTCTCTAGATCAAAGGGCTCCTTTCCAAAAGCGAATGAGGTACTTTGTAATATTTTTTTCTTCTTGTTAAGCCTTTGAAATCTGGTGTGCATTTTATGCTGACAACACACCTCAATGCAGACCAGCCACATCTCAAGTACTCCACAGCCCCAGGGAGTGAGAAGCCACCATCCTCGGGGGAGCAGACACAAAGTCACATCACATGGAGTCAGGTCTGAGAAGCAGTCTCCATATAGTACAAGGATATGAGGGTCCAGGAGTATCTATTCTGAGTGGAAGGATGATTTGTCAGGCAGCACTGACACAGCCTGGAGTCGCCCAAATTCTGTGCCACCTGCTAGATAATGCCTGAAATTCCACGATCTGCTTCTTTTAGGTCCCATATCCTTTAAACTCTAAATGGGACATACCCTTCTCTCTCTTTTTCACTCACGGGGTAGAGACCCAGATCTGAATTTATGGAAGGATGTGGGCTGTGAGGTCTGTCCTTCTTGGGAAAAGCTGTTTGACTCTCGGAGCCCTGGAGCTCTGATTCCTTCCACCACTCTGGACCCAGTTTAGCCTGCCCACACTGGGAGGGTGCCTCTCATCTACACAAGCTTGAGGGGTTTCTGCTGTACAGAAATTGGGATTGTCTCCACTTTGCCCCTGCAGGCTTAGGAAGGATTTCAGTTTGGTGATTTCTACAGGCCTTGGACCCATTTTACTCTATGGACTTCTGAGATAAACTCGGCCCCTTGTGCTATTGTGGGACCTGATGACATGCGAATATCTGGGGGAAATGATGAACATTTCAGCTCCCAGATCCCACACCTGTGCCAAAGAGCCTGCAGTGTGGAAGAGGCTGAATGTAGGGGGAGAGAGAGTTTGGCAGCCCATTGAGGGGGTAATTTTGGCAGCCCTTGGAGGGAGAGAAAGGCTCTCTACATCAGAATAGAAGCTTCTCTTCCTAAACATCCTGTGGAAGTAAGAGTGTGTTCTTAAGAAAACTAACCAAAATTATTACACAAATTCTTGGGTTCCCACAGTCCATGGCAAACACAGCAGCCAGTGTGAAACTACAGATATCTAATAAGGATTGGGAGTCATCTGAGTCCCCGATGTTGAAAATCGTCAAATAAAACGGATTTATTTGATGCAGTTCAGGGCTGCGCAGGGCAGCTTGAACCTGCCCATTCTCCCCATTAGAAGGCTCCTCTCAGATGAGCACAGTGGCTCACGCTTGTAATGCCAACACTTTGGGAGGCCGAGGTGGGCGGATCACCTGAGGTCAGGAGTTCAAGACCAGCCCAACCAACATGGTGAAACCCTGTCTCTACTAAAAATACAAAAATCAGCTGGGCATGTTGGTGCCTGCCTGTAATCCCAGCTACTCTGGAGGCAGAGGCAGGAGAATCGCTTGAACCCGGAAGGTGGAGGCAAGTTGCCGTGAGCTGGGATTGCACCACTGCACTCCAGCCTGGCTGACAGAGAGAGACTCCGTCTCAAAAAGAAGAAGAAGAAGAAGAGGAAGAAGAAGAAGAAGGCTCCTCTCATCCTGCTCCAGCCTCTCCTTGCTTCTCTGCCTGGTCCCTCTCCATGTCCCCAGCTGCACTCTCCTTCCCACCAACCAATGGGACCAAAATGTTTTTTTAAAAATTTTCAATTATTTATAAAATTCCTAGGAAAGGAAATGCTTTCTAGTGAAACACATCTTCATGAAAGCGAAAAGGCTGAGTCAGCAGCTGTTGCTAAAATCTTATCTTCACTATCAAGTGTGTCTCACTGGGTGGCTTATCCAATTTGGAAGCAAATCTTTCATGATGAAGCAAGAATCTTGGCTGGAGCTGACTAAAGCAACAACAACAGCAAAACAAACTTGTTAGAAAGTTACCAAAGTGATGTGTGCATATGAATTCCCCACTTTTTCCTAAAAGTTCTCAGACCTCAGCTCCTATTCATGTGTGTGGAGGGGACATGGTTGTTGACTGGCCCATTGTCCTGGATGTGTAACTGTATAATCTGGCATGGAAACTGCCCGCACACTGGCAAGGTTGCCTGTGAAATTGAGGAGGTTTCCGAGGGAAAAGAACCATATTTTTGAATTGCAGGATTTGCATGTAGATTTTCCTTTTTATCCAAAGAAGCAGCAGGCAGAGGACCAGGCAGAAAGGCCACTGACCCAGAAGCCAGTCCCTGCCTGCCACTGACTGACACTGTGAGCTTGCATATGCCACCTATCTCCCTGTGCTAGGACTTTCCCAACCAGAAAGCAGATGAGAGGCTGGGCACGGTGACAATCAGGCATCTCACTGTAAAGAAGAAAGGAAAAGCAAAGCCTATATTTGGACAGGAGAGAGTGAAATGGCAAACTCCAAAATTCCTTTCAACTGTGCCTGCCTATTTTGTATGTGTGTGTGTGGCGGGGAGGTGGGTGAATTGTCAGTGTCTGACCCTACAAACCTCTGATCAGAGTGCAACCATGAAGTCTCACGTGGCCTAAACCCAAAAACCCAACACTGCCACTGTTGATAGCATTCTTATTTGAGTGCCTTTTTAAAAAAGAATTACCTGGGAAACCACCTGTTTCTGTACAATATTAAAAATATTTTACTTTCAAAGTTAAGGTGTATTTGAGTTATTGTTGCCTAAGACAAACAAAACAAAGTATTTTGTTTTTAAAGTTTTTTTTTGTTTTTCTAAAGCTGTGCTCTTCTCAAATGAGGAGGGCTATGTCATCAAGTAGAAGGAAAAGCTGAACTTTGAACCAAATTGGGAAAGACAATAAAAGGTGGCTGAAGGAGCTCGAGTTTGTCATTATTCTCTAAGTCATTAAAACACAAAATTAGGACACGTTCAAGGATAAGGAGAGTCATTAAAATATCTAGGTGATTCTTTAAAACCCCTAAAAGACCCAGAGGTTTCTGGGGTGGAAATTCCCAAAAGCCTCAATCATGAGTCACTGCAATTTGTTGCCCTCAGAGCCTCCACTAGTTTTGGCAGAACTCAGGGCCCCAAATCTGGAGTCCAGCAACAGTAGGCAAACTTTTTATGGGGAGAGGATGGTGGGAAGGGATGGGTGGTGGGGAGAAATTGCCTTATAAGGAAACTCTTAAGTCCTGGGGAAGGCCTGGTTTTCACCAAACTGAAAAATTGTTAAGGGAAGATCCTTGAACCCCTTACTCCTCCCATCAAGAATTCAGAGAAAGAGGAGAGTGAGGGATATGTTATTCCCCAACACAGACTTGTACTATATCCCTCTGTTTAAATGTGAAGGGGTAACCCACTTAAGGGCAACATAGCAATTTCCTAGCCAAGCTACAGAGCATAGAAGACACTGAACTCACAGAGGCCAGACAATGAAGGTACACGGCTGAAGCCACTGGACACACCACAGAGCCTGCCAGAGCCTCTGAGGCAGCTGGACCCAATGTGAGGAGCAACCACACCCTGGAAGCCCCGGGGGCAGGGAGGCACAGACAAACCGGTCCAAGCCTTCTTCCAGAGCTTGACTGCCCGCTTTGCCATCAATCCTCTCCGCTCCCCCTCCAGCCTCTGGTGACAGGGAGCTTACTCTTTACAGTCTTTCTTCACTGCACTGAGGACGGATGCTCCAGATAGTTCACAGTCAGGGTGACAAAAGAGTCCCCAAGCCTCTTTTGGGTTCCCCAATCTAACACTGCCTCTCAATGGAGTGGGTAAGCAGTAGGGGAGAAGGGGCAGAAACCCTGGGTGGGTCACAGGCTCAGGGCCTAAACAAATCCTGAACTCAGTGGCACTGGGTCTTCAGTCCTTTGGCTGACCAGCAACGTGACAGTGACCTTCTGAGAGTGCAGATAATAATGGATTGGAAGTATCTCCACCCTGACCCCAGCCAAGTGTGCATAAGAAAGGGGTCTGGGATTCCACATGACAGATCAGAGCTGAACAACGTGAGAGTGGGATGGGCTTTGAAACCCTTGTCTTGGTCATGCAGCTAGGGCTAGGTAAACTTAACTGGAGGAGCTGCTACCACCTACCCAAATCTTTCTACTTAGCTATTTGCCACTTTCCCTCAGTGCTTTACACACATGATGTCATTTAATTCTCACCACCATCCTATGCTGCAGGTATTATGACTCCCACTTTATAGGTGAAGGGCTGCAGTAACTTGCTTAAGGACTTCCAGCCAGGATTAAACCTGCTCTGCCTGCTGGGTGATGGGGACACGACCCAGCTCCCACCTTCCACATGGCCAGGCATAGCCGGGGCTCAGCGGCACAACGGGCGGGTGTTTCCGGGCTCCTCCTAGACAGGCAGCTCATATGGACTCAGTGCTGGGCTGTCTTGGAATGTGCTTCCTGGGACATAATTACCACCATCAAGATTATTATTAGCATTAGGCATTTACATGACACTTAATATTTTCAAAGCATTGTACCACCATTTAATTAGTTTTTCCTTGCAACATTCCTGTCGAGTCCACACTTGATAGCTGGGCAGACTGAGGGGGGAAGAGATAAATGCTAAAGGTTGATGTGGAAGAGGGCATGGCAGCACAATCTCTTAGCTTCCATTCTTTCTGGTGACCCAGCTAATATTAATTATCTCCTCTACTCCTGCAAATCCTGCACCTCCAATTCCCAGTTCTCCACCATCAAGGTGACTGTGACTTCTAGGAGTTGAGGTGCAGGGATCTCTTCTTTGATGTATTTCGGCTCAAGATCCAAACACCTTCCTCCCCTGCAAAAAACAACAGCAGCAACAACAGCAACAAATATCATGTTCCAGTTCACACGTATTTAGAACAAAGGGCACCCTCAGTCTCTTTCCAAACTTTTCCATTAAAGCTACCTATAAAATCTCAGGACTGTAATTCCCAAACCTAAGGCATTTTCTGATAGGAAGGTTTTATCTAGCATTTGGCAAATCCTAATTGGGTCTGTTAAAATAAAGGAGTATCCCTTCAGAGTAGAGAAGGGAAACAAAATACAATAAAATGGAGGAGAGGGGCAGGTCAGCAGGCACTGCCCCTTGTTGGCAGCAGGGGCTGTGAAGGGGTGGTTTACTCCATATCCTGAGAGCCCTGGCAGAGCATGAGAAGCTGCCAGTCCTACCTAAGATGTTCTCGCTGCAAGGCCTAGTTATTCTGCTCTTTAGGTTAAAGGAGAAACCGCAGGGAAGAAGAAGGGGAGGGGATGCGAGGCAGCTAGGGTCCCAGAAAACTACGGGAGTAAGGAAAAGGAAGGAGACTGAAATCTCAGGTGCTTCGCTGCAGGACCCACCAGGCCGGGACGCCCCGCTTCTCTCTGCACACCAACACTCCCTTACAGCCAGTCTGGCACCTCCTCTCTCTCTTCCAGGGAATTCCCCTCACCGGGGTGCGCTGGACCAACGGAAACCCCTCCAGTGCAGCACCAGCTACAGGTTCGGGAATCAGAGGAGCTCCTGCCGCCCTGCAGGTGAACTGGGGTCAAGGTGGAACCATGGGACTGGGGACTGGTGGAACTATGCCTCCTGGCGATGCTGGCCCTCAGTCACCTCCGTCTCTCCAGCAGGCTTCCTGGCCTTTCCTCCCTACCCCATCCCCACCCTCTTCCCTGCGAGCCAGGGGCCCAATTCCAGGGCATAGGGCAGGGAACTCCATTCGAGGTGGTGACAGGAAGGCCAATAGGCTGCCGGAGTCCAACAGGCTGCCGGAGTCCGGGAGTGGAGCGACCGGGAGAGGTGATTGCCTCAGCGCGGTTAGAAAACGCTGGGTCATCCTGGTTTTGTCACCGGCCTCGACTGCTCCCGGATCACGCCACTTGCACCCTGACAGTTGAGGCGCGGCTCTGGTGAAGGCTGGGCCTTGCCCTCACGGTGGGACCCAAGCTGCCTCACCTCTCAGTCGGAGTCATTGCCTGATGACCAGAAGCAAGTCTGAAAAATTCTTGCCCTTGGTGGGTCACCCCCGCCGCCGCGGAGACCAGCCATAAGCTTAGAGGCCAGGGACCCTGAGATGTCCACCCCAGGAGCTCGGGGCTGGGGGACTACCTAGGCCAGCATTTCTGGCCCCCTACCCCTGCCTCCAGGGGCAGCCAACCACCATGCCGAAGTCGGATGCTCGGCCGCTTCCGGGGTCACTGAGCTTGGAAGCCAGAAGAAAGCAAGCCGACAACAATATCAACAAGGGGAGATGCGGCCTCCGGCGCGGCTCTCTGACCAGCTCCACTGGGTGATGCAAACGGAAGAGCCCTGTCGGGAGTGGCGGTCGGAGCCAGAGACCTCACCTAATGAGGCACTCGCTCTGTGCGGACCCTCGGAGAGGGCGCAGGCAGAGGATTCCCCTGATCCACCCCGGCGGGGAACGAGGCCCCACTGGACTGCCTGGGAGCGCTGAGACCTCGCGTGTGTTGCAGGGGAAAAGGCAGGGAAGGTTATAACTCCCGTCCCCACTTGGAGCCCGCAGGGCGACATGGGGTGTCCCCTGAGAGAACTGGTGGTCCCCATCTGGCTCCCTATGAGCTGGGGAAATATTCGGTGCTTCGTTTCGCGCTTGTTATGGGCATGCACTTGGGGCGGGTTAAGCCTCTCCGACCTCAGTTTCCTCCTTTGTAAAAGGGACAGCATGCTGGTTTATCCTTAACAGGCTTCCGGCATGCCCATTAGGAATACCTAAGCCAGCCCACCAGGTGAAGCCTTCAGAGCCAGGCAGCCCAGAGCTAGCACCTGATAGATCCTGAGCTGGCTACCATTGTTCCATCGTCTTTTGAAGGTGGAGACCCCTAAACAGAAATGCTTCCGCCCTCTCTTCCTCCTCCCCCGACCCCGCACTCTCTATCTCTCTCTCTGTATCTCTTTCATCTCTGTCTCTCATTCTATCCCCCTCGGCAAACCAGAAACATCTGCGTGAAGGGTGAAAACAACATTTAACATAAATCCGCCCGTTGTTCAATTGAGTCCAACCATGGAAGCCGGTCTGCGCCGCGCGAGTCGGAGCCAGCGTTCTGCGTCCCAGAAGCTTCCGGCGTCGCGGCCAGTTCTCTGCCGCGCACTCGCCTCTGGCGTCTTTATCTGGCTTGCTCAAATTTGGGTTCCGTGGCGGGTCTGGGAGAGTCGAATCCAGCGGCTGGATGGACGGAGAGTCTCGGCTGCCGCTCAGTCCTGCCGGGCATCTGTGACCACGCGGCCACCAGGCTCATCTCACAGCTCCCGCCCTGGGCTCTCCGCTGGCCCCGACACACCCGCAGTGCTAGAGCAAGGCCTGGAGCTCCGCCATCCTGGCTTAGTCAGATGGCAGCTGACCCCAGGACCAGGACCTCGGTGGCCCTCACAAAGTCCAGAATTCCACAGGGTGGGTCTGAGGAGTTGGGAGGTGTCGGTGTCACCAGTGGGGCGTAGACAACCGGTGCTACCAAACCCCAGCCGGCCGCAAGTGGGACCTCGCTGCCCTAGCGGGAGCGGGCGCAAACTCCCGACCACACGGAGGACCTGGGTGTCAGGGTGAGGCCCCAGCGGAACGCTCAGGTCTCGCTTGGCGTTCAGGAGGCAGATCATGCGACAATAACCGGACCTCTAGTCCCTCGATTTTCCCGTCTCTTAACAGGAACGACACCCCCGCCCAGAATTCAGTGTGTGCGCGGCTTCTCAAGACCCTGAAATTCACCTCCTCCAGGCAGCACGCGGCCCCAGAACGACTCCGGGACTCCAAGAAGGACAGAGCGGAAACTTCTCATCTATCCCGAAAGCAGAGGGTCTCCGGTTCGATGTGACAGGCCCGCTGCAGGCCCCAAGGGCAGTTTTGCTTCTCAGGGAATGCTATGTGAGACCTCCACCCAGGTGCCTAGGAGGTAGCCGCTCTGGCCTTGCGCCGCCAACCTGAAGCTGAGGACCAGGACAGTTGGCTATGTCTGGCGCGGACCGTTCCGGGGCTCCCCGAAGGGCGCGCCCAGCTTGCGTCCTGCCGCCCCACGCTTGGGGCCCAGACCTTGTTGGACTGTAGCCTCCCCTGAACCGCGCAAACTCGGAACTCCAAGCAGAGGTTATAAGCGATCTCCGGATCAAAATAGTGTCCCCTTTCACCGGCTCCCGAGTTTTATTCATTTCATGGAAAGGTCAAGGGTGGCTTGAGGTCTGAACCACCCTGCACTGGTCTCGATGCCTGCCGTCGATGCTTGTCGGACACTGCCTGGCGGGGAGATTTGGGTTAGGAGCCAAGTCCCCACTCCTACCCCAGGGCTCAGGTGCGTCGTTGGCCCAGTCTTCTCCCTCCCTCTAGCCTCGGCCCTTCTTATGGGTTCTCTCTCTAACACTGACCGCTGCCCGGGTCCTGTCTTCTCATCTAAGCCTCCCACATGCCTCTAAGCCTCCCCTTGTGTCCTCATTGGTCCCATGACATGGGTGCTCTCCAGCAGTGTCCACACTACAAAGTGAATGAAGTTTTGCTAGTTTGATTTTTTAAAAAGATTTAAGTTAATGGGCACTTATCAGGATAATTCGGACCATCCTAATCACATCCAAATGAAATCCTAGACAATTGAGAAAACAATAATTGCAGCAATTATACATTAAATACATATAAGAGATTAGGATATACACGGCACATAAAAGTCCAGGATTTATTCAAGGCTAGAAATAGAAGACAAGGCACAGGTGTCTTCAGACACCGCTCAGATTCAATGTCAGTTTCAAGGTCAGAGTTGGGAGAGGACCAATCTAATCCAACGCACTCAGTTTACGAATAAGAACACTGAGGCCCAGAAAGCAGCGGGGTTCCGCCCAAGGTCACACAACGCGGGGCAGGTAGAGGGAGTAGGAATGCAGCCCTGACTACTAACGCGGCGCCAGTCCCTGTGTGCTTCCGGTACTTTCTGCTTTCGGAATCGCAGGGCAAACCCGCACCCCCCGCCCCCGGGAGGGGATTTTCCTCCAGCTTTGGCTGTCTTGAGGTGAGGAGATCCTGAGAAGGATGCTTTTGTGGGAATTCCGTTGTCTCTCCCGCCTCAGGCGTCAATTGTCAGGAAAGAGACCGGACGTCCCCACCGCAAGCCCGGGGCTTTCAGACACAAATCTCCCCGCAGCCTCGTATACCCCGAGGGCGCCACACAGACGCAGTTCTCAATAGCGCCGACAGGTGGCGCGTTCCCCACGGGGAAGCCGGCCGCCAGCCGCCAGCGAGCTCAGATTCGGCTCCCTGCCCCACCACCAGCTTAGGGTCGCTCTACGGAAAGAAAGGGGACTGGAAGCGGTGTGGCGGGGGAGCTCGGGCTTGTTGCCGAATGGTCTAAAATAAAACCCAGGAAACCCGGATTACAGCCCTTCGGCTCAGAGCGGTTCCACGGTTCCACTGTTTAAGGGGCAGCTGCGTGCAGGGTGCAGAGGACAAGGCTCCGTCGGCTCCGCGGAGAGCACACAGGACCCACCGGGGTCACCCCTAGGGGGCGCGATGCAAACCCTCCCATGCACAGGCTCTTCCACGCGCGTCCCTACAGCCTCCTCGACTGCCAGCCCCAGCCCCCATCCTTCCGCCTACTTTTTCTTTTATAAATGGGGGTGGGGTGGAGAATAAGGGAAAAAGTGAGCTTTTTCAATTGCGGCGATAATTGTGCGCGGGATGGGTTTCTTAATCTGCTCATCCATTATTGACTGCTCCTCTAATATTTGGCTTTGCCGCTTTGATCGCCAGAAGATCACATACTTGACTCCTTTGCATAACAATTTTGGGGCGGGAGTCATTGGCGCGGGAGGGGAGGGACGTGCCTAGAATTACTTTGTGGCCGGTATTCCACCCCTACCCCATCCCTACCCCCAGCCCCCCGGCAGGAAGTGAGCCCAGCCTTCCCTTTACCGAGCCCCCGACCCCTAACTACCATTCACGCTTGGAAAGTTCTAGCCGGGGCGAAGAGGATGCTGCTAACTCCCTGGTGGGTGGAGGAGAGGTAGGAATCGTAGGAGCCCTAAGTGGGATCCGACAAGGAGAGGGATTGTACTTCCCTCTTGTCCCCACCCTCACTACATTCCCAGCCCCAAGAGATAACCTCCCCTCCTTCCTCCCACCTCCGACACCCACCGGGAAGGGGGTGAACCCTTCCTGGGGATGAATGGCGTGGAGTTGGAAGCCTGGGGTAGGAGACCATCATCCCCCGCGCTCTCATCTGGGACTTAGGCTGCAGAACAAAACTGGGACGCCCGCGGCTCCCGAGCCGGGTTTGGCGAGCTCTGAGGCCAGTGGCGGGCTCTGTGGGACCTCTACCTGGTCCCTTGCTCTCTTCGGGGTCTCAGTTGCCTCATTTGTGGAGCGGGCTTTAGGTCTCTGAGCTCCTTAAGGTCCCTTTGATCTTGACCTTGGCACGTGTGGCCCACCCTCCCCTCAATCAGGGCTTAGGGCTGCTGAGGTGGGTCTTGGTGGGAAACAAAAAAACAGTTGCTATTTTAATCCGGGTTTAAACAACTGTCTCCTCTTTCCTGGCATAGGTCAATGGCAGGGGTAGAGGGGGTGGTTTGGAGGGAGGGATAGGGTAAAAGGTGAGGTTTGGGGTCAGAGCCTAGGGTCGTTGCAACTTCACATATTTCACTTCCAAAACCTCGGTCACTCCCCAGCTCTCACACAAATTCACTCACGGACACGCACACATGGAGACTATGCACGTGGACACGCACACACACTTTCACACTGACACAGCACAACGCAACCACACGCGGATTAGAGAGACAAAACGCACACAATTCTTGGGTGCACACTCGGGCACACACTGGGACTCACACACGCACCCAACCAGAGCCTCTCAGAGTCACGAACAAACACGCACGCGCGGGGCTACACACTCGTCCCCCTCCCAGCTTTCTGCTGGAGCGGGGGACCAGGGAAGATGGCCCGAGAAGGCCTTGGCATTGCAGTGACCCCCTCCCGCCCCCCACATCCGATTCAATATGAGGAAGGAGGTGGGGCGGAGTGGGGTAGACAGACGGGTTCTGGCCCCTCTCCCCCAGTCCTAGGCTCATGAGACTTTCCGTTCCCTTGCCGTCCCACCTTCTGTACTAAACTTTTTCCTTCCACATCTTCCCGCCTGGGCCCTGCAGCGCCGACCTCTGCTGGAACCCAGAGCTTTTCTTGCACCTCCCCGGGAAGAGGGTCCCAAAGATGCACGCCCCAAGGGCAACACGGAGGCGCGGCCTGGATCAGGCTCTGGAGCCGGCAGAGGCAGAAAACCTAGGCGCCGAGAGCCGGGTGCGCCAACTTTTGTCTCCTTTTCCAGGGTCAGTGGGAAAAGAGCCCAGGGACAACCAACCCCTCCCCTACAGGAGTCAAAGGGAAGGGAAGGAAGACAGTTAATTCTGGGACAAGCAAAAAGAACTGTTTTGGAGTCACGGGAGCTTTCCTGCACAAAGGACTTGGATGTTGTGGGTTTTTTTCTTCTTTTCTGGTGTTTTTCGTTCCCAACTTTGAAGTCGGGTTCAGACCTCCTGGAGACCATGGACTGAGCGGAGGGGTGGGGGGCAGCAGAACCCGGAAGCCGCGCTGGCCCCTCCTCAATCGCTTTCACACTCTCACACGCCCAAGGCCAGTCGGTGTGGACCCCGAACCGCGCCAAGCCGGATCCAGGCGGGAGCGGCCACTCGGACAGGTGGGGATCAGGGGTGGGAGAGGGTACCCTAGGCCTGAGGACACCGACCTCGGGGAATCTTTTGGGGAGTGGGAGGGAGCCATACAGGGATAAAAGCAAAATAAAAAATAGAAGAAAATTCAGGCATAGACATTCAATTAACTCCGGATTTTTTCTTTCTTTCGGGGAAAGGGAAAGAGATTAAACCCGAACTCGGGTCTGGGTTCTGGGGTTTGGGTGGGATTCAGTGTAAGCATAAAAAGCGGGATGTCAGATTAAAGTGAAGAAAAATAAATAGGGAATTGTGTGTAGTCCTCTTGCTTCCCGGAGCAGCGAAGTCTAAAATTCTCAGCTCCAGAGGCCTGTCTGCCTGTGTGATAGAGTCCCAGCGAGGTTTGAAATTCCGGGGGGGCGGGGCAGTGAAGGCTACTCTTCCCGTAATCCGAGCCAAGGGGCCCTGCGTCCAGCTCCCGGATCATCCCCGCGCAGCCCGAACGCTGCCTGCAAACCCGCGAGCAACGACAGTTCGGGTGTTTGCACCCTGGCGCCCTCTGCGCTTGGCGCGGGCCTGTGGACAGCCCACGGGGCTCAGAGAGGAAACCAGGGCCCCAGGAGCGCTTTCTGATTCCTGGCCACCGGGTGCAATTTACAGAAATCATCATCGGTATCTTTCCACCGTTTCCCACGGGGAGTCAAGAGGAGAAAAGTCTCAGTTTGTCTGACTTGAGAGAGAGAGAGAGAGAGAGAGAGAAAGAGAGAGACTATTTATAGAACAAAACTGTACATGCTATGAACTGCCTCAGATAAGAAGGAGAAAACTCTGGAGGAAGACTGGATGGTGGGGACATAAATCCAAATACTGAAATCCACGAAGGTGACAACATCCAACAGTGGGCTTTTTCTCGGGCTTTCTAGATACCTAGATATTTTTGTCTTATTTCATATATACAGAGAAAAAGAAATCCTCCCTGTCCCTCACCCCCTTCATGAAATGCTCTGGGTGCTCTACAAACAAAGCTGCTGCCCCAATTTCAGGAGTCAACGGAGCATTTTATTTTGTCAGCGGAGCATTTTATATTCCATGGTTTACCTCCCACGCACCCCCCACCCACCGGCTTTTTTCCTTTGCTGCCTCCCCTAGTCCCACTCCACTTTGGACAGAATTGCTTAGGATCCCTAACCAATACCCAACGAATCCCCCAGCACCCACCCACCCCCACATTATTACGGGCTCCAAATGAAGACCAAGACCCCGAGTGCTAATTGAATTAGTCTATTGAAAAAGACTGTCAGGTACAATGACGTGACTCGAGGCCCCACATTTCCCAAGGTCTATAGGCTTTGGGGACCTGCGATGTATAGTCTGACCTTCTAGCTCATAATAACGCGGCACTTGTAGCAGAAATCTCCTCGCATTCACTCCCAACAAAACCGCTGGTCATCCAGTCCCCGTAGGAAGGCTGCACGCTATTGTGTTGCGACAACTCATTCATGTCCCGCACCACGAGGCCCCACTGCCATCTGATCTACACTCGAAATGCGATTACCACCCTGTGCATGCAACACGCTCCTACTCCCAGTCCATGGCGCACACCCCCTTGCCAGGCTGCAAGAATTTCTTTCATAATTCTCCTTCTGGTCCTCATCCTTGAAAGAGAGGTGGAAACATGCAGGACCCTGGTATTTGTCTCTGCCTACACAAAATCCAAAATTCTATGGACACACAGGCTGGTCCTCTTTTCCGAACAGCATACACCAAAACCCTCAGCAAATACATTTCTTCATGCCTGACTAGTGGAGCTAACTTGGGTGTACGCATTAACGTTCACATACACACAGGGGTCTCTCGCCACACACAACTATACACACACACACTACTTTTATAGACTAATTTTCTCTCTGGGTGGCTCTCACAGACCAAGCAAATAAACACACATATACACTCTTGTCCCCACAGCCACGGGCCACTCTTCAAGACCGCTGAGGGTTTTCCCCAAAATTAGAAAAGGGGAGAAAGAAAGGTAAAATTTCTCAGTCTTCACTCTAATAAACACATGCTAGTCTTCCGACTACATGATTCCCAAACCCCACTAGCTAGCAGCTCCCCAAACATGTATGCATCATTCTCCTCTGTTTGGCCAAGTGTCTTTGGCTCAGTGGGAGCCCCTGACTATCCTCAGAAAATGCAGGAAATCTAAGGAAGGGAGAAGGGAAGGACGGTTGGGGTCTCTCTCTGTCCTATTTACCCAACTCCCCATCACTGAAGGCCTCTTTGGGACCTCCTTCCTTCAAGTGAAAAAAAGTAGCACCCCTCCCCCAACTTTGGCATTTGAGACAAAACACTCTATATCTTCCTTGTCATTCTCCACTTTTATCTGGGCTATCCCCGAGGAAAGGGGACTTGGGGACAATCAACTTACTGCAGAGACACAGCCCAGTCTGTAGCCTTCTGCGGGCCTCTAGCCCAGGTGACTGCGTAGCTCAGAACTGCAAGGCCATAGAAAGGCGCACGGGGTGCCCCCACACTTTCATATCTTTGGCCCAAGAGCAGACGGCATTTGGAGAAAGGGGCTCCATTCCATTTGAGTAAGGCTTCCCCACCTGCTACCCACAGGCCCACCTCTCTGCCACCCCGGCCTGGGCATCAAGTTGAAAGTTATTCCTTAGCTCCCAAAGGCAGAAACGAGTGCCCCCAAAAGGACCGCCACAAAATATAACCACTCGTGCAGATACAATCCTTCACACACACCCTAACCCCTTTACCCACATACTTGTACACACAACTCACCCTGCCCGTAGTTCCTCACTCACACGCCCAGCCCCGGGCTCACTCAGAGTTCTGTGAACCCCTCACCCATCCGTCTCGGCCAACATTTGTTCACTCAGCCCTCACACACTTCACTTGCATGCTTGCCAAGACGCCAATGCGCTCACACAGAGTTCTCAATAGCATGTTCATTTGCAGGAGGGAGAGGAGGGCGTAGGGTCTGGGTGGAGGTCATGGAGCGCAGGGCGGCGCGGGGTACCGAGCGTCCGGGCCAGGCCGGGCCTGGGGGAGGTGGGGGGACGAGCCAGCGCGCAGAGTGCCGCCTAATCCAGCTCGAGCTCGTGGGCCGCGGGTGCATTTATCATCCCATTACTGTAACAAATCCGGGCTCCACTACATGAAAGGTAAAATGAATTACCGACGTTAAGCCGTCAATAAAGTCATTTCTGTAAATGGTGTCTCCAAAGGGCCGCCGCATTATTCAGCTGGCTTTATCAGCTGGCTGGAAATTACGTGGAGGAGCCGGGCCGCGCGGCGCGCGGGGCCGCTCACTTTGATTAAGCGTCTTGCCAGCGCGATGTGACAGAGCTTTTGACCAGGGTTTTATTCACAGGCCTGTGATGAACGCCAAGCTGATCAGGCGGAATGAAGAGTAATTAAAACCTATAAATTATCTTCCGCAGCCCTTCTCGAGGCGTCTCCTGCAGGCGAGATAAGGCGTCGAGACCCTATTTACCGCGCTGAAAGGGACCGCGGTGCACAAAAGCTACGCGGCTAAATAGGATATTGATAGTGTCCTAATTAGAATTTAATTAAGTACCCACGCTTGCTTTCGGGATAAAGATTTCAATTTTGCGAACTTAAATATAAATAAAATCCCACCCTCATTTCGGGGAGAAGGGGTGGGGGGGCCTGGAGATTTCGGGGAGCCCTTGGGTGTGCGACAGAAGAGGACTCGGGAGACTCCAAAGTGGGGTTGGAGGCGACTTGGGAAGGTTGAGAAGACTGTAGCGCAGCGTTAGGGAGAGAGGTTTTCTCCCCTAGGCTGCAGCGCAAGTCTAGCCGGGAACTCAGCCCCAGAAATCGGGGGACCCTCGCCTGCTCCCAAGATGCGGTGAGCAATACGAATTCCTGCTCTCCACCAGCCCTTTTGAGAAACTTCAGCTACTGCGGTGTTGGTTTGACTTATTGTGGGTTTAGTTGCATGTTCCTCCTAGCCTAACCCCCTGTGACTTTTCTGGAAAACTGGAGGTAGGGGGATTATTTCGCATGTCACAAATAGACAATATTTCCAAAGAGGTACTTTCTCTACTGTCCCAGTTGGGGAGGGAGTTCAGGGCGAGGAGGTCCGCTGGAGCTCTAAGATGACACCCCCGAAGGCCTCGTTTGCCTTTCTCGGCCACCGCAAGCTTCAGCAGAGTCGGACACTGGTCCTCCAAAACGACTCCAGAGACAAGTCCCGCAGGTGCCTAGAGCTTCAGTCCACAAGCCACTCCCGTCCCTCACATTCCCGGTTATGAGAAAACTTTGGGGGTGCCTCGACCAGGAAACAGCGAAAAAGAGCCCGGCAGACGGGAGAGTGATAGCAGCTAGAGGAACCGCATTCCCCTCAAACTAGGGAAGAACGCACAGGGCTGGAGCCGGAGGCACCCAGGGAGTTGGGAGCAATCCCAGGAAATTCAGTTACCCCGCAATTGAGGGAAACTCCTTGTTCACAACGTCAGCTGGCCAGGGCAAACACTTGGGGTGCAGCGCTTTTATTTATTTGATTTTGCTTTGCAGGGAAATCTAACATAGAGGTTACCCTGAACTCTAAAGCTAGGGCCTAGCGTGCATCCGCGTTCTGACTCGCCGGCCCGGGGGCCCTCCTGAGATTACTCTGCGTTGCCCGGACTCCTACTGCCAGGGAAGGTCCAGGCGGCTGGCGCTGGGGCTATTCCGAGCCCTCTGGGCTTGGCGCTATGGCGCCAGGACAGCTCCAGGGTGTTGTCGAAAGTCTGGACCGGGAAGGGCAAGGGTGCGGATTCCCCACAAAGGGAAAGCAATGCAGCGGGCCGGCAGGAGACGTACAAACGTAAACCTGCGACGCTAGCTAGGCGCAGCGGGCCTTTCAGATTTTGCTATTTGTGAAAAATAAATTGCGCCTCTGAAAGAAACCAACTCTAGGTCTATTTCACATCACCGACCTCCTTGTCTCACTCCCCCTCCCTCCACTACACACACCCAAACCCACACCTACCCACAAACACACAAACCGGCAGTGACAACAACCACTCATCCTTCATAACAGCAACCAGAGAGAGAGGAGAAAATAAAAAGCTGAGGTTCTTAGGCGTGAGGGTGTAAAACAGCCAGGCTCCTGCCTACTGCCCCTGCTCCCGGCGCGCACAGACCCATAATCCTGCGTTTCTCCAACAAGTTGTTTATGGAGTTGCTTCTCCATTTGCCTACATCCCAAAATCCACCCCTCCCGGGTTTCTTCTGCCCCCTCCTCGGTCCCGGCCTGAAGGAGGGGGAGGGGCGCGGGTGGGGGAGGGCGGACCCGACGCACAGGGCCAGCGCCGCGGCGCCCCCTCTCCGCCCGCGGCTGACGCCCCCGGATTATTTATCCGCAAAGTCCCGCGCGCACCCATTGGGCCGAGGCCCGAGTGTCAGCGCGAGTCCCGGCTCGCCATTGGCTCCGCACACGTGCGGCCCTGACTCACGTGCTTCCGGTTTGAAGGCAAAAAGTGTGCCTGGGTGAATTTTTTTTTTTTTAAGCGAGAGAGTTTGTGCAAAGATCCGAGCTGTCAGAGATTTGAAAAAAAAAAAAAAAGAAAAAAAAAAAAAAAAAACCCAGCCCGGCGCTGGCGGAGACGCGCTCTCCCTGCAAAAAAAGCAAAGGCGATTAAAGGCGCTGCCAGCCTCACGCTCTGGGCACAGCTGAGCGTGACACTCGGGGAAGTCAAATCCCTCACTACTGCCTAGGAAGATGGCTAGACTTTAAATACTATTTTTTTCCCTTTAAGAAAAAAAATTATTGGAGCTTTTTTCTTTTTTTCTTGCTTTCTTTTTCCTTTTTTCTTTTTTTCCTTCATTTTTTTTTTTTTTGGCCGTGGCTTACTCCCCATTTAAATCAAATCATTGAATCTGGTTGCAGAAAGAAAAAAGAAATAGCCAAGTGTCTCCATATCTGGATGTCTACAAATTAGAGAGGGAGAGACAGCGAGATCTATCTGCTAGATAAGAGCGAGCGATCCAGGCCAGACGCCTGAGATTTTTTCCTGCACCCGCCCGTGCCTTCGCTGGGGCTTCGCCTGCCTCCTTCCTCTGCGCACCCCCACGGGCCGCTGGCAAAGTGGGGTGGGGAGCGAGGCGGTGGGGGCGGGGGCCGGCGCGGCGGCCGGGGCGGCGGGGCGGCAGAGCATGGAAGAACAGCAGCCGGAACCTAAAAGTCAGCGAGACTCGGGCCTCGGCGCGGCGGCGGCGGCGGCGACCCCGGGCGGCCTCAGCCTGAGCCTCAGTCCGGGCGCCAGCGGCAGCAGCGGCAGCGATGGAGACAGCGTGCCCGTGTCCCCGCAGCCCGCGCCCCCCTCGCCGCCCGCGGCGCCTTGCCTGCCGCCCCTGGCCCACCACCCGCACCTCCCCCCACACCCCCCGCCCCCGCCGCCTCAGCATCTCGCGGCGCCTGCTCACCAGCCGCAGCCAGCGGCCCAGCTGCACCGCACCACCAACTTTTTCATCGACAACATCCTGAGGCCGGACTTCGGCTGCAAAAAGGAGCAGCCGCCACCGCAGCTTCTGGTGGCTGCGGCGGCTAGAAGAGGCGCAGGAGGAGGAGGCCGGGTCGAGCGTGACAGAGGCCAGACTGGCGCAGGTAGAGACCCTGTCCACCCGTTGGGCACCCGGGCGCCAGGCGCTGCCTCGCTCCTGTGCGCCCCGGACGCGAACTGTGGCCCACCCGACGGCTCCCAGCCAGCCGCCGCCGGCGCGGGCGCGTCTAAAGCTGGGAACCCGGCTGCGGCGGCGGCGGCGGCGGCAGCGGCCGCGGCAGCAGTGGCAGCGGCGGCGGCGGCGGCCGCAGCAGCCAAGCCCTCGGACAGCGGCGGCGGCGGCAGTGGAGGCGGCGCAGGGAGCCCAGGAGCGCAGGGCACAAAATACCCGGAGCACGGCAACCCCGCCATCCTACTTATGGGCTCAGCCAACGGCGGGCCCGTGGTCAAAACTGACTCGCAGCAGCCTCTCGTATGGCCCGCCTGGGTCTACTGCACACGTTACTCGGATCGTCCATCCTCTGGTGAGTACCCAACTCCGGGCTGCGCCATGCTTTCTGGCCTCGCGGACCGCCCCAGAACGCCAAGCTGCGGCGCTAGGGAGAGCAAACCCGGCCTCGGGTACTCCAGTCTCTCACGCCTGCTTCCTCACCCCAGTTCCAGCCACAACCGAATGTTCACCCAGCTATGCGATCCTGGCCTCTGCGGCCACCACCCGAGAAGCTACAGCTCGTGGCACAGGAGGCTCGAGTCTCGATTCTTTGGTTTTGAACTCTGAATCCCTGGGGCCTTCTTTGTCTTTTATCTTTATTATTCTTAGGAAAAGTACACAGTCAATGATTTTGTTTCCAGGGTGTTTAGATATGGCAGGAAGGTAGGCCTAGTGATGTGTGTCTGAAATCCCACCAGACGGATCGTCCGGGGGGCCAGATTGGACCAGAGAAGGCCTTGTTCAGAAAAATTATATTCACAGTGTGTCCTTACAAACACAAACACCATCTTGATATTTTCTGCGGAGTGACCGTTTACACTGATAAATATGGGGACACACAGGAAGACAGGGAGGAAAGCGTCTGAAAGCCGTCCCTCTCCCCTGGTCGGGTAGCGAAGAGTTTGACCCGGGTGGGTAGAATCCAGGGAAAGGCAGTTGCCAAAAAGGTGGGTGCTGGCAGCCTCTGGATTTCTGGAACTGACAAACAGTGGGAGAGGAGAGAAAACAGGTCAGGCTCAGGTCAGAAAGCTGGGCCAAGGGTATGAGAGCCAGTTTCCTCCGTAGCTTCTCCGCAGAACGGCTCCCACATCCTCCCCGCCTGGCACTTTCCGTTTTTCACCAGCACATCCAGCAGTTAGCAGATTTCTGGCATCCGTAGGCCTGTTTTTCTCGGCTTTCCTTCCACTGCATTTCCGTGTGCCCCTCGCGCTTGGCGAACCCGAGGAGGAGACCTGAGCTGGGCTCCGGAACAGGAGGCCAAGGCCTGCCCGACGCCCAGGCCCGCAGTGTCTGGGAGAGCAGCAGAAGCTTTGGCCCAAGATCAGCACTCCAGGCGCCCAGTCCGGCAGGGGACCGGGAACAACGTAGCCACGCGCCGCTTTCCTCTGGCTGGTCTCTCGCCGCCCCACCGCTGCCGGCCGGGTGCGGATCGATGCGCACTATCAGCTCCCGCCATCTCGAGCCCCGTTATTGACACGTCGGGCTCCCTGAACCTCCGAAAAGCTGCTTTGATTGACTCGCCTGATGGATAGAGTGATTGAGCTGTCAGGCTGCACGGCTCGGGCTGGCCGGGAGACTACGATTTTATTACAAGAGTCCGTGCCTCCGCACACGCATACAACAACACTTCAACATGTCCCGGATGCACAACGCGCAGTGGTGCCTTTTTGGAGTTGTGCGCATTTCCTGGGCTATTTCTCCCCACTCAGCTAATTACGAATCTAAACCCCAGTTCTGCTCTGGAGAGGGCCTTGGCTTTGTTCTTGGCCACTTTCCTTCTTATGGGCCTGGGTAGGTAGGGGACCAGCTCCTTCTCCTGCTTGGGCAGTTGGGGAGGAGAGGATGAGACTCGACCCAGATCTGAGTCGCTGCAGTATGCTAGGCCCGGACTCTTTGTCATAGGACAACTGGTTACCCTAGGCTCTTGCCTGCCCCAGGAGTAGGCTGCCCAGCTTGCCTCTCTGTAGCTAGGTTTGGATATGCCGGCAAAGATCCTTCTTTCCAGACAGTTTTAGAGGTGAACAGGCCTGACAGGGACTTAGCTTGGTTCAGCAAGCTACCTTATCCAAGGCAGGACCCAGCAAGTAAATGCCAGAAGACTTGGGTGTGGAAGCGGGTGGGCAGAGGTGCAGGCTTTTGAGGCACACACCAACAGTTCAATCCTCTCCTGGTTTTCCCGCTTTCCCTCCTTCCTTTCTCAGTGGGCCCTCCTCCCAGACTAGTATTTGAAGGGAACTTCACCTTCCTAAGGAGGTTTCCTGTGGCCCCTTCCCATTCCTATCTGGTGGTCAAAGCACTTTTTTTTTTCTGGATTGTCCTTGTCTCCCTTCCTCTGCTTCTTTTTGCTCATGGATGGGGGAAGGGGCTGCAGTCTCCTTGCAGATGTCATCAGTAGGCAGAGAAAGCCAATCTGGCTTGTTTTTGTTATTCAGGAGTTTTTAATCCTGAAATTGCAGCAGCTCAAAGGGGAGATAAGGAAGACTCAGATAAGGGAGACCCTGCCCCACGCGGCCGGTTAGAGGATCCAAGGGGCAAGGCTGAAAACCCAGGGGCCAGGGTCATGAGGATGGATGAGGGCCTTTTCTTCTCTTTCAGAGAAGGGGTGGTCCCTGTATCCCTGAGACACTAGAAAAGGCTTCCTTTAGGCCAAAGAGAAAGAAGGCAAGGAGGTGTTTGTGGAGGGGGGGGGGGGTTGGGGAGTGTTGCACAGGTAGACACCAAATACTTTGGAGCTGAGCAGCCTTCTCCCAGCCCGCTCACTATCCCGTTGTTTTCTGGGGTCAATAGCTACAAGCAGATGGTGTCTTATTGTAGGTTCTCCTGTAGGTACGATTCTTGTGGAGGAGAGGAGGATTAGTCTGTAGGCTGGTGACTCCCCCAGGGCCTGCCCTCACTGCCCTAGTCCTATCTATTCCAGGGCTGTAAGGACAGCAGGTCCCTGATCCCCAACTCTGGGCTGGGCCAGATGAGCTCCAAATATCTGGTCATCTTGGATTCCTTCCTTCTTGACCGGAAAATGCTGTGATTTCTGTCTGTCCCTGACTGTCCTGTGAGAATTGGGGTGTGGGGTGCACCTACAACCTCAACCAGCTTTCCTTCACCCTTTGCCCTCCCAAAGGGAACCCGGAGACCCCAGTGGTCTGACGAGGGGCACTTTGATCGAGGGATTGGCCGGCGGGAGGGAGCCAGGGGTTCAGCAGGGCCTCCGAGATGGCCCCGGAAGCGCGGGGCTCGCGGCCCAGCTCGGCAATGCAATTCTCACCGCTTCCTATGCCCTCTCCCCCCTCCCTTCTGCCCTCCGTCCCCACCCCCACCCCCACTCCGGCCCTCTCCGCCGCTGCAGGTCCGCGCACCAGGAAGCTGAAGAAGAAGAAGAACGAGAAGGAGGACAAGCGGCCGCGGACGGCGTTCACCGCCGAGCAGCTGCAGAGACTCAAGGCGGAGTTCCAGGCAAACCGCTACATCACGGAGCAGCGGCGGCAGACCCTGGCCCAGGAGCTCAGCCTCAACGAGTCCCAGATCAAGATCTGGTTCCAGAACAAGCGCGCCAAGATCAAGAAAGCCACAGGCATTAAGAACGGCTTGGCGCTGCACCTCATGGCCCAGGGACTGTACAACCACTCCACCACCACGGTCCAGGACAAAGACGAGAGCGAGTAGACGCCACCGGCCGGGGCCGCGCGGTCAGGCCGCCGTGCCCGCGCCCCCTCCCGGCACCGCCGCCGTCGCCTCCCGGCCCCTCGCTGGGGGAGAAAGCATCTGCTCAAAGGAGGGAGGGAGCGAAGGGAAAAGAGAGAGCGAGACAGAAAGAGAGCCTCAGAATGGACAATGACGTTGAAACGCAGCATTTTTGAAAAGGGAGAAAGACTTGGACAGGTGCTATCGAAAAATAAGATCTATTCTCTATTCACAGTATAAGGGACGAAACTGCGAACTCCTTAAAGCTCTATCTAGCCAAACCGCTTACGACCTTGTATATATTTAATTTCAGGTAAGGAAAACACATACGTGTAGCGATCTCTATTTGCTGGACATTTTTATTAATCTCCTTTATTATTATTGTTATAATTATTATAATTATTATAATTATTTTATCCCCTCCCCCTCTGCCTCGCTGCCCCCGGCCCAGTTTCGTTTCCGTTGCCTCTTTCATTTGAATGTCATTGCTTCTCCGGTGCCTCCCGACCCGCATCGCTGGCCCTGGTTTCTCTGGGACTTTTCTTTGTGTGCGTGAGTGTGTTTCCTTGCGTGTCTGCCCACCTCCTCTCCCCCACCTCCTGGGCCCCTTCTGTCGGTCTGTCTGTTCTGCCCCCCTTTCGTTTTCCGAAGACTTGTTGAGAAATACGACCCCACAGACTGCGAGACTGAACCGCCGCTACAAGCCAAAGATTTTATTATGTTCAGAAACCTGTAGTCTGAAATAAAGTGTACACTGTGCTCACGAGCGCTGGCGGCCCTCCTGTTTGCGGGCTCGGGAAGGGCGTGGGTCCGAGCACACAGCGTCCCAGCGCCCCTGCGCACGCCGGGCCGGGAGCCGGCGGGGCCTTGCGATCACCGCACAACGAATGCAGGGGTGAAGGGGAAGCACGGCCCAGATTCGGATTTGGCCTGGGTCTGAAGGGTCTGGCGGGACACGCCTGGTTTCCGATTGCGTTCAAGGGAACTCAAAGGCCGGCAAACCCAGTCCTGGCTTCGGAAATGCTGCCCGGGTTGCCGGGCAGCTCCCCGCACCGGTCCAGGCCCAGCCCAGCAGCGGCCTCCTCCTGTACAGCCTGCTCTTCACTCCAACCTGCACTTTTCTTTTTCTTTTTTTCTTTTATTCCCTCTGGTGCAGGTTTTGCTGCAGATTTTTTTCATCCAGAGCTAGAAGGGGGCCTGCCTTCCTCCCTACCCAACAGCCCGCTTGGGCGAGGGGCACTTTGGCATGGCCTCTCGGCCGCCTGGACTCACTGCACTTCGTTTTGGGGAGGGCTTCTGTTGGCGAAGCAGCAGGTCCGGGGACAGCCAGCGGAGTCTCGCGGGGCTCGGATCTCCTGGTCCCACAATACGGGAGGAGAGAAGGCCCAGATGCTGGGAAAGCTGTTCGGAGTGCCTTGAACCCGAGGTGGGCGCGGGTCTGCTGTGTCTGGGCCCTAAACCTAAGAGGGTTCCCTTAAGCATCCCAACAAAGCCTAACTTTCTTCTTCACCAAGGGAGGGGCGCACGTAGAAGCCCCCAGGGCCCTCAGGACACCCTGGGTTCCCAGAAGGAAATGTCTGGCCTCTTGCTGCTAACACTGGGACCCATCCTTCCAAGGCAGGAGCTGCTCTCAGACCTTAAGAAGTTAAGGGGAGGAAGGGAAGGTTCCTTCTCAGGACGTATTCTCTCTCCTTTGTCCAGGATTTTTAAAAATTGTAAATTCCACTCCCACAGTATTTTCTCTCTTCTGCAATATGTATGTATATACCCATACGTGTGCAGCTAGACGGGCAGGTGTCCACACATACTTGTGTGCATATATGATAATGTGCAGATATTGGTGCACCTAAGTTCCTACCAGTTTTTTGTGTGTTCCTGTACCCATGAGGACTGTGCAACTGATTTTCTTCTCTAATGAGATGCACAATTGGATGTTTGTGAGTTTACTGTGTGTACATGCATGAATTTGTGTTTGCACACTGGAATGTCTGCAGGTGTGTTTGCTGGGTTTGTGCACATGTGAGAACCCTGTTCTCTGTGCTCTTCGCTTGAGTTTCTTAATTGTTTTTGCAGGATTGGTTTTGTGTGAAATGATAATGGCTAGTTATTCCACCTTTTTTATTGAAAAATTTCCCCTGATTTGGCCCAATGTACTGTTTGCTCCTGGCCAGGGAACTAACAGGGCTAGATCTCAATCCCAGGAAGCCTAGGTCTCCTCTAAATCCCTACATAAGAGTTTGGGGGCTCAGTGGCCTGGAGTGGAATTGGAGAGTGCATTTGACACTGCTGTGGGTTCCCAACTTTATTGCAATTAATTTCCTTCCTTCCATCTGCCCATTGTTTTCTGGAGGAGTGTTGAGTAACTCTTGCATATAATAGGTGCTCAACCAATCTTTGTGGGCAGAGTTAGAAGCAGCAAGCTGGACCCTTCCCTGGGGTTGGTCCAGGGGAGTTGTTTTCTGGTAGTCAAAAGCCTGTGCTTTGCTTTCCTTGCAGACTGGGCTTGGAATTTTCAAGCCTTGCAGGCTTTCCTGTTAAACAGTCTGATGCCTGGGTCTTGGAGCACCCTTCCCTTCATACAGCCGTCTCGGAATTTCAGGAAGAGTCCCATTCCATTTCACCCTCCCAGAACATCCAGATGTGATGTTAAGGATGCTCAACTCTATATATTGGAGAACCTTATTATTTTTGAATGTCTGGGAATTGGCTACACTCCCTTCTCCCCTCCCTATTGTGGCCCCTTAGGATATCCAAGTCCCCCAAGACCGCCAGGTCCAGAGGCTGGGACAGAGGCCAGTGTGAGCAGCGACTCCAGGAACCACCCCATTCCTTATGCTCCCCTTCCTCTATCCAAGAGATCAAAGCCAAGAGCTCTTCCCTTTAACCCAGTGAGAGGGGGAGAAGGTGGTCACTCATCCCCGTGATTGCATCAGTAAAGTGTACAGACGAGAGTGTCATTATTATGTAATTTGGTTTCTTGCCCATTATCTCCTTTAATCTTCCAATCACTATGGGCAAGTGGATTTTTCTTCATTGTTCAGTGAAAGAACATGAAGCTCTGAGAACTTAAACATTTTGTTTGTGCCTCCTCCTTGACTATGGGTGTCTAAGTCGCATCTACCTCAAGGATCTGGCCAAGGCCCTGAAGCCATCATCCAGGATGACTTTCCCATCTTCTCTCCATTTTTCCTTCTTTCTGATTGGCGTAGAGAAGTGGAGGAGGATTCTGGTGGGACTTTTTTTTACACGCCCTTTAAAAAAAGAAACTAATAATGATCATAAACGGGCATTGATTTCTCTGATTTATGAGGCTGGCTTAGTGAGCTGCCTGTGTATTAAGGTCTGGGGTTGCAGCGAAATAAATACTTGAGCACACCATCCCAACTTCCTCATTTTCTGTTTTTCCTTTTTTTTTTTTTTTTGTTTTTTAAAGATTGAATTGAACCATAAACTTAAATCTTCCTCAGTCTAAAAAGAAATACATGCTAGCTGAGTCTAAACAGTATTGATCCCTGCTTCTTTCTGAGGGCAAAGGTCTCTGTTTTCTTGCTGGAAACTCTCTTTTCTTCAGTAAGGTTAGGGAGAAGGCCATGGATGGGGCTGAGGGAAGGCATGAGGAAAGTGGAAGGAGAGGGTGTTGTGGTATTTGGGAGTGTGGGGTTGCTTGGTGTGATTGCGTGGGCTTATGTATGCGTGGGTTGTACTGTGTGTGGGCATTTGTGTAGGGATGGTACTGAGTATATTTATTTAGGTTTGGGAGGTGGAAGTGTGTGCTTTGGGTATATGGCCTCTAGCAGTGATTGTTTGATGTCTGTGGGTGTGTGTATGTGTACCCAGTTCTTAAGCTCCCTAGATGGGGCTGCCCAGGGAATAGAGGAGTGGCCTGTTAGCCTGCACTCTCCCAGGGCCCCACACCCATCTGTCACCTGTGGCAGGGTTTCCAGAGATAATACCATGGAGGAGGCCACTGTGCCCCAGGACACCCCCAACCCCAACATACACATTCAGTAGAAAAAAGGCCCCAAAAGGGCAAGTTGCAAGGCAGGTGAGCTTTGGCTGACTCCCAGAGGTCCAGGAGATGCAGGCTAGGGCCAGACTCTGCACCCTGGATGAAAGTGTCTACCGCAGCTTCTGTCGGGGGTGGCCATCAATTCCTTCCATGGTCAGCCTGGTTTTTCCTTTGTGCGAATGAGAGAGGCCATTCTTCTGGCAATCTAGCCAACCCACTATCCTCTGCTTCCACCATACAGGGCAGTGAGGCAGACAAGGGCAGGGAGGCATTCAGATGTCCTCTCCAGCTTCACCTCAGAGCCTGGACCCTTTTAGTCTGGATGTCACACTGGGTTCAAATGGAAGAATATGCTCATCCCCATCTGTGGGAGGTGGCAGAGTATCTTCATCCCTCCTCACTCCCACCAGAAACCTCCACTGTCCTCTCTCACTTTGAACTCTGGGGAGGGGGTTTCTCTTCTTTGGCAACCTGTGCAAAGGAGAAGGGCTAGGGACTCTGCCAGCCTCCACCCCTCCCCAAATGCTTTAGGCCAGTCTTTTAATGCAGTGTCAGTGTTGGAAGTTTCCTCAGGGATTCCTGAATTACAAAATCATGAGACAGAAAGTGCCCCAAGAGAAAGCACAAGGCAAATGAGAGGCAAAGTCCTCAGATTTCCTGTCAGTTCAGGCCTCTTCTCACTGTGCCATCAAGTGGGTAATGTCAACATGCATGCAGGCACAATGCACACATATACACACTTCCACACATACAAATGCATAAGCATGCACACACCCATGTGCATACGTAGGCACACATGCAAAACATAGGCATGTATACAAATGCCAATGGACCAATATATAGTGCATTCACAGCAAGCACATGGACATTGCCTGTGTAGAAGTTTCTGGCACACAACTATAGATGAGCCAGGAATACACATACTGGTGTCCAAGACACATCTGCATGCCCCAGCTGGTGGGCTTCACTCCTAGCCAGGGGAGGGAAAGGACATTTTTTTTTTCCAGTGATCAGGACAGACCTGTGTGCCCTCTCCTTCCCGTGGAAGCCACCAAAAGGAGAGGCAGCGCCTTCCCTCTCCCCTGGAGGCAGCTGGTCCAGTCCAGGTGCCTGTGCTCAGACACAGACCCAATGCTACAACCCTCTCCCACCAGCAGGTGCATCCAGTGCCCTCCCAGCTCTAGCTCTTGGGGCTAGAGCAGGCCCAGGGCGAGAGGAGGCAAATATCCCAAACAGATTTCTCAGAGGCTTGGTAAGTCATGGGCCATTACAATTTACTCCTTGAGTTTGCTTCAGATACAGCCTTTTCCAGCTGGATGCCACTCTGGAGATGGAGTGGGCCCCTGCACTCGAGAATTCTCCCCACAGGTATGGGGGTGGGGTGTTTTGAGGACACTTGGGAAGATTTCGGGCTATAGTAGTGGAAAACTCTAGGTATGTGTGACCCAATAGAAAAGCAGAAATATATTGTGTGTGTGCAGGCACACACATCCTGAAGAGAGTATTCTTATCAACAGCTTGTGACTCTGCTTTGGGCAGGCATGTGGGTGGGAGTGCTAGAAGGGGGTAGGGGATTGTAGAGGAGACTAGTGAGTACTCGCTTCCCCCTCCTCAATTCTGCTGAGTAGTGGTGTATAAAGCCAGACACAAGTTAGACACTGTTAGCCAGCAACAGATTCCTCTCTGCCCCCTGCCACCAAACAAGCATATGGAGAAAGCTCCATCTGGGGTGCCAGCATCCTCCCTTCCTCCTGAAGACCTGGTCTGCAGGCCTCCAGGACCAGGGCAGAGGGGCAGGAGCCTCCTGTGAGAGAGATGAGAGTCCAAAGACAGAAAGGACCCAGGAGAATTTCTGATTCAGCCACAGCTACTGCAAGAGTGGGTTTGGGCCCTAACAGCAGCAACCGGGTCCTGACAGCAACCATTTCCTGCAGCGAGACCCACGGCTCTGCCATCTGATAAAGAGAACACAGTGGAAAACTAGACGGAGAGAGCTGGGGAGAAGCCGCCTCCACACTCCCAATTTCAATACTGAATCCTGAAGAAAACAAAAGCGAGTCCCAGTAACGACCACAGCAGGTCTCTCCTTGCCCTTCCCCCGCCCCTTCACCTCCAGGTACAGGACTTGTCCATTTGACAGAGTGCAGGCAATTCAGAGGATGCCATTCCCAGAAATTCAAAATTAGCATAATCATTACTCACCGAGGGCCTTCCGTGCACATTGCTAGCCATTTAACACAATTTATTTCCTTCAACCACATACATTTATGTGTATTGCCTATTATAATTCCCACTTTACAGATAAGAAAATTGAGGTCCAGGGTCGTCCTGCTAAGTTCGCACCAAATCACGTTGAAGTCTATACTGTAGTTACTTATCATAAATGGAAGAATGATTCGCAGTCGCATAGCACAGAGTCAAGTCTCCACGTTAGTCCTGGACTTTGGCACCTGGGGGAACAAGGGGGAGCACTGATTTGAGGGAAGGGCTATTCCTCCTCTCCTTCAGTCTTAACTAGGAGTAGCCTCAGCATCTCTCCAGCCCTCTTCCCTCTCATTCTGTAACTCAGGTCCGAGTTCCTGCTCACACTCCCCTACTCTACACCTCCCACCCAGGTCTCAGATTAGCGTCCCAAGAGATTCCGGTCTTTTCCCAGATTAAGATGCCCCTCTCCCCGCACAATCAGCAGTTTGCCCCCTCACACTCTCTTCCGGCACCTGCATCCAGACTGGGTTCGCCGAAACGGCCCGCCCGATCCGAGCATCTTGACCTTGCTCCAACGCGACTGGAGCTGCCTGCGGCCGGCGCGGTCCGCGGAGGGCGCTTCTTCCAGGCACTTCCGGTCAGCACAGCCCAGACCGCAGGAGGGTACCGTCCTGGACCCCCTCTCTCCAGTGGGGGCAGGAGATGGGGGCGCAACTGGGGCTCCGTCGAGGTCTCTGAGGGCACTTCGCCCCCCCCACTCCAGGAACCGCGAAACCCCAAATCTTCTTGCTCAGAGCAGGGCGTGGGCCCTGCCCACCCGCTCTCCAGGGACGCGCGCAGAAAGGCAGTCCCGGCCGCCTCCCCGCGCCAGTGTTGGGGCAAGTGTCTGAAAGCTGCGCTTGGGCCGCAGGCTCCAGTCATCGCCCCCACCCCCGGTTCTCCTGGGCCACTGTTCATTGCACAGTTTCGATTTGTCTAGGCCGGAGTCTCCTCTTCTTTCCTCACCATCTTTTTCTATGGGCTTCCCGCCTCTGTATTCCTGCTCATCCTCTGCTCCAAGGTTTCCGTTTTTGCACCGGAGGCCGACCTTCTGCGACCAGCCTTCTCCGGCCGCTGGGACTCGGCCTCTGCCGCGGGATACACCCGGGCGTCCCTTCGGCTCCCGGCCCTCCCTGTCTCCTCGTCGCCCAGTCCTGCCTCCGAGTTTGCGCCCCTGGCTGCCCCGCGCTGCGGCTCAACTGGATATCCGAACGCTCCGACTGTCCGCTCCCCTCCCCTCCCCCGGCCGACACATGGGGACCAGCGCTGACCTTGGGTGCAGCCACGCTGTCCCCTGCTGCTCTCCACTCACCCCTATATCCCTTTGACTCTCAGGCTTCCGAATAGGGACTCCCGGAGTATTACCAGGGGAAAGGGGAGCGCCCTTCCCCTTGTATTGAGAGTCGCCACGCAATGTCGGCTGCGCAAACTGGGCCTCGGAGCCGCCGGGCCGGGGTCAAACCAGGAAGGGGGGGAGGGGTGGACAGCAAGGCTAAAGAGACCTGACTTTATTTGTGTTGCTTTAACTTGTCCTGAATGGTTACACGAGGCGCGCGCTCTTGCACACATACACACCGCGGGCAGCCCAAACCTTCGCTGGCTCGGCCCACCAGCTCCTCGCCCTGCCAGTCCTTAGCCGACTCTGAGCCACTGGAGTCAGAGGGCTCGGGCGCCTGCCTTCTCGGTGCCGGCTGGGTGGGACCTGCTGGCGAAGGGCTGCCAACTGAACTTTCCTGCACTAGGTGAGCCCCTTCTGAAATCCTCGCTGCAGGATACTTTTTTTGAGGGGGCGGGGGGCGAGAGGAAGTTGCAGAACAGCTCTGGCCCCACCACCTCTTTCCCCAATAAGGCCACCATCCTCAGGGCGCAGAGATTTGTCCTTCTCCTCCTCTCCTTTCTTGGAGCTGTGTGGCCAGTTCTCTTCCCCAGACAAAGCTGAGGTTTTCTGCTCGGGTTCACTGTTTCCTTAGGATTTCTTTAAAACTAGCGGCGCCAACTCACCCTCGCTCTGCGCCTTCCCTGGGCGGCCCCCACCCAGGCCTGGAGGAACTTCCAGACGGGTGAGACTGGGCAGGCGGGGGCGAGGAGGCCGCGGCCTGGCAGGGACTGTTCTTCCATCCTTTGCTGGATTTCCCGCGCCTTCTATCCCTGCAGATCGAGCTCTGGCCTTCACCCCGGGCCTCCTAACTTCAGGTCCGCCCAAGTGCCCTCCTCTCAGCAGGCGGAGGCTCACAGCTCTGTAGGGAGTAGGGCCGTAGGTAGCCTAGGGAGGATGGCTGAACCTAGTTCCACTCTCATCGGGCCTCGAGTTTCATATCCATTCTTCGCGTCCTCACAGGGCTGACTGTGTTGTGGTGCTAAGTGACAAGTCGAGTGTTGGCTTGGGGACTGCGATGTAAGTGAGGGACCCTGGGTGTTGGTGGAGGGGAGAATGGAGAGCTTATTGCCCACTCTCCCCTACCCCGTGCCAAGTTCAGCCAGAAGTTAACAAAGTTTCTTTTTCGGAGTTGAACTATTTTGGGTTCTCTGACAGCGCAGGGCTTGGCGGTAGGCAAAGGAGGCGCAGAGTTCTTTGTGCCCATCGCGTGCAAATTTTGGCCCCAGACAGGACCGGCCACAAGGAAGGGAACCAGGTATGCGCTGGGGCCAGGAGAGGCGCCCTGACAGCGGACGTTCCCGCAGGTAGTGCGCGACTCTTGCCCCAGGAAGAAGTCGCTGCTGCCTGCAGAGTGGGCTTGGAGAGGCTGGGGCCTCCATTGAGACTGCTCACTTCCTTTTCTCCGGGACCACGGGACCACGGCTCTTCAGCTTTTTCCGCCCTAGGCTCCCCCACCTCCTCGGTTCCCCATGGGAGAGTTATTTGAGGGCTTCCTGGAGTTGGGGTTTGGCCCACCAATCCTAGCAAGTCATGGCCCGCCCGGCGAGGCGCAGCGAGGCGGCCTCCCTCCCGCTACCCTGGGTGGGGTAGGGACCCCCTTTCCCCTAGAGACCCTCTAGCACCCGAGTGTTGGTGATCATTACTTTAAATTAAAAGTCTCTTTTCTCCTTTCCGTCTAAGCCTCAACTTAGTTTCAGAGAATGAAGCGTGAAAGCTCTTTTATGGAGATTACCGATGCTTCATTTATTCCCGCGAATGGCAAACACAGCCCGGGAAAAACCGAGCGAGCGAGCTCCTTGTCTCGGATCCTCAGCCGTCTCCGTGTTCACAAGCTCACTTGGCTGTGAGACGCCGTCGGGGAAAGCCCCTGCCGTTGCTTCCCTGGGGAAGGGAATTGCGCGTTCGCTAGTGTGGCAGTCCGCAAGCATCCCTGGGTGGGACAGCGGTCTAGCCTCAGAGGCCCCGCCTTGAGAGCTGAGACATTTGGGGCTAGGGAAAGTGGTGGGCGTCCAGGGTGTCAGCCCTGAAGATCCCTGAGGTTCTGTGCTTACGTGAGTGTGACGATCCTGGTTATCCTCACTCCAAACCCACCTTTCCACTCCTTATTTTCAGTGGAATCCAGGGGAACTTGGGGCGCATTACACTGGGAGAGCCAGGAGTCCCATGTACCACATCCTGGATCTCATTCACGTTCCCATTCCAACCTTACACCAACCCCTGTAACCTTTTCCGTGCTTGGCCAAGAATCTGTGTCCATAGTAAGCACTTTGGTGAGGCTGTTTTATATTTCCACGTCTGCCAAATACAGCCCGTAAGAGCAGGCAGCACCCCCCTGGAAAGAGTGTTGGAAACAGATCCAGAGCCTTTGAACCTCTGGAAAACAAAACTGTGACTTTCTGCCTTCTGGGTGTGATATGGCGGTTGTCCCCTCCTCGATCAGGGATGCTTTGACCATTTCACAAGGGGCAGTTGGAAGGAAGTGATATAGCCTCCGGCAGGAAACACAACAGAGGGTTTTTATTCTTTTTAGACAGAACAGAGAAGTTTGAAGAAGGAAAAGTATAAGCTCCTAAAAGAGAATTTCCAGAGTTCAGGCTTAAATTCCTTTGTGACACTGTGTTATTAACTCCAACGCAGTGGCGTCTCCACATTCCGGCCATCCCACTCTGGGAGCCCCTGTAACACAAAAGCTATTTTTTGGGGGTGGAGGTAGCCAGGAGGGGCCACCAGCCCCCCTTCCTCCACCTTACCCAACGCACAGGTTGCAGGGAGAGTGCCAGCGCTGCTTTTGTTTAGAGGGACTTGCTCTGAGACAACATCTTACAGACACAAGTATGGGAGTTTGCCTGGGGTGTCAACATGGACCAGGCTAAAAGTGATAATACAGTCTCCCTTATTATATAGCCAATGGCTTGTCTCTAGTATGCAAGGAAGTAGGGCCCTTTTGGTTGCCCTGTCTGCCCTTAATGGGTAAGGACAGTTTCACCATAAAAGTCCTCAGTGACTAAGAGGGATAGGACAAATGGTTTTTTGACAGCAAGATCACCCCACAGAGCCTGGGGAGGTCCCACTGGTGCTATAAGGGAAGGCGAGGCTAGCCGAGTTGAGGGGGTGCAACATGAAGTCTGTTTGAACACACAGCACTAAGTTGGGAAGGGCGGAGAGAGGGCTTGCTGTTTGACTGAACAATTGCCAACTTTCATTAATTACTCAGTCATTTTAATGTGAAAGCAAATACCAAAATGCTTTCATGCCCATTCTGAATTAATGGCCTGCAAAATTAGATGAGGAGGGGGCCAAAGGATGAGTTGAGGTGTTCAGAGGAGTGTTCAACCCTTCTTTCACACCTAAAAAGTGCCCCCACCAAATGCCTGAGGTGGTGGTCAGTGAATTGAAAACCTAAAGCAAAAGCTATTCCTTAGTGAACAGAGGTTGGATTCTAATGATGACAAACATCAGAATGAAACCTTCCTTGGGTTCTCATTAATTATTCAATCATGCAACCTGGCTTAAACCAAGTGCCTGTGATGTTCTTGGTACTGGGGTGGGCCCCTGTGGGATGGACACCTGATGTTACAGGAGGCCGTGCCCCCAGATATCATTTGAACCGAATGAATTTCTGAAGGCTACGCCTGGGTGTTTTGGAATATGTCAGAACCCATCTCTTAACTTCCATAATGTCAAGGCAATTCCTGTGGGACAAGTTTGATTGGTTAACTCGGTTGAATTTATAATCTGTGAAATAAAAAACAAAGTCAGGTTTACGTGCACACGACTTAGTTTATTATGTCAAAGCTTCAGGAAAAAAAAAACCTTTCTTCCTTGCTTCCACCGTATGCCATCTGTTTACACAGCAAAATGAACCCACAGGTTTGTAGAATTTAGAGAGGATAGTTGCTTTTCCTTGATACTTTCCCTCCTCATCCTTGTGTTTCTTCTCAGGTGCTTTTGATGTGCCTGCATTTTTGATGGCCACATTCTCTTGAAATGTGGTTGTGTGGAGCAGTCCCAGATAGCTTTCAGAAGTATGGCCTTGAATTTGGAATGGAGCGTGTAAGGACATGATACAGAGTGACTTTCTGCCTTCTGGGTGTCATATAAAGTGGATAAAGCCAGAGGGGCACCCTGCTGAAATGACTCCCTGGTCTATTTTTGGGACATTCTTCAGAGTTATTACTAAGGAAAATAACTTCATCATAAGCATCACATTTCTGCATGGGCAAAACTTGGGCAGAAATTTGAAATACCCTTCTGGGCCCATTTTATGTTTAATTGCTTTTGATAAATTCACCATTGCAAGCCTTGTCCTTGAAGCTTACATTCTTGGAATTCTAGGACTCTTTCTGGGATTCTTTTAGGCATAGTCTATACATGTAGACCAGTTTCAGTAAAAATGACAGTGAAATAAGAGTTGGCTGAAGTCAAAGAAACAGTGATGTGGTTGTTTAAACTGCTTTCCTTCACCTTTCCTAGGCCCGATTTTGGTGGAGAGCAGGCTAGTGGCTGGTCTTCCTATAAAGTGTACCATGTGCCTAACCTCTTAGTTTAATAGGGTATAGGTCAGAGAAAACACAGAGGCTGGTCTTGAATTTCTTCAACCTAAGAGAAAGTCTCTTTTATGATATTATTTTTTATAGTGAAGGACCTTATAAAGGAGATTGCTCCTTGTACTTTTCCTTGGGAACCCTAGTCATTGAGCTGGCAGCCTCTCTGTGGGGTCAAGGATTTCATATGCATAGAGGTGGGAAGCCACGATCAACTGGAGTGAGTCCCAGAACCACCCAGGATAAAGATGAAAAAAAAAAAAAGGCCGGACATGGTGGCTCAAGCCTGTAATCCCAACACTTTGGGAGGCCGAGACGGGAGGATCATGAGGTCAGGAGATTGAGACCATCCCGGCTAACATGGTGAAACCCCGTCTCTACTAAAAAATACGAAAAACTAGCCAGGCGAGGTGGTGGGCGCCTGTAGTCCCAGCTACTGGGGAGGCTGAGGCAGGAGAATGGCATGAACCTGGGAGGCGGAGCTTGCAGTGAGCCAAGATCACGCCACTGCACTCCAGCCTGAGCGACAGAGCGAGACTCTGTCTCAAAAAAAAAAAAAAAAAAAAAAAAAAAAAAAAAAAAAAAAAAAACCCTCTTGGATTATCTGACTCAATATCCTTGGCACCAGGACAAACAAGAGTCATACTAATCCCTTACAGTTTTTCTAAACATTATCTAGAATCTCATCTCTGACTTTCTGAGAGGCAGATGTCAGAGCGAAAATGGAAGTTTATGCCACGGTTTGGCCATTTTGGCTTTTATTTTTCTATTTTCTTATGTGGGAGGAGAGAAGAGGTGGAAGAGGAGAGAATTTCTGGGAATCTTTAATGGTAGACATAAGGCTGATCTTTTTTTAAAACTGGAGTTCGCTGTTTAATAAATAAAACTCCACATGTCAATCTGGGAAATGTGATGTTTATTTGAGTGGATAAAAGATTCATGAAGAGTGGCATCATGTGGTGTGTTGGGTGCAGTTTCCTTCCATTTCTAGATTCACATTTGGAAGGAGGCAGGTGCCTTCCCTCAGGTAACCCAGGGTTCAAGCTAGGGCCTAGCTTTGTGGGAAGTCCTCAGCCTTAGAGACCTTCATGAGCAGCAGAAGAGATCCAAATTCTCAGACTGGGGGTCATTTTTTTCTGGTCTTCTAGGTGCCTGTCCACACTCCTCAACTGAAGTGGTAGGAAATGAACACAGATCACCTTATGGGAAAAGGAGTAGAGAGGTGCCCTTCAGATTTCAGTGTTCAGTTTAGCCTGTTTTCCTTCCATTACTATGTGTCTGAATGGTGGGAACTTTTTATCTGGAAAGGAATTATTCCTGTGCACAATTGTCAGTCCTGCCAGGAAAGTTATGGCTGCCCTATAAAAGAGGACTGCCTGTCTGCCTTTGTCCTAGGTTGGGAAGGCTTCCTGGTCAATAAATACATATTAATCATGTAAAAGGATTGACATGCAAATGAAGGGCATCATTGACAAGCCCTGGATGGCAGAGGGGAACCCTGCTGCAGCTGTGGTCCTGGCTGAAGAAGCCGGGGCTGCACGAGGATCTTTGCTTGGTGTTTTCTGAAGGGTTAAATGCCCTTTTCCAATAAATATGTGAAAGAGTTAATTGGGCTAGAGATGGCTTTAGGATCTTTTGCTTTGCATGCTTCTTAGCTCTGCCAGGTCTCCAGATTTTTTTTCTTCCTATTTTAAGTCTGGTATTAAGCAGGCCACCCTTTGGATCGCCCTGTCTCTCGGCCCAACTGGAAGCCTCCAAAGGTACTTTGTTCTTTCCATCAAAGAAAAGTTGAACCAATCAGAGAAATGGTTAAAAGCTTAGATGAATTTTTGGAGGAATGCTCGATATTGCAGGATTGTTAGTTGCCATTATGAATTATTGCTTATAAAATAGCGTGATGTATATTATTGTGGCTTTCTTTACAGAGCAAAGGCACTATGAAATAACCTTGCTATAGCAACACCAAGCTTTGACTCAGATTTTTCTATATGCATGACACCTGTGGGTATGTATATTTCATAACAATAGTTTTTAATATGCATATGACCACTGAAAAATATGATTTGGTGTCAGGATATACATGGAAAATCTTCTGTTTATAAAGACAAAATAAAATGCATTATTATATGTTCCCAGCTCATCTTTGGGGTGAATATAGTTGCTTTATCTATAATGAATCATTAGGATATAAGAAAATATTTTAACCTTGCTGATAGACTAAGTTACTATATATGCTGAAATAAAAGTGATGAGAATCATTTGTGCTAATGAATGTTCTAACTTTGATGTTCCTTTATGGGTGCAGATGTTTAAGAGGTGGACAATTGGAATTTGGTGGACAATTTAGGCTCTGAGTTATATCTGTGGGCACTTGTCAACCAGGAGGCTTGCATTTAGTAACTTTGGAATTGGAGCTTAAAGCAGCTGGTTTTGGTAATATTCCTGCTCAGGCCATAGGTGTCTAAATGGCCCCTACTTTGATAAAGACTATAGATGTCTGGAGATTCTGGTGTATCAGGCCCTAGGAACAGTTATTGGGGAAACACATACATGGGCTTGTTGCTGTCTTTCTTTTGTGGTCTTTGTCTAATCTTATCTAATGCTCTGCAACTGAATATCAGATCCTGTCACACAAACCAGAGGAAAGCAATAAGAATGTAAAAGGTCTTCCCCTCCTAACATGAAGCACTAAATGCTACCTTGCGAATTAAATGTATCTGTGGATGACCTGGGGACCCAGCTTTTTCTATATTTTTGGGTTATATTAGTAGTGACCAACCAAGATATTGACTTGCCAAAACATTTGAATTTTCCTTGTAGATAAATTCGCAGAAAGGATGTTTTTTGATAGGGACTTGTTAGCTCTGAAAATCCACACCTAGTTCAAAATCAAACAGTAAATCTTCTAAATTCTTGCTATGAACATAATATGTTTGATGTACTTTATTAATATTTATGTAGATTGTAGGTGAATCAAGTATTACCTAAAATTCAAACTCACTGAACATGTTGTCTATTGAATTGCTGTGTGTGTATTTGTACGTATGTGTAAAGAAGAGAGTAGCTACTGCTAGAGATAAATTATTTAACATGATTTTCCTATATTGTGGAGAGGCAGGCTGAGTCTCATTTTTTGGATTATGATTTGTATTATGAAATGCTTATCAAATGTTTTCCAAAGATTAGTTTAATTTTAATTAAATAAACCTTTCTCAAGAGGAGGCTCCCAACTATTTCTTGTACCCAGAGGCTAACGTACTTGTTGTTTTTAATTATTTTCTGCTGTTACCCAAACTGCTTTGGGTACTCCTGCCCAATTAAATCAAAGGCACAGGTTCCTTATACACAATATGTTTAATATTTAATTTTAATTAAATTAATTAAATTGTTTATTTAATTTTATGTGCATTATTGTGCATAGAATAATGCAAAATTCATGATAGTAAGAATTGGGGTGGGGAGGTGAATCAGAGAGCTTTCAAACAAGCTAATTACAACTTCCCCTTCATTTCCAGGGGAAACATTCTAATGTAAGGCAAAAGATAAACCTGAAGTTTCTCTGAAGCATCCCATGGCTTTTAGCCACTGTAGAGTTGAGTTTGTTGGTCTCTTTCATCCTACGGAGCTTGCCTTGCAATTTTCAGCTATAGCAGTTGCTCTGCAGAGGAAAGGGATGTGCAAGTATGTACACGCTGCTGTCACAGCTCATGCTCCAGTGACATTTTCTACTTTGCTGAACACAGAGCTACCAGCACAGTGCTCCTGGGGAAGGACCATTTTCTACCCAGAGACAACGGCAAAACTTGCAGTAACGTCTTTCTACTCAGGAAGGGCCCATCCCAATGGTTTTGAGCTGCCTAAGCCAGAGCAGTGCTTAAGAATTTGGAGGCATTAGTGGGGCCCACCTTTTGGTTGGAAGCAGTTCCTTTCAGGGAGGGGTCCTTTTGCCTGGCTCAGTTTCCGTTACAGTTTGCATCCTTAGGGCATAGTTTCTCAGGAGTGTTTTTATCAGCACAGTGATAGCCTTTGCTGTCTCACACCAGAGTCTTCATTCTCAGGATATGCGTTTGAACAGAAATAGAATATAGACACCAACAACAAACAAACAAACAAGCAAAAAACACGAGAATACTTGGGTTTGTTCCCATTTGAGTTGTCCCTAAAATGATGAGTTCTGGAGTCAGACATTTTCAAGTGCCTCAGTTGAAGGAACCCACTGAATTTCGACACATTTTATTGTCTCTCTTCTCTACTTTCCTGATGTAAAATGATGACATTTTTACCATCACGGTCTGGCACTTGGGACATCTGAGCCAAACTTTCCAGACTTGACCTCATGCAGTGGTGTAAACTTCTTTTCATTTTAGGGTTTTTCTCATCTGGGCCACAGTTGAATATTTACATTTTCCATCACTCTATATATTTTTCCTTTGGGTAGGGGATAGCTTATTTCTTGGTGCCTCCTGCTTATTGAAACTTGTTGACCATACTTAATGAGATCTAACCTTTAACTTGATTCTCTCAGCCACTGAGAAAAAAGGAGAAATAAAAAAATAAATAGAAAGAAGGAAGGGGGGGGAGAGAGAGAGAGAGAGAGAGAGAGAGAGAGAGAGAGAGAGAGAGAGGAGAAACTAGGACTAGTGTCCTTAGGTAAAGTTTCGTTTTCACCAGCTACCTTACACGAGAATGGAGCTGCTAAAAATAAACTCTCTTTCTCTTTGTTGTTGTTTGGTTTTTTTTTTCCCCCTCTAAGGCTGGCTTTGTTTCAGTAGATTAAATATTATTATAAAAGTAGCTGATGATGCAGTAAATTAAAAATCAGGTTGTGGAATGTTTTGCAAAAGCCTTTTTATTTCTATGGCACTTAACCAGTTGAAGCAAACATTAGTTTTAAACCAAAAGCATTTGTCCGGAGGAGTTTTTGCTTCATATAAGAGTTTGGAAAATACAGAGAAGTACAGTTAGCCAGAATGGATGTAATAAAAAGAGACCCTGAATTTGGAGAGAGATTAATGTTGGCTCACTATACATAGAAAAACGTCACTTTCTCTCTCTCTATTTATATTGCCCATCTGTAAGCTTAAAGACAGTTTTTAGTATAAAATGTAAGTCTGGGTAGTTGCAAGAAACGTTTCTGAGGACAGATGCAATCGAATTTGTAGGGCACTGCTGTGTCACCACATTTAGCATCAAATTATGAATTAAACAAGAAGAATGAATAACAAATTAGGATTCGCCTAAGCTTAGCTTTGTGCAGTGGGACAATGAAAATTTATCTGAATGCTATCCGTTGATGAGGTTACAGATTTTCTCCCGACAGAAGATACACATTAATACTGTAGAGACAATTATTGGAAGTTCATTTTCTGTGAATATCTTAGAAATCTTTTCAGGGAAATGGAAAGCTACGGTGAAGAGTCAGATTTTAGAAATCCCCCTTCCCTATGTAACTTTTCCTATGGAACTTTCAGTGTAGGATAGATTTGTTAAGAGAATATTTTGGAGGATGATATCAGAAATGTCCAAGCTGAGTTGTATGTGGGGTTTTTGTTTGTTTCTGTTTTTGTTTTTGTTTTTTGCTGATGTGTAGGAAAACTGTTGGCTTTTAGGACTTCTACAACAGGCTGAAAAATGACAGGCTTCTTACAGCTGGGCAGTTTGTTAAAAAATACCACACTTTCTAAAGCCGACAGCACTTTAAAAAGTACGGTCAACTGTACTCCTCCTCACCTAACTGGAACTGGGAAATACTGTGTTGCGGCCCTCACTAATGCCTTCACCACATGCTGACATTCAGGGGAAGAAAGGAAAGGTTGCTGGGAATGTTAACAATGGAGCAGAGAAGTTAGATATACTAGGAGTAATTTATTGGGTTGCTGGATATGAAAAAAACTTTTCAAGCCCCTAATGTAACCCACGTGCATTATCATTCTAAGATTCTTAAAGAGACTAAATAGAGAGACATCTCAAGTAGACATAAGAACACCACCAGGATACATACCTAGAGTATTTTGGAAAACTAAGACAAAACACAATGCAGTACCACGGATGTCTGTTTGCTATGTAGGCAGATGTTATACGTAAGTGATGTTGCCTTATTTTTTAAATCAACTTTTTATTTTCAAGGAGTTTTCGATTTACAAATAAGTTGTGAAGCCTGTCGCCTTATTTTTATTACAGGCATTACTATTGTGAGTGTAATTTCCAAGTTGACCTCTTCCTGAGAGTATTCTTGAGAGGCAGAGGCTTCCTTCTGAGGAGGTGTGGATATGACACAGTTTGCTTAGTGTTAGCCGGGTTTCTGTCCCCCTGGAAGAAGGGGCAGAGACCTCACACGCAAATCAGGTAAAGTAAAATAACAGTTAAATGTATTCAAATGGCAGATTTTATATAAAAAACAATAGCTAGGTTTCGTCCAAAGATCAGCTTTGCAAGGACTGTTTTTGTATAGGTAACCTTGTGGTTTCATCACTTCTTCCTCCCCTGGCCTGTTTGTTTCTGTAGACACAGTCAGTGTTATCTTGCTGTGTCTTTCTTGGTGTCACCTTTGAGATTTGGACAAAAACTGGGGGAAAAACCTGAGGCCCGGCCTCCATCCCCACCTAGTTGTCTTCACTTCCAGGTCCAAGGAAGACTTGCTTACCGCTAAGGCCAGCCTGGTGCTATGTGCCTGTGCCATAGTAATTCTGTTCTGTAGCCTTGAGCCCCAAATTGCTAGTTTCCTGCATTGGGTTTCATTTCAAAATGGGCTTATTTTTTGAAGAGTTGGAGGCTAGGGAGGTAAGAGTGGTAGGAAAAAAACCCTTTTGGAAATCAATAACCAAAATCACTTCTCAGAGGTCTTAAAAAGATGGAATTGACGGCCCCTTCCTGCAGTCCCTCCGTTCCCTGCCTGCCTCCACCCCTATGTGCTAATCACATTCAGGCCAAAGGCAGGAACGGCTACCTGGCTGCAGCCCAGAGGACATTTTATTTTATTTACAGATGAGCTGTTAACCCTTGAAACACAGATTCATCTGGGAGCTCTGGCTTCCCCATTTCGGCAGTTCAAGCTCAGAGCTGCAACAGGACCTGCCTTAATTAGCTGTGTCATTCAGAACATGGCCAACAAGCTGCAGGCCTGGGAGGAGGGGCCGACCGGCATCCTTCCAGCTGCCCCCAAAGCCTGTCGACCAGAAGGGACTCCTTCAACACGTGTGCAGCCCAGGACCTGGCCACAGAGTGGACTCAACTCCAGGTTCCTGTGGAACCTGGCTGCGTTCCTTTACCAAGTGAGGCTCCAGGCAACCGTCTCACACCTGGGCTTGCCATTCCAAATAACAGTTGACCTCTTGGAAGTAATGACTTTGAACGGATATGTTCTTATTTTAATAGTATTGCAACTGCTCAAAGTCTTTTAAGAGCGTCTCTTTTGAAATTACCTTTAAGAGTTAGTTTACAAATCGCATATTCACACACGCACCCGGTCATAGACACATAAAAGGAGTCTTGTTATTTTATACCCGAACCTCACTCTTGCTCAAAATAGCATTTCCCAGTTTGATCACTCACCTTATTCATCAGACTTGGCTCAGAACTCCTTTAGACTCTTTCCCAAACTTAGATCCTTCCTTAAGAAGGAAATTTCTCTACCACCAAGGATTTTCAAAAGAATGTGCCAGAGGCTCCCACGGCACTTTCAGAAGAGGAATTCTTAAGAGGTTTTAAGCATGGCAGTGTAATCGGAATAAATGTATGAATTTCCAGGGTGTGTCTTTGGAAGGGGACAGAACACATTTGGATGTGAAAGTTCTGGGTTGGTGGAAATTCCAGTTGTGAAACATTATTGCCACCAAACCTGCAGCACCCCTCCTACCCCCACTACACAGCCTGAACCTTGTTCCTCTGGGTGCTGGTGAACTATGAGCATTTTCAAGTGAATATTTGTTCCAATTTCAAGGAAGGTAGTGCAGGCTCCTCAGATGCAAATCAAATGGCCTGTTTTTAAGGGCATGTTGAAATGCCTGGGGTGAGAGAACCTTGCAATGGTTCCGTCTTTTACCAAACTCTTTCTACTTGCATCTTTAAAACTTGTCTCCCATAATACAGATGTATAGACAACAATGATGAATAAAAATGAATTAGCCATGAACCATGTTCTGATAATATAAATACATTTCTGGTGACAGAAAGACCTAATCTGTATGGAACATGCTTCTTTGTTTCCATATATATATATATATATATATATATATATATATATATATGAGCCCCAGGATGCCCCACCCTTTCTTCTAGAAGCAAGTATATTGGAACAGAGCAGGAGGGAGAGTGGAATACTCCCTGATAGGCCTGAACACGTGGCATCAGTAAATCAAGGGTTCCCCGTACAATTTCGGGGGGAGAGAATCTGATATTTGACATTTGAAAGATAGCATCAAAGGAGTCGTGACTGGAAAAATCCAAGCTCACTGGGATTTTCTTAGACATAAATTGCTAGTTAGCCCTGTTTTATTTTGAGTTATTTTTGCAGGCTTCTAACCTTTCCAGTGCTTAATCGAGCCCTGCTGTAGGTGGATTTTCTTTATGGAGGGAGTACACAGTGCCCCAGGGAAGGGCTTGGCCTGAATCCTCAGTGTGTAAGGGAGGAGGTTCCTGGAGTGGAAGGGAGCCCGTCCCACTGGGTGAGGTGTGTGAAGAGGGGTGTGTGTGGATTGGGCCAGCTGAGGTGAGGCTGCAGGGAGGGGTGCGGTGTGGGAGCCACCTCTCCTGGCAAGGCCTGACCACCACCTCTGCGAGACCAGGCTGCTCTCTTCAGCAGAGGGCACTGTGCCGGCATTGGAATGTCTGGTCCTGCTGTCAGCTGTGTGACCTTGGGCAGGACTCCTGCCATCTCTGGATGCCAGCCTATCATTTGCAAAATGTGATCATTGGATTAGCTCTGCAATTCCCTACTTGGGGTTCTTGTCAGGAGTATTGGGGGAGGAGGGTCCTCTGATAAGTCTCAATGTTTTAAGGTGATTGCTGGAAGTATATCTATCTATGCTCTGCTTGCATAGGATGCCCTGGCCAACATGACTGGACACTGTCTTGTTTTGGACTGAAGACAGAGCAGCTCACTGCACTTGCCAATGCTACTGCATGTTGCCCAGAAGGTCTGACTGGCAGTTACATGTGTATTTGATGAATAAAAATGGGAAAATTAATGAATTATTATTTAATACATATTTTAAAAAGTAACATTTATAAGATACCTGGCATATTGTTGGCTCCTACTAAATAGTAGTTATTATCATTAATATTATTACAGCCAATCTGGTTGGTCAAAGCTTTCAAAATGTGGGTAGTAGCAGGAACATTCTGTCTTTGATGGGGAAATATTTGGGAGCTGCAGTGGGGCTGGTTTGCAAGCCCCTCCATGCAGTAATGTGGTATTAGACTTCTTTGGCTGCAGGTTCCTAGTGCTGGTAGACAGAGTGGGTGTGGCGATTATTGGCAATTCCCAAGCACTGTACCTGAGGAAGCACTGAGAGCCAGTCCCGCTCCTTGGCTCCTTCTTAGCTCAGAGCTGACTCAGGCTGAAGATGGGCTGGCCACCCACTCTGGTGGGCAGGGTTCTGTGACTACCCCTGAAAAGCTTAGGGGTCCAGCTACTTGCCTGTTCACTGACTGTGGGTTGCCTACTTTGAGGGGGACAGGGATGGGGTTAGGGAGAGACCCAAATCTTAGAAGGGACAGTTGTCTTCTCCAGTGAGTTTCAAATCTAGTTCATGGAGAGGTGATGTGGTTCAGAATACCATCGCCCAATTGCTTTTCTAGAATTTTATGCTGTACATCATAGTAAAAACTACCATTCATTGATGCATTGATTACATATTTGCCCAACACTCTCCTTGGCTATTTGCATATATTATCTCATTGACTCCTTATAACAGTCTTTTAGGATGCATCAGTATTTCCATTTTTTATTTCAAACACTGATGCTCAGGGAGGCTAAGTAACTTTCACAGGATCACATAGGTAGAGAGTGGCAGAGCTGGAATTTAAAGCCCATTCTCTTTCTAAATATTGCCAATTTGCTTCCATATGATGAAATATCCTACAGTATGAAGATGGCAAACATTAGAAAACTCCTGAAGATCTATAGAGTGAATGGTAATCCAGATAGGCTTCCACAAAGAAGGGAGTTTTGAGTTGGCTCTTGAAGGAGAAAAGAGGCCCTGAGAAGAGGATGGAAGGTGTGGATGGAGCCGGGGTGACATGTGTAAAGGAGAGAGGGGGGAGTTGAGGTGGTAGTCTGGGGTGATGGTGAAAGGCTGTGCCCTTGAGAGAGGTCAGGCTGGGAGTGATGTCACCATGGTCACTGCTCTGCGGACAGGCAACAGATGTGGACACCTTTTTTTTCTTTTTTTTTCTTGAGACAAGGTCTTACTCTGTCACTAATTTTTGCACTTTTAATAGAGACGGGGTTTCACCATGTTGGCCAGGCTGGTCTCGAACTCCTGACCTCAGGTGATCCACCTGCTTCGGCCTACCAAAGTGCTGGGATTACAGGCGGGAGCCACCACATCTGGTTTTTTTTTTTTTTTTTTTTTTTTTTTTTTTTTTACACTTTTGGTGCTACCCATCCCATTGGCTACCAGAGACCTCTCTGCCCACCAGTGGGCAGGGGCTGCTGCAGCACCCCTACTCCACGGACAGCAGTCAGACCCCAGGAGGCACCAGCAAAGGGATCGCTTCCCTCCCACCCTCACTTTTGTCTGCCTTTTGTTTCTCTTTCCCCCCTTCCTCCCTTTCTTCCTCTCTCTTAATGTTTGCATTTCGAACTAGCATTTAAGCAATAATTAAAATTTAAAAACTCACTCACAGTGTAGCTCTACCGTGGAACCATCTGTTTTCACTTTTCCATGGCCCCTGCCAGCTCTTGCAAATTTGGACACATGTTTACACAGTTGTAAACCTCAGGTACATAGAATCTTAGGTCTTTTTTGTTTCCTTGGACCTTGATATCAGGATATTTCTTTTCTGAATTGCCTTTGAGATCACAAAACCATAAATAATGGCCTATATCCCACTGGGCTGGGGTGCTCTGATGGGCAGATGTCCTCCACCACAGATGCATTTCTTTCCTAGTTGCTTCTGTGTGTGTGTGTGTGTGTGTGTGTGTGTGTGTGTGTGTGTTTGGGAGGTGGTCCTTTATAGCTGATGTTGTTCCTGAGAGATATGGGAGGTAGGCAGGGCCTGGGGACTGTGGCAACAGAATACCAAAAAGTTTGAGCTGCCTTGGGTGGAAGGCTAGGGTCTAAGTCAGAGATAAGCTGACTGATGGGGTGGCAGGGAGCCTCTGAGGGCATATCTGGCTGTGAGAGTCAGTGGAGACCGTGAAGGTGGGATGGGGCGGCCTGGAGATGTAGGGTTTAGATCAAAGCCCTGCTGCTGACCTTGGGAAAGTTTCTTAACCTCTCCAAACCTTAGATTTCTCATCTATAAAATTGAGACACTAATATTTATTTTTTAATTAATTTCTTGTTTTTGTTTTTTTTTTTTTTTTTTTTTGAGATGGAGTCTCACTTTGTCGCCCAGGCTGGAGTGCAGTGGCGCGATGTCCGCTTACTGCAAGCTCTGCCCCCCAGGTTCATGCCATTCTCCTGCCTCAGCCTCCCGAGTAGCTGGGACTACTGGTGCCCGCCACTATGCCCAGCTATTTTTTTTTTTTTTTTTGTAATTTTAGTAGAGACGGGATTTCACTGTGTTTGCCACGATGGTCTCAATCTCCTGACCTAGTGATTCACCTGCCTCGGTCTCCCATGCCTGCTGGGATTACAGGCATGAGCCACCGCGCCCTGCTATTTTTAAAATTTTTATTTTCTTTTTTCCTTTTGTGTTTTCTGTAGACCTCCACTGTGGACATGATATTTATTTATTGAAACTCTGGCATTCAATAAACATTAGTTCCCTCTTCCACCTTCTCCTTTCAGATGGTTTTGAGCTCCTTGGAGAGGCTGATGATGAATAGAATCATCTCTTTATAAGGAGGTCGTGGCTATGGGCTGAGCAATATGGTGACCCATCCATTCATTCAACAGATACTTAGGGAACACCACCTCTGTTCCAAAATATAGGCCTGCATGAGATAGGCAAGACCCCCGGTGTCACAGAACTTACAGCCTGGTCTGGAGCCAACCAATAAACAGGTAAACACAAGGAAAAAATATCTCATAATAATAAGTGCTATAAAGGGACAACAGATATTTAAGCTGGGGAGTCAGTGATGATGGCTGAATTTTACGTGGAAGGGCCTGGAGGGGCATTTAGTTAGAAAGTGGGGCCAGAGGATTTGTCTTAAAGAGATTTTTGCTTAAGTTGGCAGTTTATTTGGAAGTGGCTTTGGGGGTGAGCTATGGATTTTTATGGAGAGCAGAAGCTAAGGTGCAGTCCTCCAAAGCCCATCCCCTGGTGCCAGCGCTGTTCAGGGGACGAAGTACGAGCCAAGTTTTGCAAGATGAGAAGGGAGAGGCAAGTGAGGTTCTTAGGGAAAAGTTGGTACCCAAGGGCCAGACTGTTGCCCCCTTGAGGGGTAGTGGGCAGCATGTGGTCAGACAGGCCAGGCCTGTGGGCCTGTGGGCTAGGGCACAGGCTGTTAGGATTCAATTTTCAGTGCAGGGGAGTCACTGGAGGAAATGAAGCAGGGCTGAGATTTGATTGATTTGTGGTTTGAATAGTTACACATTGTAGTTGAAACTCCTAGGAAGAAACTTGTAAAACTGGAAGAAGTAACAAGTTTGTGCAGCAGAGCTTGTTGTGGTCAGGCATATCAGAGAATGTTGTGTAGCCTGTGTTTTGTTGGTTGCAATAGGCAGTGTTGAATTGAGAGAAGATGAACGCCTGATAGAGCATGGCACCATGTTAGGACCAATGAGAGACTTGGAGACATGATTAAGAAGAAAGAAGAGCTGCTATAATCATGACATTTCTGTGACCATCAGAGAAAGAAAGGAAGTGGGGAGGAGTTTGGGGGAAGCCTGGATGACTGGCAGGAATGCTGAGCTGTGGACTGGAAGCTGCCTGGGGCATCAGACACCTCTCTCCTTTCTCCCTGATGCAGCACTTTCCTCAATGTGCCTCTGAAACCATCAAGAGCCGTAAAGAAAGAAAGTGAGGTTGGGGCAGGGTGAGATGGGATTCTGTTTGGAGTTGGAACTACACTACTAAGGCATCTAGAGCCCGAGCCTAATTCTGGTGATCAGGAGCTCCCTTCACCCTCCACATGCCTCATTTCCTGATCTTAAAATGAAAAGGATAGCACTAGAATAAGCTCTTAGACCTAGGCTTTCTCTAAAACTCGTTGAGGTCATCTGTGAGATGGGGTTAACCATTCTTGCCCTGCTTCTGTCAAAGGAGGATCCCTCCTCAAACCATCAAGAACCACCCAAAACAAGGGTTTTACCACTCTAGTTGTTAATAATTAGATTTAAAAGGGCCCTCAGTGGCCTGAGCTAGCCAGGGAATTGCTGAATTCCCCGTTTTCTTTCTGGAACTACCTTTTCCTTCCCCTACTTCCTGACCCCTTCCTCACTCTATTCTCAAAATGGTGGTTGGGAGTTGGTAAAAATTGGGTGATAGGAAGAACAGAGAAGCAAATCTCATTAATTGACTGACTAATTGTTGGGCCCTGACTGGGTGCAGGGTTTCTGTTCCATGCGATGCAGGGGTTACCATGGAGACCAGGATGCAGGACTGGCCCTGAGGGCTCCTGGCTGCTGAAGCACAGCAGAACTACCCCTTGAAAAATCCAAATTCCAGATCCAAATTTGAGTTTGGCTAGGCCCGCCAAACTCAAATCTCCAAAAGTCTGCTTAAAAAGCTGCTAGAAGATTTTGTTGCATGTGGAAAAGTAAGAACCACTGAATGGGAATAGAGAAGCAGTCTCTTAAAATAGAGTGGTAAGCATTGGAAGAAAGTGGAAGGTAAAAACTTGGACAGAGCTAAAGGAAACCTAGAGCAGGAGCACCTAAGACTCCAGGATGGTGTGAGCATAGGCACAGTCAGAGAAGACTTCCTGGAGGGAGTGCTGCTCGCACTGAGTTTTGAAGGATGCAGGAAAAGGGAACAGTATGTGCAAAGGCAGGGAGGCTTTCAACGAATGGTCATGTGCAACCTTAAAGTTATCTGCATTTAATGTGCACAGTCTGGGGTGGGGGTATGACCGTGAGGAAGTCCTACTGGATGCCCCTCTCTTTTGACAAGAATTTGGACTGGGTGTCATCATGATGCTGAATATATTAGGTGGAAAACAAGTTCCAGTTAATAATGGAGTCATGCAAACAAGAGAGGCAACCACCCTAAATAGTATCAGGCTGGGAGTGTGTTTTTCTCAGACTTCACAAGGATCAGGCAATAATGAATCGATTAATAAAGGCAGTAGTCATTTATCAAGCCCTCATTATGGGCAGGCCTACACCTGCATTGTTGCGAAGCAGGTACAATTTCCTCCATTTTATTCAG